>NC_081548.1:7047933-7064210 GCF_901000735.1 Corylus avellana | reverse complement strand
GGATTTACCCGGAATTGGATAGAGCTCATCATGCAGTGTGTTAGCACTGCTCATTACGCGGTCCTAGTAAACGGGATTCCAACGGGAAAGATTATCCCAACCCGAGGAATTCGACAGGGAGACCCGATTTCACCCTATCTCTTTCTCATTTGCGCGGAGGCTTTGAGTACTATGTTGACTAAGGCAGACTATTCGGGAGAGTTGAGGGGGGTCCCTACTTCAAAAAGGGGTCCTCGTCTTAACCACCTCTTTTTTGCTGACGATAGTTTGTTGTTTTGCAGAGCAGATATTTGTCACTGGACTAGACTCACAACCATTCTTAAGTCATATGAGCTAGCTTCGGGCCAAAGGTTGAATTCTTCAAAGACGGCTATTTTCTTTAGTCGCAATACGTTGGTGGAGACTAAGGAGCAAATTTTGGAGGTTGTTGGGATCCCAAGCTCACAACGGTATGACACATATTTGGGACTTCCGGCATTGGTTGGAAAATCACGGTCAAAAGAATTTAAAGGTATTATTGATCGTGTATGGAAGCGCCTTCAAGACTGGAAATTAAAATTCCTCTCCCAAGCGGGGAAGGAAATCTTGCTAAAGGCAGTCATACAAGCCATCCCAACATACTGTATGAGTGTGTTTATGCTCCCAAAAGTACTGTGCTCGAAGATTAACTCCCTTATGCAGAAGTTTTGGTGGGGGGCGTCCAAAATTCCATGGATGAGTTGGAATAAAATGGGAGAATCAAAGTCTAGAGGAGGAATGGGTTTTCGGGATTTTGTGTGCTTTAATAAAGCCCTCCTAGCAAAACAATGTTGGCGTCTCTGGCAAGTACCGGACAGCCTTGTTTCGAACATTATGAAGGCGAAATATTACCCTAACGGCTCTTTTCTAGATGCAAATCTGGGAAATAAGCCGTCGTTCGCATGGAGAAGTATATGGGGGGCGAGGGACCTGCTTGAAAGGGGGTTGTATTCTCGTGTTGGCAATGGGCAGAAAACAAGAATCTGGGGGGATAAATGGGTCCCCATTCCAGCCACTTATTCCATCCAATCCTATCCTCGAGTTCTAGCTCCGGACGCTACTGTAAGCGAATTGATTGAGTTTGATACCAAACATTGGAATAAAAGGCTTCTCGAAGAAATTTTCCTTCCCAATGAGGTTAAAGCTATCTTATCCATTCCCCTAAGTGTCACCGGTCAAGAAGATCGCATGATATGGAGGGGAACGGTTAAGGGTACCTTCACGGTCCGAAGCGCTTATCACATAGCGATGGAAGAAAAGGCGCAAATGCATGCAGAAAGTTCGGATAGAGGGGCATTCTGTGATTTTTGGAGGCTGTTGTGGAAGTTACAAGTGCCCAATGGAGAAAAAAACTTTCTATGGAGAGCTTGCCGTGAGATTTTGCCCACCAAAGCTAATCTGTGCAAACGGAAGGTCATCACTGATCCTTCTTGCCCAATATGTGGTCTTGCTGAAGAAACTAGTATTCACATCTTATGGGAGTGTCCTTCGGCGCGCGATGTATGGAGTGGGTGTGGGCGAAAATTGCAGAAAAGTTCTTTTGGAGGACCATCTTTCTGTCATGTGGCCGAGGAAATTTTCAAGCGATGTGAGGTAGCTGAGATCAACATTTTTGTGGGTTTAGCCAGAAAGATCTGGTTTAGACGAAATACAGTGATTCATGGAGGCCCCTTTCTTCATCCCAATCTTATGGTTCAACAGGCGGAGGAAGCTGCAGCAGTTTTCGCGTCTGTGCAGACCACGGGCAGCATCACAGAACCGCGACCAAGCCAAGATAAATGGGTAGCTCCTCCTCTTGGGTGGTATAAAATAAATTGGGACGCTGCTCTGTGTAAACGGCAGGAAAAGACTGGGGTGGGTGCTGTAATTCGCGACTGGGAAGGGAAAATATTGGCTGTACGTGGGTTGACAAGGTCTGGCTGTTTGGATCCTCTGGCGGCGGAAGCATGGGCAGGAACCCAAGCTCTCGAATTAGGGAAGGAAATGGGGCTGTCTCAGATTTTATTAGAAGAGGATGCAAAGGTGGTGGTGGAGGCGGTCAATGCAGTGACCACCGACGGGAGCACAATTGGTCACCTGGTGGATGACATGAAAGTTTTGTTGTCGGCCTTTCAACAGTGGCGGGTGCAGCAGGTGGGTCGCGAGCTAAATAAGATGGCCCATACAATTGCTCGACAGGCTGTCAGGGAGGGAATTGAGAGAACATGGATTGGGGTTGTTCCTGATTGTATCCGGGAAATATACTAAGGGAGCACTCTGCTTCTTTTGATTGATCATATTTATAAAAGTGAGTCTATTTTATCTCAAAAAAAAAACGACCAAGACTGCTGGGCCCCACGGTAAGACTGGATTGATTTAACTCACACGGTCACACCCCGCATTTTGCTCTAATTTGCCTCTAGTCTTTGTTTAACCCATGAAAGCTGCACAAACCCCGGCACTTAAAGGCCTTGTTTGGCAAAAGGCTTCACATATATTTTTTCTCATTATTCCCTTCTTATCATATTTCTTCTGTCTAACTAATATTTACGCATCCCCTTTTCCATATTGATTAGGAAAAAAAATTAAAATTTAATAACACACTATGAAAAAGTTTGGTATGTGAATGACTATTTCAAATATTAAAGTATATTCAGATTCGACATGAATTTAGCTTAGATCTAATTTCAGTTTGTTTCAATTCCAACTGATCTAATTCAGTTGTACTACATGGATTGAAAATTGCAGCTGCCTGGTTGAGCCAATCTGCGTGGGCCAATGAAGTCCGGTCTGTTTGGCAAACCCTTTCCACCAACCCCACTTTTTTTTTTACTGTTCACATTATTTTTTCTCAAAAAATAATATCAAAACATTCTTACTTGTTTCACTTTTTATACTATATCATTCATTTTTTTTTTTAATTATTCAAATAAAAAAATAACTGCAAAATAAAACTTTTAAAATTTTCAATACAAAAATTCAAAACTGTACATACCCCATTAATCTATCATCCAAAAGGGTTTGCCAAAGGGACTCTTGGGCTCGAAAAATTTCAGAAAGAGAGCCCTTGTGGTCCAGACCTTCTGCAAAACACCACTTTTGCAGCATCTAATCAACATTTGCCACATCATCATTTAAAGAACATTGCAAAAAACCAAAAATGAGAATAAACACAGCAAATCAAAGTGAAAAAAATACCAAATAGAAAAAAACATAGCAAACCCAGCAGACCCACTGGCCTGGGTCTTGCCAGCCGTTAGGCGGGTCACAACAATGACCCGCCGGGACCCGACAAAATCCACCCCAAAACTAGATTCTAATGCCCCCAAAACTCGTTTCTACTGCTCAAAACTCGTTTTTGAATTCAAATCTAAAACTTAAAAGTGGAAAGTTAACCCATTAAAGATTTTATCACCTTAAAAGCTGAAAACTGGCTCCGGAGAGAGGTGACCCTTGTCGTGTATGGCCAGACCCGTGCCGTGAGTCTAGGGAGACCGATGACAAACCCACAGCGTGGGTGTCGCCAAACCCACGCCGTGGGTCTGGCCAAGTTCACCGAGGGGCACAAGTATTTTCAGCTTTTCTTTTTTCTTTCTAATCTGGTGTATTTGGGCTTAGATTATTTTGGTGCAATTTTTGAGCTTATGCTTAGGTGTCAGCTGGGGATTGGGGGCTGTAAAACATGGGTTTTCAGGCTACTCTAACCAAAGTTAAACTCTTTCAGAAATTTGGTTGTTCCCCAGTTTCAGTGGTGAGTATTTTCCAAAATTTGACTGAGACGAATTTTCTGGGTTGCTTGACTTTGCTTCTTGACTTGGGTCAAGTTAATCAGGCTCACCATGTTCATCGTATCTGATCGAGTATTGTAAAATGTTACGAGAAAAATTGATTCGAGGCTAGGTTAGTGATTATATACTGATCATGGGCTACAACCTCAGAATGATCCTTTTGTTCCTTCCATGCTTATCAGCTTCCTTAGCCAAACCCCAACTGAAGCTGCTCCGATTGTTTACAACCATATCCGCACAAACACAACCACTTTAGCCGCCAACAGCAACTACCAATCCAACCTCCTTCGCAATTAGAAAAAGAAAAAATCCAACCTCCTTCTCCTCCTCGCTTACCTCTCCTCCAAAGCCACCAGCGACTTGGAATTCTACAACGCCTCCGTCGGAAACTCTATCGACACCGTTTACGGCCTCTTCCTGTGCCGCGGCGACCTCCTTGCCGCAGACTGCCAAAATTGTGTCGCCGTGGCAACCAAAGAGATAGTCGGATACTGCGCCGAGGAGAAAGTGGCGGTGGCTTGGTACTCGGAGTGCATGTTACGCTACTCTAACTTGTATATCTTCTCCACCATGGCCTCCGAACCTGCCTCTTCTATTCGGAGCACGGATACAGTTTCGGAGCCTAACCGGTTTGACGAGCTAGTGACGGCAACAATGAATGGTTTGGCAAGTTGCTTTTCGAATGTTGCGTCTGGAGCCAAGAAGTTTGGGACAAAAGAAGCGAATTTCGCAGCTTCACAAACACTATACACCCTTGTGCAGTGCACGCCGGACCTGTCGGGTTACGATTGCAATCGGTGTCTTCAGATAGCAATGAAGAATCTGTCAGGTTGCTGCGCAGGAAAGAAAAGTGGCAAAGTAATGCTCTCGAGTTGCTATCTTTGGTATGATGTGTACCCGTTTTACTTGACGGTAAACACAACATCGGCGCCAACGCCAAATCCAGCTATTGTTCCTCCACCACCTACGTACTTCTGGTAAAGATTTTTATTTTTGCTTTTGTTTAACTTTTTATTTTATTTTTGTTTGTTTTTTTTGTTTTTAAATAGTTGATTCCGTCGTCGCTCCTTTATTTATAATTTGAGGGTGACCCCTAAGTATATATACCATAATGAAAGGGAATCTGTTTTTCATTTTCTGTCTTCAAGTTAAAAATATTAGGGGCAAGTTCACTGAATACTCTTGAATTTTCATCCGATTTGATAAAGCCTCTCCTAAACTTTAAAATATCTCAATTTAATCTCTTGAATTTTCAATTGCTCTCAATTTGAACCACTCCGTCAAATTTAGCCGTTAGAAATGCCCAAAAAGACCAAAATATCCATGATTTTTGTTTTTTTTTTTAAATAAAAATGTTTTGGAATTAAGAGTAAAGTTGGAATTTTATAAAAAAGTTAGGGGTATAAACGTCATTTAACATTTAAAATATGACAGAGGGGTCCAAATGGATTGCAATTGAAAGTTCAGGGAACAAAATTAAGAGATTTTAAAGTTTAAAGAAATTTGTCAAATCGGGTAGAAGTTAGGGGGTCCTTAGTAAAGTTACTCCAAAATATTAACAAAAAAAATAAGGGAAAATTTCACTTAGGACCCATAAACTACCATACATTTTGATATGACTCTTCCAAATTTTGAAAACTCTCAATTTCACCTCTAAACTTTCTATTTTGATGCAATTGATCCCATCTGACAATTTTTGCCACTAAAAAGACCAAATTACCTTTCAATTTTTCAATTTTTAATTTGAAATTAAGAGTGAATTTAGAATTTTGTAAAAATGACAGTGGTATAAAGGTCATTTTATCACTTTTAACGTCCAAAAATTGATCGAGGGGTGCATTGCATCAAATTGGAAGTTTAGGGGGTGAAATTGACATTTTTTAAAATTTGGGGGGTCTTCTTAAAATGAGTGGTAGTTTAGGGGTTTTAAGTGAAGTTTTCCCAAAAACTAAATACAACACATTTTATATGCCTAGATACTCGAAGACGAGTTTTCCCGAAAAACTTTTGTAGGATTCCAAACTTGAAAATGATGTAGTTTCAACTAATTCCGGCGATGATTAATTGGAGCAATTGTCCATTCGGTGAAGAGGTTCTGATTGTTAATAGCTAAAATGGAAACCAAAGAGTACAACTTCAATCAACAAATTGTTGTAGCCTTGTGAGATAGCAAAATGTATCCATGTAAGAGCAGCCATGGATTCTCCCTTTTTACATAAGTGGAATGAAGTTTTTTGGTCCATGCTTAGATGATTTCACCCAATGATTTGCTTAGGAGTGGCTGAAAAAGAAGCATTAGTAGCAACCATTAAAGTTAATCTTCAAAGAAACTGTGAGAGAAGGTTGCCAAAACATCCTTAATGGGGATGTACAAAAATACCTTAGCATTCAATTTTGATAAAGTTGCTTCGTATCATGCCAAACTTCTAAGATATAATTAGTATTATACCAAATAATGAAGAAAACATTGCTGGGATACTTTCTAATGGTCAAGAAATAGCTGTAAAGAGGTTATCAAAAATGTCTGGACAAGGAGCAGGAGAATTTAAAAATGAGGTTGTAGTGGTTGCCAAACTTCAACATAGAAATCTTGTAAGGCTATTGGGATTTTGCTTGGAAGAGAAGAAAAGATACTTGTCTACGAATTTGTGCAGAACAAAAGTCTCGACTACTTTCTATATGGTCTGTCTCTTATAGGCATATATCTAATTTTTTTTGTATGTCATATAAAATTAGACATGAATTTTTCATTCAAGAAAGGCTCAATTAACAATTCGATTAACTATTAAAAAATTCATTGAGTGTTGTAGAACTTACAAGAGTAGAACAAAATAAATTTTATTTTCTTGATTAATTGAATTATTTTGATGTATAATTGACTTTAGTTCATGATTATAACATGAATATTGAATTTTGGTGAAAATATAGACGTTGAAAGACAAAAACAACTGGATTGGCCAACACGTTACAAAATTATTAAAGAGGGTTCCTCGAGTAATTATTTATCTTCATGAAGACTCTCAATAGGGCTGGGTATCGGTCATATCGGTCCGGTTAATGGGCTTACCGGTTACTGACCGATAAATTATCGGTTAACCAAATCCTAACTAATTACCGACCGATAAGAAATGTTACAAAAAATTATCGGTCATCTCAGTAATCGGTTAACTGGTTGATTAAATTGGTTTTTTGTGGGCTTCTTATTAGGCTTTTAACTGGTTGCTAATTGAGCCAAAAATTAATTGTTTTGTTGGGCTAAAGCTTAAAATAGCTTATTAAAAATTAGTTATTTTGGGGTAAAGTTTTGGCTAAAATAGCTTATTGAAGCTTTTATTTATTTATTTTAATTTTTTTTTTAATTTTATATTGATCCACTACAATATATATAAAAAAAAAATAAAAAATAAAATGAATAAACTGCCAAATGCATGTAATGCTTTAAAAGAGCCTTTTATTTTATTTTATTTTTTTCCAGTTAAGAAAATAAGCACAAATAGTCAAATAAGAGAGACTAAAAAATAAAAGAGTTTTAGATTTTAGCCTTTTAGCGAGTGCAGGCTTGCGGCGCTTTTGCTACGAGACCTTCTGCGGCGTGCGAGTTTGGGAAATTGGGGAAAAGCCAGAAAACCCTTAGATAGGTTTGTATAGACTATATTAGTGAAACCAAAACGACGTCGTTTTGGTTTCAATAATAAATATAAAATTATAAAAAATTAAAAATTAAAAAAACTTATCGGTCATATCGGTTTTTCGATAACAAATTATTAACCGAACCGATTATTGACCGATAAGCTTATCAGTATAAATTTTTTAACCGATTACCGACTGATAACTATCAGTTACAGTTACTATCAGTTCGGTTAATTTCGGTAATCGGTCGGTAAACGGTAACTGGTTAATCTGCCCACCCTTAGATGAGGATATGAATCCAAAAGTTTCAAACCTTTTGTATGGCAAAGATTTTTGGAATTGATCAAACTCGAGGAAAGACTCGTAGGATTGCCGGCACATTGTAAGTAAAGTTACGTGCATAACATTGTTTATGTAACACAAGTGAGCATGCATGTCTTATGGCTCACACTTTTGTATTAATGATGCTGGTTTGCAGTGGTTACATGTTTTCAGAGTATGCCATGCATGGACAATTCTCTGTAAAGTCAGATGTATATAGCTTTGGTGTCTTAATTCTTGAGATTATAAGTGGAAAGAAGATCATTTCTTTTAATCAATCAGATGGTACCATCGTCATCACATTTGTGTTGGGGGAGACAAGTGATATTTTTGTAATATTACTTAACCAATTGATGCATGCTTGGAAACTTTGGAGGGATGGAACACCTTGGATTTGATGGATCCGACATTGGGAGACTCTTACTCGAGAGATGAAGTCATTAAATGTCTCCATATTGGCTTACTATCTATACAAAATGATCCAATTGATAGGCCAACAACAGAATCCATAGTTCTCATGCTAAACAGTTACTCGGTTCCTCTGATGTCACCTAAAGAACCAGCATATTTCTTTAGCAGTGTAGGGAGAGCAAAATATGCAATCAAATGAGACAAAGTTGGACCGATCTAGAAGCAAATCATTGCCCATGTCTGTTGATGAAGCATCTATTACTGATGTATACCCTCAGTAGCATTATGGTGGTTGATGCCTAATCCAAAATGAAAATACAAAGAAAACAAGGTGAATCTCCCTCTATGCTTAGAACTTGATGCCCATTCGTAATTTTGTCTCTAGAGTATTTGAGTTATTAGTAGGTGTCTTTAATTGCAAGTTGTTTTACATTTGGACCACTCAAATTTGTGAAGGAGAAACAATGTAGTGGAAGACTAAAGTAGTTAATCAAATAGTAACGTCTTTAATTTTGCAAGAAGAAGCGTTTTCGTCTTTTACTCAAAGATAAGCTCAAACCCGCAGGTTGAGAAAAGAACACAAACTCCACAGAGTTTTGAGAGAATTTCTCTGATTTTCTAATAATTCAATTAAGTCTTTGTTTTACATTACAAAGTAGCATATTTACCGAAGAGAAATACTTCTGGAGAAAGTAAGCCTAACCCTAGTAGCAATAGTAAACATAATCATAATAATAAGGAAATGAAATAATTCAAGTAAATCTAATCCTATTATGGAAATGAAATAAAATCCTAATCAAATAAAAAGCTTCAACAAATTAATAAAATCCTAATAAAATAAATAAAATCTTAATATAAAATTGACAATCAATGGAAATAGTTACAATTTTTCCTTTTGCATTTCCATTGTTTGAGAACCGGTTAAATTTTGATCAAGCGGTGTTGTTGTAATATTATTTTTGATATTTTCCTTATTTTTGTTTTTACCGAAAATATAGGTAAATATCGTCCTACGTCAAGAAATGATTCTCGTCAATATTTTTTTTTTCCATATTTTTCCTGTCTTAATCCTATAAATTCAATAGATCAACCATTAGATTTGTGAACTCATATAGATCCCATATAAATTTAATGGTAGATTCATCCATTCACTATGGAGATAGTCAAAAGATGGTTGAAAAATGAATGAATTATATCATTTTTCTTGGTGGACCACACACAAATTCAATAGTGAATTCATCCATTCACTATTCGTAGATGAGTAAAAGATGTGATGGATAATGATTTTTATCCTTGGTCAAAATGATACGATGTGTAAAAGATATGTTGGTTGATCCAAGACATTCCTTGCCACTTGCTTATAGTTGTGGTGCTTACTGCAAGCACGCTGCACTTGTAGTTAGGGCCGAACAAATTCACCGACTAACCGCTAACCGACAGACTTTCGACAGACACCGACCGTGACCGACTAGATGACGGACAGGAGGCGGCATGATTTTTTTCTATTCCAAATTTTTCGGTGCGGTAGGCGGAAGAGGTTTTTCTAACCGAACTGACTTCACCGACCGACTTTACAGACAAATTTTTCATTTTTCCACATACTGACATTACCAACTGCCATTATCGAATTGACTTTACCGATTGCCATTCGGTGTCGATAGAAAAAATTGGTAGAATAAGTCAGTGAAATTTCTAACCTTTTCGAAAGGAAAAAAAAAAATTCTAACGAAAACGACATTACTGATTGACGCTCAGCCCTGCTTGCAGTAGCTAGTAGTAGTGAAGAATCGAAGATTGCCTTCTAAGCAAAAAGTAAGATTGATTATTTCGGAAAAACAAAAACAAAAAACAATTACTATAAAATATGAGAAATGTTAGGGATCTTTTTTATCCTTACAAAATTGATATACCTTTTAAAATTACCATTGAATTTGTGATGGATTACTATTGAATTTGATCTAATGGTAATCTTAAAAGTCACATCAACTTTGAAAAAATATCAAAAGAGAATAAAAATGTGGTTTCTAATATTATTCATAAAATAGTCCTTAATCTCTAATTCTCACATTCATAATAGATTGAACCCTGCTTTGGGGAGTAATTCTAAAACTCACTCTGATGTCACTTCACATCATTTTTTGAGTGACACAAGAATAACTTTTAGTATTGCTTAGCTTCCATTTTCTTAATGAACAAACAAAGTTCAGTCCAAACCCACGGCCAAGTTGTGGGTGGGTCCAAGGTTATTTATTTATTTTTTATAATTTTCATTTTTTTTTTTATAAAAGGGGTATTGTGGACATTTTATCTAAAAAAATGGATGAAATTAAAAAGAGTTAAACGTAGGATATCGACATTGCAAATTTTTAAACTTCGAAATTACTTCACGAAGTATAAGTAAAGTTTCACCAAATTAATTTTAACCATGGAATGGATCTCTCCATTTCCCTTGAATGTAGAGGACCATGATATTAATGGTCATATTATTCTATGCTTCATTTTCTCGTCAATTTAATATAGATTTATTTTTTTTTAAAGGAATTTAATACAGATCTAGATTTGAAACAATCAAACAGGTGATTCTCAAAAGCTCATCTTCTCATTTTATAGCAACCTATTCACGGACCGTCAACACAAAGTTAAGTTTCAAATAATGCAAACTTAATCATTTAATCAATAGTTTAATAATAATATAAAATAACGTCAATACCTTTTTTAGTACTTAAGTTTTTTTTTTTTTAATTTTTTTTTAATTTTATTTTTTTCCACTTAAGTTTTAATTTGAATTACAGATGATACCAGACTTATGGTTGAATACTGGTTTAGTACATTCGTCACCATTCCGTCAATCAAACTAACGAACTGATGTGTTATAACAAAAAATGCCATGTGTCCTAACAAAAATTAAAAAAAATTATAAAACTAATTAAAAAAATTTTAAAAAAAAATCAAAACTTAAAAAAAGAAAAAGACAAATATGGGGTAGCCGGCCACCCCCATTTTGGCCATTGAGGGTGGCTCTAGGGCCGGAATGGGGTGGCCAAAATTAGTTTGGTTGACGAAATGTGACGAAAGTATTAAATTGGTCTTTACCCATAAGTCAGATACCATTTGTGATACGATTTAAAACCTAAGTATGAAAAAATAAAAAAGTGAAAACCTAAGTACTAAAAAGTTATTAACCCTATAAAATCTCATAATCATCACATAATGCAAACTTAATAATTTAATATATAGTTTAATAATAATATAAAAGAAAAATGTATAATAAGTCCCTGAGTCAACCCTTCAAAATTTAAAATCCTTAAATTTTTTTTCTTTCGAAATTTTATTCCCTGGGTTAATTGAAATGACAATAAAATCTCTACCGCCAAAATTTTTTAACAGCCGTTAGTCCTAATCAAAACGCACCGTTTCACCTCATTAAAATATTAATTTTTTATTAATTTAATTTTAAAATTTAAATCTAAAAAAAAAAAAAAAATCTTTTGTCAATTCACCGACAGGACTTCTTGCCCCAACCCCAGCAAACACACCCCAGCTCTCGAATCTCTCCGGCAACATCAACGGTGGTTTGGCTTCGGTGGTGCCTTCTCCAGTTATTGAAGAACAATTGATTTCTCAGGTAGATTCCAGTTGGTGACTTCTTGCCTTCAAATTGATTTCTTAGGTTGAAGAACAAGAAAAAGAGAATTTTACTGCTTGTTGTTGTTGTTATTATATCTTGATGGTCTTTTATCTTTACAATTTCAGGGTCTCTACTGCGATTACGAAAGGGAGAAAACGAGACTGTTGTCGATCTGATCATTGCTCAAAGTTTTTGGTTTCTCGGTCTGGGTTTTGTTGGTACAAGGATTTTCTAAATGGGTTTTGCTTAGTCATTTTTTTTTCTTTCTATTTTTGGTATATGGGATTTTTTTTCAGCTTGTCAGATGTCAACGTTTGGAGAATCTGGTTGTTTCCCGCAGAGCCAAGCTAACGTTTGCCCAAGTAGAGAGAGAGAGTTGATCAGATCTTAGATTCTAACTTGAACAAAAGGGTCCGCAATTCGTACAGCAGAAGCAGAGCAGTCACTTGTAAAGGTAATGGAAAAAGCGTTTTCAGGCCAGATTAAGGTATAGATAGACCAACCATGGAACAACCCCATAGCTATCCTTACGAATAAACAGAGGGCAAGGAGAATTACAGCAAGCATCAGAAAGGTTTAAAAAGATTCCACAGGCTTCAAAAGATTCCAACATGTATAAGACGGCTAAAACACATTAGCAGAGGCATGCATAACATTGTCTCTTAAGATGTTGGATTCTCATACACAGGACTCAGGAGCCCAATTTCAATAGCCCTTCTCAGAAAGGGAATTACATCAAAATTGCACATCTAAAGAAGGGATTCTGGTAGATTGGTAGCGCCTGGTTTGATTGAATTGAGTTTTTTCTAGGGTTGTCAATACTGAGAAAATTTGAGTGTTTTTTACTTTGTTTGGTTTGAGGAAGACCTTTTTTGGCATTGGATTGTGCTCTGTAATGATGTATTGTTTTGAGGAAAAATTGGAGGTTTGGATGTTTGTGATTACTCTAATCATTCAAATATGACAATGGAACTGTAGTAGTGCATTGTCGTTTTTAGGAGAGATTCATAGGAAGATGGCCTCCAGTTCCACAACCCCTCCCTCCTCTTCTCTGCGAATTCACCAACTTCCTCTGTCACCTCACCAACACCACCTTCATCCCCTGCTCCGTCGAATTCTTAAACTACTCCTACTCAGACTACTGACACTCCAGAGCCTTCATCCCCTTCAACCCCTTCAACTCTAGCTCCTCAGTCTCCTTCACCGGTAGTCCCTGTTGCTCTTCCTCCATCCCCGCTAGCTTCACCCCCACCGGTATTAACACCACCTCCAACCTCACCACAACCTTCTCTGCCAACTTTACCCCCACCATCAACTTCACCACCACCATCGCCACCAGCATGACCCCCACCATCAACCCCCTCCAGTTTTATCTTTGCCGCCACCACCACTAGGAGGCTCTCCTCCGCAAGCATCCCTTACGCCTCCGGTGACATCCCCACCTCCCCCTCGAGCCATTCCACCAACTGCATCTTTACCTCGTCCACCCAATGATCCAACACCGCCTTCAATCTAGATCTGGGAAATTTTTACGATCTCTTTGGAATTATCTTTAATTTTAATTTTTTTTTTTAAAAATTAATATTTTAATGAGGTGAAACGGTGCGTTTTGATTGGACTAACGGCTGTTAAAAAATTTTGACAATAGGAATTTTATTGTCATTTCGATTGACCTAGGAAGTAGATTTTCGAAAAAAAAAACTTAATGATTTTTAAATTTTGAAGGGTTGACTCAGGGACTTATTATATATTTTTCTTAATATAAAATATCCTAATTATCACATAATGCAAACTTTTTTTTTTTTTTTTTGGCATGTCCATATAAGAAGGGGGAAGGGGATTCGAACTAGTGACCTCCGCTTCATAAAATGTGGTCCGCAACCGATTGAGTTATCTCTTGGGGACACATAATGCAAACTTATGTGCAAACTATAAACCAAATTAAAGAAACCGAGAAACACACTCCCATCCATGCATTAATCTTAGCAACATCAATTCGTCTAACTGTAACAGAAAAGACAATATAAAGAAATTTAAATGAAAAAAAAAATAGAAAAATATGTAAAGATTATATGGACCATTAAAGCCCTAAGGAATTTCGCTCTTATACATTACAAAATATTCATATTTATAGGAAAAATGAGATAGGTATGTATGATAATTAAATATGATTACAATCAAATCATTATCAATTACAATTAAATATTAAATCCTCTAACATCGTTGTGTTAAATATTAATTATTTCTAAAGCTTAAACAGATAAGAAGTGGTAAATTCAATTATATAATTAATAATTTTTCAATCCATTCACATATGAGTTCAAACTCTCACAACATGTAAAATATATAATTAAAATATAAGAAAGCACACGAAGTTAAGATTCTAACTCATGATCGATCTTTGTTTTATTCTAATATCACACTAAATGATCACCACTTGTCCAAAATATTAAAATTTTATATTTAGAGCCTGTTTGGGATTGCGTTTGAGAAATAGAGCTTTTAAGTCAAAAAATATTTTTGGGCAAAAGCTTCATTTTTAAGCTTTTGCCAAAAGTGTTTTTTGGACACTTAAAAGCGCTTTTAATTTTTTTACCAAACGAATAATTTTTTCTTCAAACGGGCTTTTTAAGTGTTAAAAGTACTTTTAGACTCATCAAACGCAATCGCAGCCCTTAACTAATATTTAACACAAAACGGCGGCAATAATCTCAAAGTTAAAAGCCGGCAAGCAGTCCAAAATGTAAAAGAAAAGGCCTAGCTCTTGAACAACTCCAACAAATTAAATTAATTGTGCCATTTGGCATTGCCATCCATAAACTGTCAAGATGTGAGATCTTTGACTTATAAATACCCACCATTTCTAGTTCTTGAGACCAACACAATAAAGAGAATCAATGGCATTTTCCCAATATTTCTTCATCCTTGCAATCGTAGCAATTCTTGTCCCTTCAATTTTGGCCACAGAATTTGTGGTTGGAGATGATAAGGGTTGGACCATTAACTTTGACTCCCAAGCTTGGGCTCAAGGAAAGGAGTTTCATGTCGGTGACACTCTTGGTAAATTAACTCTATAAACTTTTTGTACTAACCATATTTTTTATATAATTTTTTAGTTTTATTTGCCCATGTTTATTTTCAGATCAATACTTTGTTAAAGTATTGATTAAATTTACATGTTCCTATCAGGTTAAACTTTTAGAATAAGTGGAGATTTAACATGATAACAAAGCCATAGGTCTTGAGTTCGAATTTTGATTTCGTCAATTCACCCTAATTTAATTAAATATTTTAGGTGTTGTGTCTCACCTATTAGAAAAGAGTTTGAGACCACACGTGAGGATGAACGTTAAAGTATTGATTATATCTCATTCGAATAGAAAGTTTTTTCCTTTACAAAAAGTGGACAGGGAACCACTCCCATTGCATTACTCCAATTTTTGTATAGGAAATTCATTTTCATTCGGATTTTGATACATAGCATTATTCAACTTTGAGGCTATCTTGTTTTTAAGGGGTTGTCAGTGGATCATTTTTGTTTCTTATTGGGTTTTCAAAAATAATATTGTAAATGTATTTATTTTAAGTTTGATTGATGACGGAAGAATTAACTTTTTGGTGTAGTTTTCAAGTATAAAGAGGGAGTTCATAATGTTCTTAAAGTCAATGGAACTGGCTTCCAACAATGTGTTGCACCATTGGGAACTAAGGCCCTGATTAGTGAAAATGATGTGATTACACTAGCAACCTCAGGAAGAAAATGGTATATTTGTGGTGTTGCCAAACATTGTGAGAATGGAAACCAAAAACTTGCCATAACAATGCTGCCTCAGATAGTGTCTCGAGCACCTTCTCCTGTTTCAGCAGCCAAGGAATGCGTTAAACCTATATATTATGAGTGGATGATGGTTGTTTTTGGTATCCTTGCCATGGTCATGGTTTAAAGTTAGATCAATAGTACTATAGTTAAAATTCTCCTTTCATGTTTGTGGAGTGTATTGAATTCATTAATTGTTTGCATTGTATTGGATCTAAATTTATTGATTTATAGTAGTATGTATGTTCTGAAATATAAACCATTTGTGCTCTATATTTGTACCAAATACTATGTTTGAGCATATTTGTTAAATTATCTTGCAAACAGCAGGTGGGGTTTAGGCAATTTAACATTATAAAGAGGGGGTGGAAATGGCCTTTAATAGTAGTTTTGGCATTTTATCAACTCAAACATAATTTGATTGTTTATAGGACAAGAATGCTAATACCTACAAGTTTGTGCTTTTAGGCTTTATTTAAAAGATGAGGATCCACTATAATTTTGCTGTCCAAATTTTAGAGGAGGCTATAGAGCTCACCTGCTTTGAGCAACCTTGGAAAGTAATGCTAGAAATCATTCTTGTATTCCTCTTGTATCACTCTGAAAATGATATGGCTTCTAAAATCACTGTTGGGCTTGTGATTGATTATTATTGAATTTAATTAAATAGTGATTTTAAAAGCCA
>NC_081548.1:7018640-7047833 GCF_901000735.1 Corylus avellana | reverse complement strand
AGGGAGATTTTCACTTATGACCCCTAAACTACCATACGTTTTGAGATGACCCTTTCAAATTTTGAAAACTCTCAATTTCACCCCTAAACTTTCTATTTTAATGCAATTAATCCCATCCGTCAATTTTTGCCCCTAAAAACATCAAATTACCCTTCAATTTTTTAATTTTTAATTTAAAATTAAAGGTAAATTTAGAATTTTGTAAAAATGCCAGTGGTATAAAGGTCATTTTATCAACGTCCAAAAATTGACGGAGGGGTACATTGGGTCAAATTGTAAGTTTAGGGGGTGAAATTGACAGTTTTTAAAATTTGGGGGGTCTTCTTAAAATGAATGGTAGTTTAGGGGGTTTAAGTGAAGTTTCCCCAAAAACTAAATACCATACATTTTCGTTGCCTAGATACCTGAAGACCAGTTTTCCCTAAAAGCTTTTGTAGGATTCCAAACTTGAAAATGATGTAGTTTCAGCTAATTTCGTTGATGATTAATTGGAGCAATTGTCCATTCGGTGAATAGGTTCTGATTGTTAATAGCTAAAATGGAAACCAAAGAGTACAACTTCAATCAACAAATTGTTGTAGCCTTGTGAGATAGCAAAATGTATCCCTGTAAGAGCAGCCATGGATTCTCCCTTTTTACATAAGTGGAATGAAGTTTTTTGGTCAATTCTGAGATGATTTCACCCAATGAGTTGCTTAGGAGTGGCTGAAAAAGAAGCATTAGTAGCAACCATCAAAGTTAATCTTCAAAGAAACTGTGAGAGAAGGTTGCCAAAACATCCTTAATGGGGATGTACAAAAATACCTTAGCATTCAATTTTGATAAAGTTACTTCGTATCATGCCAAACTTCTAAGATATAATTAGTATTATACCAAACAATGAAGAAAACATTGCTGGGATACTTTCTAATGGTCAAGAAATAGCAGTAAAGATCGAGGTTATCAAAAAAGTCTAGACAAGGAGCAGGAGAATTTAAAAATGAGGTTGTAGTCGTTGCCAAACTTCAACATAGAAATCTTGTAAGGCTATTGGGATTTTGCTTGGAAAGAGAAGAAAAGATACTTGTCTACGAATTTGTGCAGAACAAAAGTCTCGAATACTTTCTATTTGGTTTGTCACTTACAGGCATATATCTAATTTGTTTTGTATGTCATATAAAATTAGACATGAATTTTTCATTCAAGAAAGGCTCAATTAACAATTCGATTAACTATTAAAAAATTCATTGGGTGTTGTAGAACTTACAAGAGTAGAACAAAATAAATTTTATTTTCTTGATTAATTGAATTATTTTGATATATAATTGACTTTAGTTCATGATTATAACATGAATATTGAATTTTGGTGTAAATATAGACGTTGAAAGACAAAAACAACTGGGTTGGCCAACACGTTACAAAATTATTAAAGAGGGTTCCTCGAGTAATTATTTATCTTCATGAAAACTCTCAGTAGGGCTGGGTATCGGTCCGGTTAATGGGCTTACCAGTTACCGACCAATAAGCTATCGGTTAACCAAATCCTAACCGATTACTGACCGATGAGAAATGTTACCAAAAATTATCGGTCATATCGGTAATCGATTAACCGGTCGGTTAAATCGGATTTTTGTGAGCTTCTGATTAGGCTTTTAACTGGTTGCTAATTGAGCCAAAAATTAATTGTTTTGGAGGCCCAAATACGTTTTGCTGGGCTAAAGCCTAAAATAGCTTATTAAAAATTAGTTATTTTGGGGTATATTTTTGGCTAAAATAGCTTATTGAAGCTTTGTTTTTTTTATATTGATCCACTACAATATATAAAAAAAAATAAAATCAAATGAATAAATTGTCAAATGCATGTAATGCTTTAAAAGAGCCTTTTTTTTTCTTCAATTAAGAAAATAAGCACAAATAGTCAAATAAGAGAAACTAAAAAATATAAGAGTTTTAGGTTTTAGCCTTTTAGCGAGTGCGGGCTTGTGGCGCTTCTGCTACGAGACCTTCTGCTGCGTGCGAGTTTGGGAAATTGGGGAAAAGCCGAAAAACCCTTAGATAGGTTTGTATAGCCTGTATTAGTGAAACGAAAACGACGTCGTTTTCGTTTCAATAATAAATATAAAATTATAAAAAATTAAAAATTAAAAAAACTTATTGGTCATATCGGTTTTTCGATAACAAATTATTAATCGACCGATAAGCTTATCGGTATAAAATTTTTAACCGATTACCGACCGATAACTATCAGTTACAGTTACTATCGATTCAGTTAATTTCGGTAATCGGTAACCGGTTAATCAGCCCACCCCTAACTCTCGGTTCAGAATTATACATTGTGATCTTAAAGTTGGTAATGTTTTGTTAGATGACGATATGAATCCAAAAGTTTTAGACCTTTTGTATGGCAAAGATTTTTGGAATTGATCAAACTCGAGGAAAGACTCGTAGGATTGCCGGCACATTGTAAGTAATGTTACGTGCATTACATTGTTTATGTAACACAAGTGAGCATGCATGTCTTATGGCTCACATTTTTGTATTAATGGTGCTGGTTTGTAGTGGTTACATGTCTCTAGAGTATGCCATGCATGGACAATTCTCTGTAAAGTCAGATGTATATAGCTTTGGTGTCTTAATTCTTGAGATTATAAGTGGAAAGAAGATCAGTTCTTTTAATCAATCGGATGGTACCACTAGACACCTTTTGAGCCATGTGAGTAGTGTGAGCCAAATGTTCTAATTTTTTTTCCTATGCTGATACAATCATCATCACATTTGTGTTGGGGGAGACAAGTGATATTTTTGTAATATTACTTAACCAATTGATGCAGGCTTGGAAACTTTGGAGGGATGGAACGCCCTTGGATTTGATGGATCCGACATTGGGAGACTCTTACTCGAGAGATGAAGTCATTAAATGTCTCCATTTTGGCTTACTATCTATACAAAATGATCCAATTGATAGGCCAACAACAGAATCCATAGTTCTTATGCTAAACAGTTACTCGATTCCTCTGATGTCACCTAAAGAACCAGCATATTTCTTTAGCAATGTAGGAGAGCAAAACATGCAATCAAATGAGACAAAGTTGGACCAATCTGGAAGCAAATCATTGCCCATGTCTGTTGATGAAGCATCTATTATTGAGTATACCCTCGGTAGCATTATGGTGGTTGATGCCTAATCCGAAATGAAAATACAAAGAAAACAAGGTGCATCTCCCACTATGCTTAGAACTTGATGCCCATTCGTAATTTTGTCTCTAGAGTATTTGAGTTATTAGTAGGTGTCTTTAATTGCAAGTTGTTTTACATTTGGACCACTCAAATTTGTGAAGGAGAAACGGCGTAGTGGAAGACTAAAATAATTAATCAAATAGCAACGTCTTTAATTCTGCAAGGAGAAGCGTCTTCGTCTTTTACTCAAAGATAAGCTCAAACCCGCAGGTTGAGAAAAGAACACAAACTCCACAGAGTTTTGAGAGAATTTCTCTGATTTTCTAATAATTAATTTAAGTCTCTGTTTTACATTACAAAGTAGCATATTTACCGAAGAGAAATACTTCTCGAGAAAGTAAGCCTAATCCTAGTAGCAATAGTAAACATAATCATAATAATAAGGAAAGGAAATAATTAAAGTAAATCTAATCCTATTATGAAAAAGAAATAAAATCCTAATCAAATAAAAATCTTCTACAAATTAATAAAATCCTAATAAAATAAATAAAATCTTAATATAAAATTGACAATCAACGGAAATAGTGACAATTTTTCCTTTTGCATTTCCATTGTCTGATAACCGGTAAAATTTTGATCAAGCGGCGCTGCTGTGATATTATTTTTGATATTTTCCTTATTTTTGTTTTTATCAAAAATATAGGTAAATATCGTCCTACGTCAAGAAATGATTCACGTCAATATTTTTTTTCCATATTTTTCCCGTCTTAATCCTATAAATTCAATAGATCAACCATTAGATTTGTGAACTCATATAGATCCCATATAAATTTAATGGTGGATTCATCCATTCATTATAGAGATAGTCAAAAGATGGTTGAAAAATGAATGAATTATATCATTTTTCTTGGTGGGCCACACACAAATTTAATAGTGGATTCACCCATTCAATATTCCTAGATGAGTAAAAGATGTGATGGATAATGATGTTTATCCTTTGTCAAAATGATACGATGTGTAAAAGATATGTTGGTTGATCCAAGACATTCCTTGCCACTTGCTTATAGTTGTAGTGCTTACTGCAAGCACACTGCACTTGCAGTTAGGGCCGAACAAATTCACCGACTAACCACTAACCGACCGACTTTCGACAGACACCGACCGTGACCAACTAGATGACGGACGGGAAGCGGCATAATTTTTTTCTATTCCGAATTTTTCAGTACGGTAGGCGGAAGAGGTTTTTCTAACCAAACTGACTTCACGGACCGACTTTACAGACAAATTTTCCATTTTTCCACATACTGACATTACCGACCGACATTACCGAACTGACTTTATCAATTGCCATTCGGTGTCGATAAAAGAAATCGGTAGAATAAGTCGGTGAAATTTCTAACTTTTTAGAAAGGAAAAAATAAATAAATTTCTACCGAAAACAACATTACCGATTGACGCTCAGCCCTGCTTGCAGTAGCCAGTAGTAGTGAAGAATCGAAGATTGCCTTCTAAGCAAAAAGTAAGATTGATTATTTCAGAAAAACAAAAACAAAAACAAAAAACAATTACTATAAAATATGAGAAATGTTAAGGATTTTTTTTATCCTTACAAAATTGATGTGTCTTTTAAAATTACCATTGAATTTGTGATGGATTACTATTGAATTTGATCTAATGGTAATCTTAAAAGTCACATCAACTTTGAAAAAATATCAAAAGAGAATAAAAATGCGGTTGCTAATATTATTCATAAAATAGTCCTTAACCTCTAATTCCCACATTCATAATAGATCGAACCCTGCTTTGGGGAGTAATTCTAAAACTCACACTTATGTCACTCCACATCATTTTTTGAGTGACACAAGAATAACTTTTAGTATTGCTTAGCTTCCATTTTCTTAATGAATGAACAAATAAAGTTCAGTCCAAACCCACGGACAAGTTGTGGGTGGGTCCAAGGTTATTTATTTATTTTTTATAATTTTCATTTATTTTTTTATTTTTTATAAAAGGGGTATTGTTGACATTTTAACTAAAAAATGGATGAAATTAAAAAGGGTTAAACATAGGATATCGACATTGCAAATTTTTAAACTTCGAATTACTTCACGAAGTATAAGTAAAGTTTCACCAATTTAATTTTAACCATGGAATGGATCTCTCCATTTCCCTTGAATGTAGAGGACCGTGATATTAATGGTTATATTATTCTATGCTTCATTTTCTCGTGCATTTAATATAGATTTTTTTTTTTTTTTAAATGGAATTTAATATAGATCTTGATTTGAAACAGTCAAACAGGTGATTCTCAAAAGCTCATCTTCTCATTTTATAGCAACCTATTCACGGACCGTCAACACAAAGTTAAGTTTCAAATAATGCAAACTTAATCATTTAATCAATAGTTTAATAATAATATAAAATAACGTCAATACCTTTTTTAGTACTTAAGTTTTCACTTTTTATTTTTTATTTTTTTCCACTTAAGTTTTAATTTGAAGTACAGATGATACCTAACTTATGGGTAAATACCGGTTTAGTACATCCGTCACCATTCCGTCAATCAAACTAATGAACTGATGTGTTATAACCAAAAATGCCACGTGTCCTAACAAAAATAAAAAAATTATAAAACTAATTAAAAAAATTAAAAAAATCAAAACTTAAAAAAAGAAAAAGACAAATATAGGGTGGTCGGCCACCCCCATTTTGGCCATTGAGGGTGGCTCTAGGGCCGGAATGGGGTGGCTGAAATTAGTTTGGTTGATGAAATGTGACGAAAGTATTAAATTGGTCTTTACCCATAAGTCAGGTACCATTTGTGATACGATTTAAAACCTATGTATGAAAAGATAAAAAAGTGAAAACCTAAGTACTAAAAAGTTATTAACCCTATAAAATCTCATAATCATTACATAATGTAAACTTAATAATTTAATCAATAGTTTAATAATAATATAAAAGAAAAATGTATAATAAGTCCCTGAGTCAACCCTTCAAAATTTAAAAATCCTTAATTTTTTTTTTTTTTTTTTTCGAAAATTTACTTCTTGGGTCAATTGAAATGACAATAAAATCCCTACCGTCAAAATTTTTTAACAACCGTTAGTCCTAATCAAAACGCACCGTTTCACCCCATTAAAATATTAATTTTTTATTAATTTAATTTTAAAATTTAAATCTAAAAAAATTTAATCTTTTGTCAACTCACCGACAAGACTTGCCCCAACCCCGGCGAACACACCCTAGCTCTCGAATATCTCCGGCAACATCAATGGTGGTTTGGCGTCGGTGGTGCCTTCTCCAGTTATTAAAGAACAATTGATTTCTCAGGTAGATTTCCAGTTGGTGACTTCTTGCCTTCAAATTGATTTCTCAGGTTGAAGAACAAGAAAAAGAGAATTTTACTGCTCATTCTTGTTATTATATCTTGATGGTCTTTTATCTTTACAATTTCAGGGTCTCTAGTGTGATTACCAAAGGGAGAAAACGAGACTGTTGTCAATCTGATCATTGCTCAAAGTTTTTGGTTTCTTGGTCTGTGTTTTGTTGGTAGAAGGATTTTCTGAATGGGTTTTACTTAGTCATTTTTTTTCTTTCTATTTTTGGTATATGGGATTTTTTCAGCTTGTCAGATGTCAACGTTTGGAGAATCTGGTTGTTTCCCTCAGAGCCAAGCTAACATTTGCCCAAGTAGAGAGAGAGTTGATCAGATCTTAGATTCTAACTTGAACAAAAGGGTCCACAATTCGTACAGCAGAAGCAGAGCAGTCACTTGTAAAGGTAATGGAAAAAGCGTTTTCGGGCCAGATTTAGGTATCGATAGACCAACCATGGAATAGCCCCATAGCTATCCTTACGAATAAACAGAGGGCAAGGAGAATTACAGCAAGCATCAGAAAGGTTTAAAAAGTTTCCACAGGTTTCAAAAGATTCCAACATGTTTAAGACGGCTAAAACACATTAGCAGAGGCATGCATAACATTGCTTCTTAAGATGTTGGATTCTCATACAAAGGACTTAGGAGCCCAATTTCAATAGCCTTCTCAGAAAGGGAATTACATCAAAATTGCACATCTAAAGAAGGGATTCTGGTAGATTGGTAGCACCTGGTTTGATTGAATTGGGTTTTTTCTGGGGTTGTCAATACTGAGAAAATTTGAGTGTTTTTTACTTTGTTTGTTTTGGGGAAGACCTTTTTTGGCATTGGATTGTGCTCTGTAATGATGTATTGTTTTGAGGAAAAATTGGAGGTTTGTGATTACTCTAATCATTCAAATATGACAATGGAACTGTAGTAGTGCATTGTCGTTGTTAGGAGAGATCCATAGGAAGATGGCCTCCAGTTCCACAACCCCTCTCTCCTCTTCTCTGCGAATTCACCAACTTCCTCTGTCACCTCACCACCACCACCTTCTTCCCTTGCTCCGTCGAATTCTTCAACTACTCCTACTCAGACTACTGACATCCCAGCGCCTTCGTCCCCTTCAACCCCTTCAATTCTAGCTCCTCAGTCTCCACCGGCAGTCCCTGCTGCTCCTCCTCCATCCCTGCCAGCTTCACCCCCACCGGTATTAACACCACAATCTTCTTCGCCAACTTCACCCCCACCATCAACTTCACCACCGCCATCGCCACCAGCATGACCCCCACCATCAGCCCCTCCAGTTTTATCTTCGCCGCCACCACCACTAGGAGGCTCTTCTACGCAAGCATCCCTTACACCTTCGATGACATCCCCACCTCCCCTTCGAGCCATTCCACCAACTGCATCTTTACCTCCTCCACCCAATGATCCAATACCGCCTTCCTCCAATCCAGATCTGGGAAATTTTTACGATCTCTTTGGAATTATCTTTATTTTTTTTTTTAATTTAAATTTTAAAATTAAATTAATAAAAAATTAATATTTTAATGAGGTGAAACAGTGCATTTTGATTGGGACTAACGGATGTTAAAAAATTTTGACGCTAGGGATTTTATTGTCATTTCGATTGAACTAGGAAGTAAATTTTCAGAAAAAAAAAAAAAAAAAAAAAAAAAACTTAATGATTTTTAAATTTTGAAGGGTTGACTCGGAGACTTATTATACATTTTTCCTAATATAAAATATCCTAATTATCACATAATGCAATTTTTTTTTTTTGACATGTCCATACAAGAAGGAGGATGGGGGATTCGAACTAGTGACCCCCGCTTCATAAAATGTGGTCCCCAACCGATTGAGTTATCCCTTGGGAACATATAATGCAAACTTATGTACAAACTATAAACCAAATTAAAGAAACTGAGAAACACACTCCCATCCATGCATTCATCTTAGCAACCTCGATTCGTCTAGCTGTAAAAGAAAAGACAATATAACGAAATTTAAATGAAAAAAAAAAATAGAAAAATATGTAAAGATTATACGGACCATTAAAGCCATAAGGAATTTCGCTCTTATACATTACAAAATACTCATATTTATAGGAAAAATGAGATAGGTATGTATGATAATTAAATATGATTACAATCAAATCAATAAAATCAAATCATTATCAATTACAATTAAATATCTTAAATCAAATCCCATAATATCCTTTAACATCGTTGTGTTAAATATTAATTATTTTTAAAGCTTAAATAGATAAGAAGTGATAAATTCAATTATATAATTAATAATTTTTCAATCCATTCACATATGAGTTCAAACTCTCACAACACGTAAAATATATAATTAAAATATAAGAAAGCACACGAAGTTAAGATTCGAACTCATGATCGATCTTTGTTTTATTCTAATATCACACTAAATGATCACCACTTGTCCAAAAAATTAAAATTTCATATTTAGAGCCTGTTTAGGGTTGCGTTTGAGAAATAGAGCTTTTAAGTCAAAAAGTATTTTTGGGCAAAAGCTTCATTTTTAAGCTTTTGTCAAAGTGTTTTTTGAACCCTTAAAAACGCTTTTAATTTTTTTACCAAACGAATATTTTTTTTTTTCAAACGGGCTTTTTAAGTGTTAAAAGCACTTTTAGACTCATCAAACGCAATCTCAGCCCTTAACTAATATTTAACACAAAACGGCGGCAATAATCTCAAAGTTAAAAGCCGGCAAGCAGTCCAAAATGTAAAAGAAAAGGCCTAGCTCTTGAACAACTCCAACAAATTAAATTAATCGTGCCATTTGGCATTGCTGTCCATAAACGGTCAAGATGTGAGATCTTTGACTTATAAATACCCACCATTTCTAGTTCTTGAGACCAACAACGCAATAAAGAGAATCAATGGCATCTTCCCAATATTTCTTCATCCTTGCAATTGTAGCAATTCTTGTCCCTTCAATTTTGGCCACAGAATTTGTGGTTGGTGATGACAAGGGTTGGACCATTAACTTTGACTACCAAGCTTGGTCTCAAGGAAAGGAGTTTCATGTCGGTGACACTCTTGGTAAATTAACTCTATAAACTTTTTGTACTTACCATATTTTTTATATAATTTTTTAGTTTTATTTGCCCATGTTTGTTTTCAGATCAATACTTTGTTAAAGTATTGATTAAATTTACATGTTCCTATCAGGTTAAACTTTTAGAATAAGTGGAGATTTAACATGATAACAAAGCCATAGGTCTTGAGTTCGAATTTTGATTTCGTCAATTCACTCTAATTTAATTAAATATTTTAGGTGTTGTGTCTCACCTATTAGAAAAGAGTTTGAGACCACACGTGAGGATGAACGTTAAAGTATTGATTATATCTCATTTGAATAGAAAGTTTTTTCCTTTACAAAAAGTGGACAGGGAACCACTCCCATAGCATTACTCCAATTTTTGTATAGGAAAATCATTTTCATTCGGATTTTGATACATAGCATTACTCAACTTTGAGGCTATCTTGTTTTTAAGGGGTTGTTAGTGGATCATTTTTGTTTCTTATTGAGTTTTCAAAAATAATATTGTAAATGTATTTATTTTAAGTTTGATTGATGATGGAAGAATTAACTTTTTGGTGCAGTTTTCAAGTATAAAGAGGGAGTTCATAATGTTCTTAAAGTCAATGGAACTGGCTTCCAACAATGTGTTGCACCATTGGGAACTGAGGCCCTGATTAGTGGAAATGATGTGATTACACTAGCAACCTCAGGAAGAAAATGGTATATTTGTGGTGTTGCCAAACATTGTGAGAATGGAAACCAAAAACTTGCCATAACAATGCTGCCTCAGATAGTGTCTCTAGCACCTTCTCCTGTTTCAGCAGCCAAGGAATGCGTTAAACCTATATATTATGAGTGGATGATGGTTGTTTTTGGTATCCTTGCCATGGTCATGGTTTAAAGTTAGATCAATAGTACTATAGTTAAAATTCTCCTTTCATGTTTGTGGAGTGTATTGAATTCATTAATTGTTTGCATTGTATTGGATCTAAATTTATTGATTTATAGTAGTATGTATGTTCTGAAATATAAACCATTTGTGCTCTATATTTGTACCAAATACTATGTTTGAGCATATTTGTTAAATTATCTTGCAAACAGCAGGTGGGGTTTAGGCAATTTAACATTATAAAGAGGGGGTGGAAATGGCCTTTAATAGTAGTTTTGGCATTTTATCAACTCAAACATAATTTGATTGTTTATAGGACAAGAATGCTAATACCTACAAGTTTGTGCTTTTAGGCTTTATTTAAAAGATGAGGATCCACTATAATTTTGCTGTCCAAATTTTAGAGGAGGCTATAGAGCTCACCTGCTTTGAGCAACCTTGGAAAGTAATGCTAGAAATCATTCTTGTATTCCTCTTGTATCACTCTGAAAATGATATGGCTTCTAAAATCACTGTTGGGCTTGTGATTGATTATTATTGAATTTAATTAAATAGTGATTTTAAAAGCCACCCCATTCATAAAGTGACATAAGAGGGACACAAGAGTGATTTCTAAAATTACTCTAACCTCGAGCGTAGACTAGGATTCACTACTCAAAACAAGTGGACCCCACAACCTTCCTCTCTTGTACTACAGAAATTTCAATAAAATTTGAATAACCTAATTGTTCACCAGCATGAAGATAAACTTTTGCCACCTGCATGAAGATTTTAATCACATGCTAGCAAATTGGGAAGAGAGACTCGTTGTTAAATTACCAGTTATCCCAAAAGTTTAAGTTGATAATAAGATATAAATTTAATCATTTAACCATTGTGAAATATTTAATTAAAATGGAGGGTGACTTGACGGAGTCAAGGTTCGATCACAGGACCATTGCTTTGATACTATGTTAAATTACCAGTTATCTCAAAAGTTTAAGTTGATAGGAATAGGTAAATTCAATCACTTAATCATTACTTCAACACTCGTTATTTATCCATCTCTTTTTTTAAATTCACCATTGAATGTGTATGCATGATTCATATGTAGATCCAATGGAGATGAATGAAAGATAGATGAGAGATCGATGAAAAAATAACATTTATCTTTGAAAAAAAAATAAAATAAAATTGGCCACCTTGGATATCGATTGAAAGACCTTCTATGATCATATGAATGGGGGGTTTTTCAATTATTAAATATTCAGTATCCATGATACATCCATCATGCATTTAAAAGATAGTTCTTCTAATTTTCTACCACAAGCAACAAACAATGATCCAAATGACAATCCCACGGCCATAATGATCTCTGCTTTTTTAATATGGTAATACAAATTTTACCGTCTCCCGAATATAATTAAAACTGCAAACTTTTAAGTTGTATGGAATTTCTTGTGCACTCGTTTGTTAAAACTGAATGGGATTGTTAGAAAAGAAAAGGGATAGGTGTCAATTATTTGTTTATTTTTAATGTCCACACAAGAGAAGGGAAAGGAGAGGGTGATTCGATTTAGTAGCTTCCACTTCATGAGACACGATCTTCAGCATTTTTTTTTTTTTTTTTAAAGATAAAAAAATATTTTGGTAATTTTGACACCCCTATGTTAGGATTTACATATTGTGGCTTGTAACATACATAGATTATTTTCTAAGAGAATTTAGCATGATGGATGGCATATGGAGACTATAGAGGAAACTTGCGTTGACAATCACTTCACTTGGAAGCATGACATATTTCAATAATTATACAATACATGTGAGACAAGAATATATATATATATCTTACAACTACTCAAATTGAAACTTTTGAGATCTCGTCACAAAAGAGTAAAAATAATAGTCATTTTCCTCTGTAGCAA
Organism: Corylus avellana; assembly: GCF_901000735.1. NCBI lineage: Eukaryota > Viridiplantae > Streptophyta > Magnoliopsida > Fagales > Betulaceae > Corylus > Corylus avellana. The sequence continues at coordinate 7,035,469 of NC_081548.1, read as the reverse complement.
GCTTTTTGAGCTTTTTCTCTTTCATCGAAGTTTGTGAATCATCAATCATATTTGGAGATCTCATTTTTCTCTTAAAGGAGCATCTGTTTTCTATATTGTTATTGTCATCCTCATCATCACTGACAACAATGGGATGATCCTCATCTTTTCCATCAACAACCCTTTCATATACTAGATAGACCCCTATTTTCTTCACAATGATTTTAGGCCCCCAATCTACAAGAACCTCTACTTCATCACCATGCTCAAAATCATTGGTAAGAACAATATTGCGTAGCAATAGGTGATCTCCAAGAGGGAATGGGCCACCACTTGTTGTTGCCAAATTAGTCAGAATAGTATTCTTGGTATGGTTGATAAATGACATGCTACCTTTATATGAAGATAATACTTGAACGCGTGATGCATAGACAACACATACACCAAACTCTTTCAACAAGGGATCAATAGTAGGTACTTTAAAATGTACTGAGGGACCCTCACACTGATACATGAACCAATCGGGGATGTGATTGCCGGGGAGGAAAATGCCAAACACGCTACCAACTCCACGCATAACCCATTCCTGTTACATCAGCAGAGGATGATGTGTGTTAAATTATTAATTAAGTGATACGAGATAATATGATATCAAAACAGAGGTCCTAAGTTGAAATCCTACTCCACGCATTATTCTATTTTAGTTAAAAATTAAATTAGGGGAAACTTCACTTTTGGTCCCTGAATTACAGCGCGTTTTGGCAAGCTCCCCCAAACTTTAAAACCTCTCAATTTCACTCCTCGAACTTTCAATTTGATGCAATTTACCCCATCCGCCAATTTTTGCCGTTAAAACCCTTTAAAAGACAAACTTACCCTTCAATTTTCTTTTTATTAAAAAATTTTGAAAAAAAAAAGGTTCATAAGGTGGCCCGTGATTTTTTTTTTATAATAATTTTTTTAAAAAAAATTAATTTTGAAATTAAGGATCAATTTGAAATTTTATAAAAAAGTCAGGGGTATAAATGTCATTGTCTCTCTTTTAACGTTTAAAATCTGACGGAGTGGTTCAAATTGAAAGATTTTGAAGTTTAGGGAGCTTGTCAAAAAGTGATGTAATTCAGGGGTCTAAAGTGAAGTTTCCCCTAAAAATTAAGAGAGACATAGAGAGAGAAACACGTACCTGTAGGATGCTTTGCTTAAAAGTATGTGTTAGATTAATGCACCCTTCCATGCCAACAGACACAATAGGATTTGACCGCTTATCCAGACCTGGAATTTCGACTAATTTGTGACAGTTAGTAAGGTACAATCCATTCATATTTGAGAGCTTTGATAGATCTGGCATTCTTTCCAGTGCAGTGCAGTGTCTTGCATCTAAAAAAATCAAACTTGCTGGTAAATTCGGAATTGATTTAAGCTTTCTACAGCGATCCAATCTGAGATCTTGAAGCTTCGAAAGACCACCTAGGCTTGTTGATAGACTTTCAAAACTATTGCATCTTAAATCTAAAATTTTAAGAGAACATAAATTCCAAAGATCTGTAGGAATTCCGTCATCCGATAAATTGCAGTCCCAGAGACATAAGTGTGTTAGTGAGTTCAAGCCTTGTAGTGCAGCAGGCAATAGATTGACTGACTTAGGACTTTTCCTTGGTGATATCCAAGACCAAAAGAGTGATGGCAATGACTTAGACGGTGATCCTTTACACCCACATAGAGATAAATATTTGAGATTCTTCAGTTGCACTATACTAAAAGGCACTTGTCTTATAGCAGTTTTGTCTGCAAGAAGAGTTGTCAATGATTCCATCTCCCCCAAGTTGTCAGCCAAATTTTTCATTTCAGAACACCCAGAAAGAATGAGAGTTTCTAGAGACTTCAACTTATACAAACTCCTTGGCAAACTTTTAAGGCATTTGCAATCTTTCAAATTCACCAAAACAAGATTACTAAGATCTCCAATGGAGTGGTGAACTTCAAGCAAACTCGTACAATCTTCAAGTATTAATTGCTCTAGATTTGGGAGTTTTGAAAAGTCAGGGGTCTGACTTAGATAATGAGAGTGACTAAGATTTAGAATTTTCATCTTCTCAAGCAACTGCTAAACCAATGAAAAAGGAAGGAAAGCATAATATTAGAGCCTAGAACATAATAATAATAATAATAATAATAATAACAATAATAATAATAATAATAATAATACGAATAAATAAATCATTGATTATTTTACCTTGGGACTTTCCCAAACTTTTTTGAGATTGCTATATTGCAAGTCAATCACAACTAAGTTTCTTGGATAAAAGTCATTTGGAATAAACTTTTGAGGGAATCCATGCCAACAGAGCCACCTTAATTCTTTGGAAAGATATTTATAGTCTCCAGTGAGTCGTACGTGATCAAGTTGGAGTAATCTTAGTCTCTGCATCTTAATAAATGCTTCTAAATTGAAATTCATCTTACTTAGACTTGTCAATTCTAAAAGAAGTCCTTCAACTGCATTTGTTCCCTGTAAAAACACAAGAATTGCATGAGACAAGTGATTATCCAAACTTATCACATAATCTTTCTTATTAATCATTTCATTTATTACGCTTTGCTTAATATAATGTAATCATGTTTGCAACTACAAAAACAATAGAATGATGTTAGGAAAGAAAAAAAAATGTTCCAATTTTCAAATAAGAAATATATGGATTACACTTTCAAGGCATATGATCAGTGTGAATTAGTACGCATTTGCTTCCCGAATAACATATATCTTAGAAAAAAAAAATGCTTTGTTTTTCTTTCAATGTTTTCAATGGAGAAAGTTCTTATTACCTCGTGCTTTGTCAATATATCATATGCATCCTCATGCAGCCATAATCTACTCCATTTCCCAGGTTCGTTGGGGTGCTTTTCACGAACGATTTCTCTTCCCATGTCTCGCAACAAATCATGCATTGTAAACTTGTTTGTCTCACTAACTTTAAGAAGACACCGCTGAATGAGGACACTAATTCCAATCTTTGCAAAAAGACCACAGCCATCCAATATTTTTACAACATAGTCTATATCCTTTCCTATGAAGAAACATGATATGTCAAGGAATATATCCTTTTCAGTATTGTCGCTTAGTCCATCAAAACTTAATCTAAGTTTATTTTGAATTTGCTCATGAGGAATCCTCTTCAATTTATCTAATGCACTTTTCCATTCTAGCATGCTCCTAGAGAAAAGGAATGAGCCCAAAACTTCAAGTGCTAGTGGCAACCCTCCACAGTAAGCAATGACACTTCTTGATAAATCAGTATAATCTTCAATAGGATAACTATTCCTAAAGGCATGCCAACTAAAGAGCTCAAGAGAGTCAATGTCATTCATTGCTGTAACTCTATATACACTATCCACTTCTAGCTCCTTTAGCAAATGCTCATCTCTCGTTGTTATAATAATTCTACTTCCCAAACCTAACCAGTCACGCCTACATATGGCATTCAGTTGCTCCATTTGGTCTACATCATCAAGTATCACAAGTATTGCTTTATTACAAAGTCTTTCTTTAATCATATTGATTCCTCTATCAACACTACTTATCTTTATCTCGCTTGTCTTCAATATGTCAAAAAGAAGTTGTTCTTGGAGATGAACCTGACCCCTAGGTTCCTTGGAAGTTTCCCTAACATTTGCAAGATAACTTTTACCTTCAAGTCCATGAAAAAATTGGTTATAAATGGCTTTAGCAATGGTTGTTTTGCCAATTCCACCCATTCCCAAGATTCCTACCATGCGAATATCGTTAGCTCCAACATTTAACCCAAAAGTTATGTCTTGAACATGAGAATCTACTCCAATTGGGTAAAGTGCTATAAACAAGTGTGTGTTGTTCAGTTCTCTTGAAATCTCTTCAACAATTTTCCTAATAAACTTTGCTTCATGCCTGGAAATTATTTTAAGAAGAAGAGTCACATTAAACAAGAGAGAATCGAAATATAAGTTTCATATACACGAATATGTAAAAACTTAGAACATATTAGTTTTGGCCATTATCCTTAACTCATTAGCATTTACCATACTAATGGGTCAAAGTTTGAAGAAACTAAATTTTTATACCATAGAATTATATTAACCCAAAATCCAATAGACTCAAAACCTCTCTCACACGGACAAAAAAAATTACCCTTGCTTTTAATTCCATGACAAAGAATAGTGTTTTGTTCTAAGCAACACTCTTTTCAAACCTATAGTGCAGCTGACAAAGTAAGATTTTTGGGGAAAATATACTTTACTCCTTTGAACTATCCACCCATTTGCACTTTTAACCCCAATGTTTAACACTTTACCCCCCTAAACTTCCAAATTGTTGCAATTCGACCATTTTGACTTTTTCCAAATTGTTACAATTAGACCATTTTAACTTCTTTTTTTCTTCCAAAATGCCCCCATCCCAAGTTAAAAAATTAAAAATTAAGGGGTAGTCGGTCTAGGCTGGTCGAAGCCACTCCCAGGCCCAACTGGGGTAGCCGGCCACCCCTTAATTTTTAAATTTTTTTTAAAATTATTTTTAAGTAGGGATTGCGGCATTTTGGGGAAAAAAAGAAGTCAGAATGGTCGAATTGCAATAATTTGGAAGTTTGGAGAGGTAAAGTGTCACTTTTTAAACATTGGAGTTAAAAATGCAAATAAGTGGATAGTTCAGAGTAAAATGTATTTTCCCTAAGATTTTTTGTGTCGTAATTGCAAAGGATTTTCTTCTTTTCTCTAGTTATTTCCACTCTTTTTGTTTCAAAAACTAAAAGGTGGCTTATATGTATGCAAAAGGTAGGTCAAAATAAACCAGGTCAACTAGGCCTTTTTTCCCGCATGATTTGATGGAATATCAAATCACATCAATAAATTTTCACCATGATTTGAATTCTATCAAAGCCTCTAAAGGCAATAACAAACTACAACAATCAGTCAAGTTGAAGTAATACTTGAGATGAGCAAAAGAGTTGGCTTAGTCATAACACTATATTACGTTGTCAGTAATTTTTGCCACAACTTTCTTAACTAACTCATCCTCTTGTAGACTTATTTACTCTCTACAACCTTCTTTTATTTGGGCAATTCTCAAGTTATATATATATATATATATATATAGGAAACTTCACTTTGGACCCCCTCCGTCAATTTTTGCAGTCAAAACTCTTAAAAATATAAAATTACCCATCAATTTTCTTTTATGAAAAAAAATGAAAAAATTTGAAGAAAAAAATATGAAAAAAAAAAGGTTACAAGGTGGCCTAACAACCATGGGTCACCTTGTGATTTTTTTTAATAATTTTTTTTTGGGGAAACTTCAGAAAGCCCCCTTAAACTTTCAGCGATTTTGACAAACCCCCCCTGAATTTCCAAAACTCTCACTTAGGCCCCCTGAACTTCTGTTTTTTCTCACTTTGGACCCTTTTAACGTTAAAGTCAAATAATTTGACTTTTTATACCCATTTTAACCTGCCCCCCCAAAACTACGTCGTTTTGTGTCATAAAACTATAACACCTACCTAGACCAAAACGACGTCGTTTTAGGCATTAATTAATTAATTAATTAATTTTTTTTTTCTTTTTTTCTTTTTTTATTTTTATTTTTATAAAAGAAAAGCAAAATTAATTAATTAATTTTTTTAAAAAAGAGGAACGGGTGGTTTCCATTAAACTTAAAATAGGTGGCTTGGGACCACCCCATTTTGGACAAGGGTGGAGTTGACCCTTTGATGATCCGGGTGGTTCAACCCCCCACCAAGTGGTGGTCCAGCCCATTGGGGAAAAGTAAATTGGGTAGGCATCTCTGGATTAGGTTTCTCCACCACCCATCAAGGGTGGGGAAGGCCGAACCCTCCACTCCGCCGGGAAACGGTCCATCCCTTATCTTTTGTTGGTGAACCAATCTCTTACCAAAGACAGCGGGCCACCCCCCCTGAAGGGCCACCTTGCCCAACCACCAGTTTTAAAGGTGGGGTGGTACCTTTTGACAATCTCTTTTCTTTTTTTCTTCTTTTTTTTTTTTCTTTTAAAAAAAAAAAAATTAATGTCAATTTTAATCTTAATTTTATTTTAATATTATGCTCAAAACGACGTTGTTTTGGGTTGGGTGGTGATGTAGTTTTGAAGCCCAAAACGGTGTAGTTTTGGAGTCCAAAACAATGTAGTTTTGGTTGAGGATAAAACGGCGTAGTTTTGGTTGAGGGTAAAATGGGTATAAAAAGTTAAAAGGGTCAAAAGTGAGAGAAAACGAAAGTAATGAAATAAAAAATATATATATATTGTTTTTAGCAATGAAATAAAAAATTAAAAAAATTTGATAGAATATAAAGTAAAATAAAATAAAAACAAGAAAAGTATGAGAAAAATGAGAAAGAGATAAGCAAAGAGTTTTGAGGTGGTTCCACCCTTATGACTATACTTTGACTATGTTAGATTTGTTTTATTTTTTATTTTATTTTTAATAAAGCAAATGTTCATATTGTAATATATGTATATATAGAAAACATATTGCAATGTGATACTATAAATGTACTAAAATATAGTAGGTGAAAGACAAAACTATTGCTTATGCGAACTTACCCGTCTGCAGTTTTTCTTAGATCCCACCCTGACAAATTAGCAGCCTCACACAAAGCTCTTCTCCACTTGAAAACTTTGTCCACGTCCAACAAGTAATGCTCTTCATGTTTCGCGAATGCTTCTGCAAAACTACTCGTTTGGTTTCTCACATCAGAGGGCTCAACATCATAGAATATAGGTAGAACCAGTTGCTTCAAAGTTCTTCGACACTCCATAATTTCCACAAGTTCCTCCATGCACCACCTAGAAGCCGCATAGTTCCTTGAGAAAACAATGATAGAGATTTTGGATCCTTGGATTGCCCGTATTAGTTCAGATGCAAGGTATTGTCCTCTTCGGAGCTCATTGTCATCTTTAAAGATTTTGATTCCAGCATCTTTCAAAGCAAAGTAGAGGTGGTCGGTGAAGTTTTTGCGTGTGTCTTCGCCTCTGAAACACAAGAAAACATCATAGATCCAGTTGGAACGAGGGGAAGAAGACGAAGAGAAGATGGCTTCAGGAGATCTCCATGTTCTGATAGCCATGGCTCAACTCCCAAAGACTTGATTTATTCTGATAATTTATTTGAAGTAAAATGAATAAAAGTGTTTGGAAGGATAAAAGGGTGGAAATCCAAGAGGAAAACAAAGAGAAATAGTTAAAGAAAGATGAATGGACTTCGTCCTCCATCCCCTCAACTATTTATAGATAGGCATTCCCTTAAATAGTTAAATATGGTGTGGGGATAACCATAGCCGTTAAGATATGATCATCCCCTAAAGCATCACCATTATTGATCCAATCTCAACACGGGAACGACTTCTTGTTTAGTTGTTCCCGTGTTCAAATTGGAACAATAAATTACACTAATAATGGTTGATTTGGACTCACAGGTCAAAGTCATACAAAAACTTCAATTCTCTTACATTTCTTCTAAGCAATTTGAATTCAAAGATAATAAGAAAGTCATAAATTTGTTCACGTGTTAGACATTAGAGAAAAGAAAAGCACCTTCAATTCCTTTATTGCATTTTTTCGAAGCACACATATATAAATCCTTTCTTATAAGAAAGTCATGTAAAGTCATAAATTTGTTCACATGTTAGACATTAGAGAAAAGACAAGCACTTTCAATTCCTTTATTGCATTTTTTCAAAGCACACATATATAAATCCTTTCTTATAAGAAAGTCATGTGATTAGAAAGTCATAAATTTGTTCACGTGTTAGACATTAGAGAAAAGAAAAGCACTTTCAATTCCTTTATTGCATTTTTTCAAAGCACACATATATAAATCCTTTCTTATAAGAAAGTCATGTAAAGTCATAAATTTGTTCACGTGTTAGACATTTGAGAAAAGACAAGTACTTTCAATTCCTTTATTGCATTTTTTCAAAGCGCACACATATAAATCCTTTCTTATAAGAAAGTCATGTGATTGGACACTCACACAGGGCCAGCCTAATCGTTAGGCGAGTTAGGCCGGCGCCTAGAGCCTCAGATTTCTAAGGCCCAAAAAAAATTTTAGGCCCAAAATATTTTTTAATAAAGCTAAAAAAAAAAATGCATAAAGGCCATCAACATGCTTTAAGAAAAATATTATTATTTGTTAATAATATCAAGGCCCCAACATGCTTTAAAAAAACACAATATTAATTTTTTTATAATATGGAGGCCTTTTGCACAACGACCACGAGGCCCTTAACAGTCAACATGTTTTTTAAAAAATAATATTATTTGTTTATAATATCGAAGCTCTCTATAAAATAAGAACGAAAAAAAAAATCTGAGAATCCCACAGACTTGTCTGTTGTGATTATTTTGCAGAAATCCAGCCCATCACAAAAGTTTAAAATGTTCAACTTTTCACATTTCAAAAAGGTTAAAATGGTTATTTTGCACTCTACGAAAATGCTGAAAGACAAAAATAAGCCTGCTTAATTTTGTTTTTTGTTTTTTTATTTATTTTTTTAAAAAAAAAACCTTTGTCATTTAAAGGAATAATTTATTTAATTTTCGTCTAACTTAAACAAACTGACACCAAATTTTATAATAAGATTCGAGTTATAACGATTTAAAGTTTAACCACGATCTTAAATATTCTTACGTGGATTTTCAATATTTATATATCAAGACAAACGAGAATCCTTACAAGGATGGCCAAAGAGTAATTGGTGGAGAGTAATGCTGCATATTATATTTCATCTCATATGTATTTTATTAGGCTAATGTACGTAGCAGTGCCCATCAACGTTATCAACTCAGTAAAATGAGACTTTAGTATGTATGATTGATATTCGAATGATTGTGAAAAATGAATGCTGTCATTACAGAAAGACCATAACCAATAACCAATTAAGTGATTCCTCTATCTCCTACATTTTCTTTGAAACCAAACATAAAGGCATCATGCGTGTCTCTCTTTTGTGAGTTGGCCTGATTGTGATGTTTAATGTGGTCATTTTCATGGTTGATTCATGGTTCAAATTGGTCGTGGTAGGAAAATCAAAATTAGAGGTAGAAATTAGTGCAAACTTGTGTATTAGGAGCCAAGATTGACTTCAAATAGCCAAGACGTGGTGGAGCCAGGATGTCTATTCAGGGGGAAAAAATTTTTTGATGAATGCAAAAATAACTTTGAACAAAAAATAATTAAGAGTATTTAAAAAAATATAAAAATTCAATTGGAGCTCAATAGAATCGTTGTTTTTCTCTATAATCTCAAATAGCTACAATTATATATTTTATACCATTAAAATAATAAAATATGCAACAAATATATATATTCATAAATAATTAAATACAAAAACAATTATCAAGAATAGCAATATAAATATTAAAAAATTAATTTAAAAGAACAATCTAAATTTAAATATAAAAATTTAATTACATAACTCAATTTTTATAAGAAAAAGTTGAATGGCCCCATTTGAAGACTTGAATGCTTGAAGTTTAAAAGGAACAAATTTACTGGAACTCTTAAGCAGAAGATGCCAATTGTTGAATGGAGAAATGAATACTAGAGAACTTTGAAGTCTTTAAGAAAATAAGATGTATATCTCATTTTTAAAATATCACACACATAATAGAAAACAAACTCAAAGCAAGGGAACAGGGAGATTTGACCATTGCCTTTTGGATTTGATTGGCACATGGCTCTCAAATTGGTGTCTCACGTGAGGTGAAAGTGTGTCTTTGACTTGTGTGTTAAAAGTGTAAAAATTTACTCAGCATTTTAACTTAACAAAAAATACATTTTATTTATTTTTATGCTCAGAAATTGAGATATGATAAATTAGCTAATTTTTTTTTGTTATTTGTTATTTATTTTAGAGCTGCTATTAATTAAATGTAATGTACTTTTTTTTTTTTTTTTTGAGCTTTCAATGTAATGTGTTGTATTTTGCTTGATTTTTTTAAAAAAAATTTCTGACCTGTATTTTGTCTTGTTTTGAACAAAATGTGATGGAAAGCTTGATTTTTTTATATGATTTTTTTGCTTCTGTCCGTGCCTTGTATCGTTTTATTTGAGAAAAAAAAAAATGGTGTTTTTCTTCATTATTTACACAGTAAAATCAGAACTTCTTCTATCCGTCAAAAAAATAGTGGAAACAAATAAACAGCTAGTCAGCCAGCGTGAAATTTTATTTAGTGAAACGATGTGTTTTAAAAGAAAAAAAAAATTAACTGTACATCTTCAACTTTTCATTCTTTTGAAAGTTTCAACTTCTTACAATGACAAATAAAAAAAAATCAGAGTCAACTAAAATCCCCAGGTACAGGTATTCCTAAAAACATTTGTCCTCTAAGAGTTGCTGAGGGGGGCATAACCATGGCATAGGAAAAATTCTACCAAAGGTAATGAAATTTTTAAGAGTTGATGGCCTCTCGGACCCCTCCCTCCACCCCTAGCCCCAAGACCAAGTGCAATTTAGTTCAGGCCTTGGAGAAGCACTTTCAACTCCTTCATTGCATTTTTTCAAAGCACACATATATAAATCCTTTCTTATAAGAAAGTCATATGATTAGAAAGTCATAAATTTGTTCACGTGTTAGACATTAGAGAAAAGAAAAGCACTTTCAATTCCTTTATTGCATTTTTTCAAAGCACACATATATAAATCCTTTCTTATAAGAAAGTCATGTAAAGTCATCAACTTGTTCACGTGTTAGACATTAGAGAAAAGACAAGTACTTTCAATTCCTTTATTGCATTTTTTCAAAGCACACATATATAAATCCTTTCTTATAAGAAAGTCATGTGATTGGACACTCACACAGGCCGGCCCAACCGCTAGGCGAGTTAGGCCGGTGCCTAGAGCCTCAGATTTCTAAGGCCAAAAAAAAATTTTAGGCCGAAAATATTTTTTAATAAAGCTAAAAAAAAAAAAAATTGCATAAAGGCCATCAACATGCTTTAAGAAAAATATTATTATTTGTTTATAATATCAAGGACCCAACATGCTTTTTTGAGGCCTTCAACATGCTTTAAAAAAACACAATATTATTTTTTTTATAATATGGAGGCCTTCTGCACAACGACCACGAGGCCCTTAACAGTCAACATGTTTTTTAAAAAATAATATTATTTGTTTATAATATCGAAGCTCTCTATAAAATAAGAACGAAAAAAAAAAAAAAAAAAATCTGAGAATCCCACAGACTTGTTTGTTGTGATTATTTTGCAGAAATCCAGCCCATCACAAAAGTTTAAAATGTTCAACTTTTCACATTTCAAAAAGGTTAAAATGGTTATTTTGCAATCTACGAAAATGCTGAAAGACAAAAATAAGCCTGCTTAATTTTCTTTTTTTCTTTTTAAAAAAAAACCTTTGTCATTTAAAGGAATAATTTATTTAATTTTCGTCTAATTTAAACAAACTGACACCAAATTTTATAATAAGATTCGAGTTATAATGATTTAAAGTTTAACCACGATCTTAAATATTCTTACGTGGATTTTCAATATTTATATATCAAGACAAACGAGAATCCTTACAAGGATGGCCGAAGAGTAATTGGTGGAGAGTAATGCTGCATATTATATTTCATCTCATATGTATTTTATTAGGCTAATGTACGTAGCAGTGCCCATCAACGTTATCAACTCAGTGAAATGAGAGTCTAGTATGTATGATTGATATTCGAATGATTGTGAAAAATGAATGCTGGCATTACAGAAAGGCTATAACCAATAACCAATTAAGTGATTCCTCTATCTCCTACATTTTCTTTGCAACCAAACATAAAGACATCACGCGTGTCTCTTTTTTGTGAGTTGGCCTGATTCTGATGTTTAGTGTGGTCATTTTTATGGTTGATTCATGGTTCAAATTGGTCGTGGTAGGAAAATCGAAATTAGAGGTAGAAATTAGTGCAAACTTGTGTATCAGGAGCCAAGATTGACTTGAAATAGCCAAGACATGGTGGAGCCAGGATGTCTATTCAGGGGGCAAATTTTTTTTGAAGAATAAAAAAATAACGGTGCACAAAAAATAATTAAGAGTATTTAAAAAAATATAAAAATTTAATTGGAGCTTAATAGAATCGTTGTTTTTTCTCTATAATCTCAGATAGCTACAATTATATATTTTATACCAATAAAATAATAAAATATGCAACAAATATATATATTCGTAAATAATTAAATACAAAAACAATTATCAAGAATAGCAATATAAATATTAAAAAATTAACTTAAAAGAACAATCTAAATTTAAATATAAAAATTTAATTACATCACTCAATTTTTATAAGAAAAAGTTGAATGGCCCCATTTGAAGACTAGAATGCTTGAAGTTTAAAATGAACAAATTTACTGGAACTCTTAAGCAGAAGATGCCAATTGTTGAATGGAGAAATGAGTACTAGAGAACTTTGAAGTCTTTAAGAAAATAAGATGTATATCTCATTTTGAAAATATCACACACATAATAGAAAACAAACTCAAAGCAAGCGAACAGGGAGATTTGACAATTGCCTTTTGGATTTGATTGGCACATGGCTCTAAAATTGGTGTCTCATGTGAGGTGAAAGTGTGTCTTTGACTTGTGTGTTAAAAGTGTAAACATTTACTCAGCATTTTAACTTAACAAAAAATACATTTTATTTATTTTTATGCTCAGAAATTGAGATGTGATAAATTAGCTAATTTTTTTTTATTTGTTATTTATTTTAGAGCTGCTATTAATTAAATGTAATGTACTTTTTTTTTCTTTTTTTTTGAACTTTGAATGTAATGTGTTGTATTTTGCTTGATTTTTTTTAAAAAAAATTTCTGACCTGTATTTTGTCTTATTTTGAACAAAATGTGATAAAAAGCTTGATTTTTTTATATGATTTTTATGCTTCTGTCCGTCCCTTGTATTGTTTTATTTGAGAAAAAAAAATGGTGTTTTTCTTCATTATTTACACAGTAAATCAGAACTTCTTCTATCTGTCAAAAAAATAGTGGAAACAAATAAACAGCTAGTCAGCCAGCGTGAAATTTTATTTAGTGAAACGATGTGTTTTAAAAGAAAACAAAAAATTAACTGTACATCTTCAACTTTTCATTCTTTTGAAAGTTTCAACTTCTTACAATGACAAATAAAAAAAATCAGAGTCAACTTAAATCCCTGGGTACAGGTATTCCTAAAAACATTTGTCCTCTAAGAGTTGCTGAGGGGGGCATAACCATGGCATAGGAAAAATTCTACCAAAGGTAAGGAGAATTTTTAAGAGTTGATGGCCTCTCTGACTCCTCCCTCCGCCCCTAGCCCCAAGACCAAGTGCAATTTTGTTCAGGCCTTGGAGAAGCACTTTCAACTCCTTTATTGCATTTTTTCAAAGCACACATATATAAATCCTTTCTTATAAGAAAGTCATGTGATTAGAAAGTCATAAATTTATTCACGTGTTAGACATTAGAGAAAAGAAAAGCACTTTCAATTCCTTTATTGCATTTTTTCATAGCACACATATATATAAATCCTTTCTTATAAGAAAAGTCATGTAAAGTCATCAACTTGTTCACGTGTTAGACATTAGAGAAAAGACAAGTACTTTCAATTCCTTTATTGCATTTTTTCAAAGCACACATATATAAATCCTTTCTTATAAGAAAGTCATGTGATTGGATACTCACACAGGGCCGGCCCAACCGCTAGGCGAGTTAGGCCGGCGCCTAGAGCCTCAGATTTCTAAGGCCCAAAAAGAATTTTTGGCCCAAAATATTTTTTAATAAAGGTAAAAAAAAAATTGCATAAAGGCCATCAACATGCTTTAAGAAAAATATTATTATTTGTTTATAATATCAAGGCCCAGCATGCTTTTTTGAGGCCTTCAACATGCTTTAAAAAAACACAATATTATTTTTTTTATAATATGGAGGCCTTTTGCACAACGACCACGAGGTCCTTAACAGTCAACATATTTTTAAATAAATAATATTATTTGTTTATAATATCGAAGCTCTCTATAAAATAAGAACGAAAAAAAAAAAATCTGAGAATCCCACAGACTTGTCTGTTGTGATTATTTTGCAGAAATCCAGCCCATCACAAAAGTTTAAAATGTTCAACTTTTCACATTTCAAAAAGGTTAAAATGGTTATTTTGCAATCTACGAAAATGCTGAAAGACAAAAATAAGCCTGCTTAATTTTGTTTTTTTCTTCTTTTTTTTTTTTAAAAAAAAAAAAACCTTTGTCATTTAAAGGAATAATTTATTTAATTTTCGTCTAACTTAAACAAACTGACACCAAATTTTATAATAAGATTCGAGTTATAATGATTTAAAGTTTAACCACGATCTTAAATATTCTTACTTGGATTTTCAATATTTATATATCAAGACAAACGAGAATCCTTACAAGGATGGCCAAAGAGTAATTGGTGGAAAGTAATGCTGCATATTATATTTCATCTCAGATGTATTTTATTAGGTTAATGTACGTAGCAGTTCTCATCAACGTTATCAACTCAGTGAAATGAGAGTCTAGTATGTATGATTGATATTCGAATGATTGTGAAAAATGAATGCTGGCATTACAGAAAGGCCATAACCAATAACCAATTAGGTGATTCCTCTATCTCCTACATTTTCTTTGCAACCAAACATAAAGACATCACACGTGTCTCTCTTTTGTGAGTTGGCCTGATTGTGATGTTTAATGTGGTCATTTTCATGGTTGATTCATGGTTCAAATTGGTTGTGGTAGGAAAATCGAAATTAGAGGTAGAAATTAGTGCATACTTGTGTATCAAGAGCCAAGATTGACTTCAAATAGCCAAGACGTGGTGGAGCCAGGATGTCTATTCAGGGGGCAAATTTTTTTTGATGAATAAAAAAATAATGTTGAACAAAAAATAATTAAGAGTATTTAAAAAAATATAAAAATTTAATTGGAGCTCAATAGAATCGTTGTTTTTCTCTATAATCTCAGATAGCTACAATTATATATTTTATACCATTAAAATAATAAAATATGCAACAAATATATATATTCATAAATAATTAAATACAAAAACAATTATCAAGAATAGCAATATAAATATTAAAAAATTAATTTAAAAGAACAATCTAAATTTAAATATAAAAATTTAATTACATAACTCAATTTTTATAAGAAAAAGTTGAATTGCCCCATTTGAAGACTTGAAGTTTAAAAGGAATAAATTTACTGGAACTCTTAAGCAGAAAATGGCAATTGTTCAATGAAGAAATAAATACTAGAGAACTTTGAAGTCCGTAAGAAAATAAGATGTATATCTCATTTTGAAAATATCACACACGTAATAGAAAACAAACTCAATGCAAGGGAACAAGGAGATTTGACAATTGCCTTTTGGATTTGATTGGCACATGGCTCTAAAATTGGTGTCTCACGTGAGGTGAAAGTGTGTCTTTGACTTGTGTGTTAAAAGTGTAAACCTTTACTCAGCATTTTAACTTAACAAAAAATACATTTTATTTATTTTTATGCTCAGAAATTGAGATGTGATAAATTAGCTATTTTTTTTGTTATTTGTTATTTATTTTAGTGCTGCTATTAATTAAATGTAATGTACTCTTTTTTTTTTTTTGGAACTTTGAATGTAATGTGTTGTATTTTGCTTGATTTTTTTTTAAAAAAAATTTCTGACCTGTTTTTTGTCTTGTTTTGAACAAAATGTGATGGAAAGCTTGATTTTTTTATATGATTTTTATGCTTCTGTCTGTGCCTTGTATTGTTTTATTTGAGAAAAAAAATGGTGTTTTTCTTCATTATTTACACAGTAAAATCAGAACTTCTTCTATCCGTAAAAAAAATAGTGGAAACAAATAAACAGTTTGTCAGCCAGCGTGAAACTTTATTTAGTGAAACGATGTGTTTTAAAAGAAAACAAAAAATTAACTGTACATCTTCAACTTTTCATTCTTTTGAAAGTTTCAACTTCTTAGAATGACAAACAAAAAAAAACAGCGTCAACTTAAATCCCCCGGTACAGGTATTCCTAAAAACATTTGCCCTCTAAGAGTTGCTGAGGGGGGCATAACCATGGCATAGGAAAAATTCTACCAAAAGTAAGGAGAATTTTTAAGAGTTGATGGCCTCTCGGACCCCTCCCTCCGCCCCTAGCCCCAAGACCAAGTGCAATTTTGTTCAGGCCTTGGAGAAGCACTTTCAACTCCTTCATTGCATTTTTTCAAAGCACAAATAAACTCCAATTCACTCACACATGAAGTCAATGGCGGAACTAAAACTTTTAGTTTGAGAGACAAAATTAAAAATATATATATATATATATATATATATATATATATATATAAGCAAGCCATTGGAGGGACAAAATTAAATTTTAAAGGTCTATTATATAAAAAATATATTTTTTTAAAAAAAAAATTATTTTTTTGGAGAACCACCTGCCCCAAGCCATAAGGTTATTCCGCCCCTCCCTAAAGTCTCTCTCTCTCTCTTTGAAAATACCAAATTCTTTTCTTTTCTTTTTAATTTTTAACATTCTATTCAATAGGGGACTGACGTCAACCAAAGACTTTGGGAGTGAATTCATGCATTTCCATCGGTTCTTTTTCCGCCATCATTGATCAAAGTGTAAAAAATTGTCATGAATGAAATATAAATGGAGAGAGACGTAGCGAAATCAAGAGAGAAAAATGAGATAATTAAGAGAATTTAGGGTGGTTTGACCATGACCATTGAAGCATTCCTCTACCATTGAAATTGTCATGAAGGCTACACCATGCTCTTGTGTTTACAATGAAAATAATATTTATTTATTAACAGTATAAATAATAATAAAGTGG
>NC_081548.1:7006189-7018540 GCF_901000735.1 Corylus avellana | reverse complement strand
ATTAAAGGCATTGCTCAAGGGATTATTTATCTTTATGAAGATTCTCGGTTTATAATTATACATCGTGATCCTAAAGCTAGTAATGTTTTGTTAGATGAGGATATGAATCCAAAAGTTTCAAATTTTGGCATGGCAAAGATTTTTGGAATTGATCAAACCTGAGCAAGCACTCATAGGATTGCCGGCACATTGTAAGTAATGTTACGTGCATTACATTGTTTATGTAACACAAGTGAGAGCATGCATGTCTTGTGGCTGACATTTTTGTATGAATGATACTGGTTTGTAGTGGTTACATGTCTCCAGAGTATGCTATGCATGGACAGTTCTTTGTAAAGTCAAATGTATATAGTTTTGGTGTCCTAAGTTTTGATATTATAAGTGGAAAGAAGATCAGTTCTTTCAATCAATCAGACGGTAGTACTAGATATCTTTTGAGCCATGTGAGTAGTATGAACCAAATGTTCTAATTTTGTTTTTCTATGCTGATACAATCATCATCACATGATATTTATGTAATATTGCTTAACCAATTGATTCAGGCTTGGAAACTTTGGAGGGAAGGAAGATCCTTGGATTTGGTGGATCCAACATTGGGAAACTCTTACTCGAGAGATGAAGTCATTAAATGTCTCCATATTGGCTTACTATCTATACAAAATGATCCCGTTGATAGGCCAACAATAGAAACCATAGTTCTCATGCTAAACAGTTACTTAGTTCCTCTGCCGTCAAATCAATCTAGAAGCAAATCATTGCCTATGTCTGTTGATGAAGCATCATAGTAAGAGTTTAAGAGTCTTTCAGTTGTTTTGCAATAGGAGTAAGTTGTAAGTCTATATAAATACAGTTTATGAATATAATTGATAGAAAGAAGTTTATTTTCAAATATATATTTGAAGGAGGTTCAGGTTCACTTTAAGTTGCCTACCCAAATCTCTTAATAGTATGAAATTATTGGCTCCTATAAGACTATCTCCATGTTATCACCTCAAGATTCTTTATATTTGTCTTAATGTTGTTATGGAATGTGGCAATTTTTTCCCCGAACTTACCTTTCTTTCTCTTTGTTGGGTGGCAAACTATTACCATAATCCTTACTAACTAGTCATCCTGCAAAATAAAAACCAAAGTTTTGATACTAATTTGTTGTGACAAAATAAATTTGAGAATCTCAAACAAACATAATAAAGTAATGTAGTTCGGTTTAACAAGCCTACATTCATAGGCGTTGATGACCAGAAGAAAATTTTGTTCGATTTATTTAATGTAAATAAATAATTTATTTTGGGTATTTCAAATAATTATGAAATTTATTTTATATCTAAAAGTTTTATATTCATTTAATTGAAAGATTTTCTCTCTTTCAAGTCAATCCAAATTTTTGGAGGGAAAACCAAAATTTTGAAGTGTAGGGAAAAAAAGTTTGTCCCACATTGACTAGATACAAAAATGCCAACTTCTTTATAAAAGATCCTCTTCAATTAACAATAAATTGAGTGATAAAAAAAAAAAAAAAAGCTAGCATGGGCAAAATCGCCCGTAACAAGCCTCTTTGGAAGGGTTACGATTCATGACGATTAGATCAAATGATCTTGGGCCGTTAGATGTATCCAAAATCACTATAAATATAACCGTTTGGTCATAGGCAAAGGCACAATCTCTTACTTCTTTCTCCTACAAATTTTCTTGTGTGCTATTCTCCCCATAAAGCTATTCTAAAGTAACATATATTATTCTTTGAACTATTGAGAGCCCTTACTATCAAGTTGTAACCCACCTCAAAACCCGTTTATAATGCATCAAAACTCATCTAGAGGTGGAAGGTTAACTCTTTAAGAATTTTATCACCCTAAAATCTAGTGTATTTTGGTCCAAGTTATTTTTGTGCACTTTTTATATTTTTGCAGGGACTATAAAAATGGGGTTTTAAGGCTCATCCTGATATAAGTTAAAATCTGAATAATTTTGTTAAATCTCTTAACATTTAAAAATGGGATAAAATAGGTTTTAAAGATATTGTCAGCAAGCCTTAAAGTCCTAATTTCTTGTTGCCTTCATATTTTCTCTATTATTTCATTTATATTTCCAACAACGTCACAATCCCAAAGAAACAAGTAGAAACAAATCATTCAAAACCCAAGACCTAATATTCTCAAATGTCACTTTAATACGTTCAGCCAAAGTCTTCGTCTGTTAGTGCTCAAGTTGGAACAAGAATTAAATGCAATTTAGAAAACGGGATCCAGATCCCTTCCAATTGAGGGAATAATTGGAGATTCTCCAATTATCCATCTGGACCGTTCATTGTGATCCAACGCACTATAAAATGCCATGTATCCCACCATAAATTAAATAATAAAATATCATTTAATTTTAAAAAAGAAAATTAAAATTAAAATTTTTATAAAATAATATGGGGTGGCCGGCCACCCCATCTGAGCCATGGGGGTGGCCGAAGTCACCCCCATGGCCACAGGGGGTGGAGGGCCAAATGTAATAATTATTTTTTGGGAATGGCCCTAGGAGGTGGCCGAACCACCCCTTGGGGCCCGAAGCCACCCCCAACTGGTCTTTGGGGATCGCCGACACCACCCCCTAGGGCTAAACCCAAAAAATTATTTTTTGGTTTTGGCCTTAGAGGGTAGCCGAACCACCCCCTGTGGCCATGGGGGTGGCTTCGGCCACCCCCAACCCGCCCTTGGGGGTGGCTTTGGCTCAAATGGGGTGGCCGGCTACCCCATTTGGATGGCTGGCCACCCAATATTATTTTATAATTTATTATTATTTTTAATTTTATTTAGTTTATAAAAATTAAATAATATTGAATTATTTAATTATAGTGGGACACGTGGCATTCTATAGAGCATTGGATCAAAATGAACGGTTCAAATGGACAATTGGAGAATCTCTAATTAACCCCTTAATGGAAGGGGATCCAAATCCAAGAAAACCAAATTAAAAACTGACCAAGACTGCTGGGCCCCACGGTAAGACTTGATTGATTCAACTCACACGGTCACACCCCGTATTCTGCTCTAATTTGCCTTTAGTCTTTGTTTAACCCATGAAAGCAGCACAAACCCTGGCACTTAAAGGCCTTGTTTGACAAAAGACTTCACAGATATTTTTTCTCATTATTCCCTTCTCATCATATTTCTTCTGTCTAACTAAAATTTACGTATACCCTTTTCCATATTGATTAGGAAAAAAAAATTAAAATTTAATAACACACTAAGAAAAAGTTTGGTATGCGAATGACTATTTCAAATATTAAATTATATTCAGATTGGACATAAATTTAGCTTAAATCTAATTTCAGTTTGTTTCAATTCCAACCGATCTAATTCAGTTGTACTATGTAACAAAATACTTCTCTAGAACAAAGAATGTAAATGGAAGAATCAACTCTTTATTGAATGGAATTGGCCAATTCGAGATGGCTAATCTCCTACAGTTTCTGCCAAAATGCAAAAAAGACTTCCCTCATTCGCACTCCACCAGCCTTTATAAGGCTT
The DNA here is from genome assembly GCF_901000735.1 of Corylus avellana. Classification (NCBI taxonomy): domain Eukaryota; kingdom Viridiplantae; phylum Streptophyta; class Magnoliopsida; order Fagales; family Betulaceae; genus Corylus; species Corylus avellana. The sequence goes on along the minus strand of NC_081548.1, from coordinate 7,015,022 downwards.
AATGAGTTGAGGCAATTTTGTTTACAGTTTTAGCTCCAACTAACTTCCATATCCACAAGTGCACAATCTCCTAACAGAATTACTACATTAACTACATAACAAACTTCAACTGCTCTTCCTTTCCAGCTCATCTTCTAAGCTCCACTTCACTGCCTGGCTTTGTTAGGAACTCCCTGTGACATAGTGATGTGCAAATTATCTACCTAAATTAATAGGTAAATAATTGTACGTTTTACCTGCAAGTGTACAAGGTCAACATGGTCGTATAGGGTGCAAGTACAGGGTCATTCCCACGAGGATTGCTCAATTTTCGTTTAAAAGTAATTCCTTAAGCAAAAGCAAAATAAAGATTGATTGTTGAAGTGATGATAATAAAGGGTAGGGCTTTGATATCCACCACTAATTATATTAAGCTAATATATCAATATGCCAATGCTTTGATCAAGTTATGCATATTTAATGTTTGTCAACCTAAGGGCATGGTGTATACTCCTTAAGTTATAGATTTCCCTAAGCAATAAGTTAGGCATGGTGTATACTCTAACTCTTTTCTTCCCTAAAGGATTTAGCATGGTATATACTAAGTTGTTCTTTAGAAAAGCATATATTCTATGGAAATCAACAAACACACGAGGCCTAGGGCATGGTATATACTCCCGGTTCCCAATGTTGATTAACCCAAGAATCCGGTGTGGATATCTCTTGTTACTTATGTTATACCTAGGACTCGATCATCCAAATTGATTTAACTAACTAGTCCATACCACATGCATATGTTGATCAGGCACACACATATGAGGAATTCATGCAAGCAGGTATTAATCAAGTTAAATAGCACAACAAGATCATCACAAAGGCGCCAATATTGAAATATTAACAAAACATAACTAGGGCTTCAATCCAGCCCTACTAAATAAATTAGCTACACATAGAGTTGATGTTAAACATCTTCATAAAAGAAAAGAATAGAAAAGAATAAACCCGAGACTTGAACTTGAGAGCTCCTATTCTTCTTCCTTCTCCAAGCCTGTCTATTCTAAAAGCTTAGGAGTCTATTTATAGGCTTTAAAAGTCTTTAGAAAAGTAATAAACCCTAGGGATTTCATAGGGTTTCAATCCTATTACAATTGGGAGTTGGAAAACCCTAATATGGAAATAGGGACATCTTAGCCGCCACCTTGGTTTGTCTCCTGTGCACGGGTGCGATTGATCGCAACCCGTGTGCGCTCGATCGCAGGTCTGCGATCGATCCTTCTTCTGGCATGCGCTCGATCTCTCCTGGCCTGCTTTGTGCTATGTCCTCTCGGGTATTGCGCTCAATCGCAGGTACCCTATGATTGATCGCAATGTTAGGGAGTTCCGATTTTTCCCATCTTCTCTCTTTGAGCCCAAATCACCCAGTTTTACTTCATTTTCTTCCAAAAACCTGTAAAAACATGAAAAACACAAAAAGGAATTAAAATAGCCTAATTAAGTAAAACCAAAGGAATAAAACATGCAAGTTAAGGGCTGAAAATATGAATATTTTAGCACTTATCACTTAGCCTCTCCCTTTAAAGCACCTTGCCCACAAGGTGCGGATACGACTGTTGTATGTGAAACAATTCCTCCCAAGAAGCATCATCTTCAGTTTGACTCACCCATTGAACCAAAACCTCAGTGACTGCTTTATTATCCTTCCTTTTACTTCTTCGAGCCAGAATTTTCAAAGGATCAAATAAGATAACCCCTCTGCATATCAACATGAGGTAATTGAGGAAGAATAGAATTCCTGCTACCAAGCTTTAGTTTCAATTGAGAGACATGAAAAACTAGATGTATGTGAGCTGTCAATGGTAAATCCAACTCATAAGCCACCTTCCCCACTTTGCGGATAATTTTGAAGGGTCTATAAAACCGAAGAGATAACTTCAAAGACCTTCTAATACCCACTGACTGTTGTCTATAAGGCTGCAGCCTTAGATACACCATCTGCCCCACCTCAAAAACTCTTTCAGATCTCCATAAATCCGCATACCTTTTCATCCTCTGCTGAGCTTGCTGCAAATTGTCCTTTAACAAAGACAAAATCTGTTCCCTAGAATGAAGAACTTCATCAACAGCTTCTAATCTTGTTGTCCCTGGAATATAAGTGAGCAATCATGGATGAGGTAAACCATAAACAGCTTCAAAGGGTGTCATTTTGGTAGAAGCATGCCATGTAGTATTATACCAATACTCTGCCCATGGCAGCCAAGACAGCCACTGTTTAGGTCAATTATGCACAAAACACCTCAAATATGTCTCAATACACTTATTCACAATCTCAGTTTGCCCATCAGTTTGAGGGGATAACTAGTGCTAAATTGCAAAGTAGTGCCTTGAAGTTTAAACAACACCCTTAAGAAAGCACTAATGAAAACAGGGTCTCTATCTGAGACTATGGAAGTAGGCATTCTATGTAATCTTATGATATTCTAAACAAACACTTGAGCTATTTTAATTGTTGTATAGGGATGTGAAAGAGCAATAAGATGGCTATACTTAGACAATCGGTCCACCACCACCATTATCATTGATTGCCCTTGAGAAATAGGTACCCCTTCAACAAAATCCATAGATACATCAGCCCAAATTCTGCTAGGAATAGGAAGAGGTTGTAACAATCCAGCAGGAGACATATTCTCATACTTAGATTGTTGGCAAACCTCACATTCCCTGATAAACTTCTTAAGGTCTTTAGTCATCCCTTTCCAATAAAAATCCCTTTTGGCCCTCTGTAAAGTTTTATCAAACCCTGAATGATCTGCCATCGGATCACCATGAACAAAGTGTAACACTTGTGCTCTTATGGTTGGAGAACTCCCAATATAGAACATCTTTTTATAGAACAGAAGATTATCTCTAAGGGAAAATTTTTCTGAATCCAACTCACCTTTATCCCATTGCTCCAATAAAGCTTTCAACTGCAAATCAGTTTGATACTCAGCCCTTAAATCCTTTATCCAACTGACATTAGGTATGGACAGAAGAGACAAAGTCAACTCAGGTTCCCAATCCTCCCTTCTTGATAGAGCATCTGCTACTCTATTATCCACTCCCTTTTTGTACTCCACGGTAAAGTCATAGCCAATCAACTTAGTGATCCATTTTTGCTGAAACGGGGTACCCACCTTCTGCTCCAAAAGGAATTCAAACTTTGATGGTCTGTTTTGACAATAAATTGCCTCACAACCAAATAAGGTCTCCATTTTTGAATAGCTGTTACTAGGGCAAACAACTCCTTCTCATAAGTGGACATATGAACAACTTTCCCTTTGAGGGCTTTACTCAAGAATGCTATTGGCCTACCAGCTTGCATTAACACTGCTCCAATTCCAATACCACTAGCATAGCACTCAATCACAAATGGCTGGGAAAAGTTAGGAAGAGCTAGGACTGGAGCTGCTGTCATGGCAGCCTTGAGACTGTTAAATGCACCAACAGCTGATTCATCCCAAGAAAAAGTATTTTTCTTTAACATAGCTGTCAATGGGGCTGCAATAGATCCATACCCTTGAATAAATTTTTTGTAGTAACCCGTGAGTCCCAAAAACCCTCTCAAAGACTTAAGAGTTTTAGGAAAAGGCCACTCAACCATAGCTTGAATCTTTTCATGATCAGCCTTAACACCTGAAGCAAAAATCACATGTCCAAGATACTCCACCTCCTGACAACCAAACTTACACTTAGACATTTTAGCATATAACTGATTCTTCCTTAATAAATCCAAAGTGATCCTTAAATGCTACCTATGAGTATCCAAATCTTTATTGAAAACCAGAATATCATAAAAAAAAAAACTAAGATGAACTTTCTAAGAAAAGGTTTAAAAACCCGATTCATAAGGCTTTGAAAAGTAGATGGAGCATTAGTAAGGCCGAATGGCATCACTAAAAACTCATAATGGCCCTCATGAGTGTGGAAGGTAGTCTTATGAATATCCTTCTCTACCACCCTAATCTGATGATAACCAGATTTTAAATCCAGTTTAGAAAACCATTGAGCTCCCCACAACTCATCTAACAGCTCATCCACAACTGGTATAGGAAACTTGTCCTTGATAGTTACCTGATTCAAGGCTCTATAATCCATACACATCCTCCAGCTGCCATCTGCCTTCCTTACAACTAAAACTGGAGAAGAGAAAGGGCTTTGACTGCATCTAATTACTCCAGACTGCAGCAACTCTTTCACAATCTTCTCTATCTCCTCCTTTTGGTAAAAAGGGTATCGGTATGGCCTCACTGAAACAGGCTGTGCACCCTCCTTCAAATGTATTGCATGATCATGAGATCTTTTAGGAGGCAACTCCTTAGGATCAGCAAAAACATCTGCAAATTCTTCCAATAACTGAGCCATAGGACCAACTTCTTTGTTTTGCTTCCTTCCATCTTCATCCCCTTGCATCTGGGTACTATCATCACCAAGAAGTTGCAACAAGATACCCTTGTTCTCACCTCTACTTAGTTTAAAGGATTCGTCATCTTCTACACACAGATTCAGATTAGCAACCAGCCCTTCCAGCAAACAAGTTCTTTCCTCATACACAGACTGCATAGTGAGATTAAGAAAATCCCACAATATAGGTCCTAAAGTCCTTAACCATTGAATGCCAAATACCATATCATAACCAGCCAAAGGTAAAATATAAAGGTCAACAACAAAAGTATAACCTTGCAACCTCACCTTTGTGTTATTACATTTACCAGAGCTTACATGCTCATCTCCATTAGCTACTTTAACTTTGATAGATTTATTATTCATAGGATGAATTCCCACTCCCTTAATTCTTTCTTGATCTAAGAACTTATGTGTACTTCCAGAGTCAATCAAAATTTTTATCTTGTGATTGTTTATCATACCTACAATCCTCATAGTCTTAGGAGTAGGATTTCCAATAATGGCATGCAAAGAGATTTCAGGAAATTCTTCTAAAAAAAAATCACCTGGATCTAGTTCTTCTTCAACCTCTTTCAACTTGTTCACCTTCTCTTCGATCTCCTCAATCAAGAACAATCTTGGTGAAGCACAAACATGGCCATGGCTCCACTTAGCATCATAGTTGTAACATAATCCTTTCTTCCTTCTATCCATCATCTCAGCATTAGAATTTTTTTGAACTGGTAACACTGCTTTACCAGAAATAGGAAGAGTAGCTTTATTCTGGTTATTACCATTCGCAGCATTCTCAAGACTCTTCTGTTGACCAAAAAGAGTAGTTTTTCCTCCCAAAAAACCCAGTACCCTTACTTTCTCCCCCAAAACTTCTTGCAGCTAAGGGAGTTGACTCCACTGTGGTTTAGTGCTTTTTCTAAAATTGCACACATAATCCTCCTGGATTTTTGCTAAAGAATAAGCATCAACTAGAGCCTTAGGTTTAAACATCTTTACTGTCATTCTAATTTCATCTTTTAACCCCCCCATAAAGCAACTCAATTTATGTGCTTCAGGTAAATCAGCTACTCTATTAGCTAATACTTCAAATTGTTTCTTATATTCCTGCAAAGATCCTTCTTGTTTCAACTTTGACAATGTTTCCATAGGGTCATCATAAGACGCCATACCAAATCTAGTCTGTAATGCTCTAGCAAAATCATGCCAAGTAGCAAAAGAATTTAATTTATGCAATTCTTGAAACCAAATTAAGGCTGTACCTTCCATATGAAAAGAAGAAATCTTCAACCTTTGACAATCTGGTGTAGAGTAGTGATCAAAGAACTACTCAGCCTTGCAACACGAATTCAATGGATCCTCCCCATCAAATTTAGGAAACTCCAACCGAATGGACTTAGTGTGAAATCCATCTCCTGCCTGAAACCTTGCTCCATCTGTTGCATGAATCCTTCCTTTTGAGGTTGAACCAAAATTGGCCTCCATAGTATCAAAAGAGGAACTTTTATCTCTCTGTTCTGGTGCCCTCTGCGATTCCTGAATGCATCTCATCACTTGTGCAAACTGTTCACTCAAGAAAGCAAACTAGTCATCCTGCTTTTTCACAAAAACGATCTTGTCTTGCACTTATGAAAGCAAACTGATCATCTTGCTTCTTCTCAAATCTATCCTGTCTTGCATTCCTCTCTAAAAAATCATCCTGCAACTGCTTAAAGTCCTTCCTGAACTGCACCAAATCAGAATCTTGCCCTATAGATCTATTTTTCATGAAAAGAAAACAAATGGCTCTTGATGCCACTTGTAACAGAATACTTCTCTAGAACAAAGAATGGAAATGGAAAAGAAAAGAATCAACTCTTTATTGAATGGAATTGGCCAATTCGAGATGGCTAATCTCCTACAGTTTCTACCAAAATGCAAAAAAGACTTCCCTCCTTCGCACTCCACCAGCCTTGATAAGGCATAATCAGTTGAGGCAATTCTGTTTACAGTTTTAGTTCCAACTAACTACCATATCCACACGTGCACAATCTCCTCACAGAATTACTACATTAACAACATAACAGACTTCAACTGCTCTTCCTTTCCAGCTCATCTTCTAAGCTCCACTTCACTGCCTGGCTCTGTTAGGAACTCCCTGTGACATACTACATGGATTGAAAATTGCAGCTGCCTGGGTAGGTCCCGGTCAAGTCCCGGGCGAGTCCCAAGCAAGTCCCGGGCTAGTCCTAGTCAAGTCCCAGGCGCGTCCCGAGGGGACCCGGACAAGTCCCGTGCGGGTCCCGGTCAAGTCACAGCCTGGTCCTGGGCAGGTCCGATCCGGTCTTGGGGAGGTCTAGGTTAAGTCCCGGGCAGGTCCCGGGCGAATCCCCGTCGAGTCTTGAGTGGGTCTTGGGAAAGTCCCAAGCGAGTACTGGGCAATTCCTGGCGGGTTTAGCGAGTCCAGTTCAAGTCCGGTGCTGTCTCGGGCAGGTCCTGGCGGGGTTCCGAGCGGGTCCAGGGCAAGTCCCGGTCAAGTTCTGAGTGGGTTCCAAGCAAGTTCCGGCGAGGTTTTGGGTAAGTCTTGGCAAGGTCCGTCGATTTGAGAATGAGATTCTTAAAGTCGGAAAATGGTTTACGATTTTTAAAACCGTAAATCATTTTGCAAAAATTAAAAAAGAATTTTCGGTCAAAAGGAAAATATTTTCCATTGACCACTATTTTATGTCGAAGTAAATACCGTAAAATGTGGAAATCATTTTCTGGAAACCATTTTACGTTGAAATAAACAGAAGCCATTTTCCCTGAAAATGTTTTTTGTCGAAAACATTTTACGGCGTTTACCGCGCACACAGAAAATGAATTATATATATATATATATATTATCCAATAAGGTACCCACCGCCGGGACCCACCCGGGACCTGCCTGGGACCGGCCCAGGACATGCTCTGCATTTTATTGGAAAATATAGATATAAAAAAAAATTAAAAAATATATATTTTCCGTGCCCGCGGTAAACTGCGTAAAATGTTTTCTGTCAGGGGAAAATGACTTCCCTTAAAATATTTTCCGCCGGGACCTGCCTGGATCTCGTTCAAGTCCTGGGCTGGTCCCGGTCAAGTTCCAGCGGGGTCCCGGGCAGTCCCGATCAAGTCCTGAGAAGGTACCTGGTAGGAGCCTGCGGGGTCCCGGGTAAATCCCGGTCAAGTCCCGGGCATGTCCCAGTCAAGTCCTGGGCGAGTCCCAGTTGGGTCTCGGGCGGTCTGGGTCAAGTCTCGAGCGAGTCCCGTGCAAGTCCCGGCAAGGTTCGGGGAGGGTCCTGTTCAGGTCCCTCTTAAATCCTGGGCGGGTCCTGGTCAAGTCCCTTTCAAGTCCAGGGCGGGTCCTAGGCAGGTGGGCCTAGAGGGGTCTCGGTCAGGTCTCGGTCAAGTCTCGAGCAGGTCTCAGTCAAGTTCTTATGGGGTCTTGGCGAGGTCTCGGGCAAGTCCCGAGTAGATCCCGGTCCGGTCCCAGGGAAGTCCCGAGCGGGTCCTTGTCAAGTCTTGGACAGGTCCTGGTCTGGTCCAGAGCAAGTCCTGGTGGGTGACGATCAAGTCCCAGGCGGGTTCCAGGCAAGTCCCGGTTGGGTCTCAAGCAGGTCTTGGGCAAGTACTGGGCGGGTCCTGAGCAAGTCCGGGCAGGTCCCGTTCAAGTCCAGTCGGGTCCCGGGCAAGTCCTGGCGGGGTCCCTGGCAAGTCTTGGCATGGTTCTAGGTGGGTCTTGGTAAGATCCTTCAATTTGAGAATGAGATGCTAAAAGTCGAAAAATGGTTTACGATTTTCAAAACCATAAAACATTTTCCAAAAATTAAAGAAGAATTTTCGGTCAAAAAGAAAATATTTTCCCTTGACCACTATTTTACGTCGAAGTAAATACCATAAAATGCAAAAATCATTTTCTAGCAACCATTTTACGTCGAAGTAAACGGAGCCAAAAGAAATTGAGAAACACACTCCCATCCATGCAGTAATCTTAGCAACATCGATTCGTCTAGCTATAAAAGAAAAGACAATATAAAGAAATTTAAATGAAAAAAAAAAAAAATTGAAAAATACATAAAATTATACGGACCATTAAAGCCCTAAGGTATTTCGCTCTTATTGATCACTTGAAACTTTTACATTACAAAATACTCATATTTATAGGAAAAATGAGATAGATATGTATGATAATTAAATATGATTACATTCATTTCAATAAAATCAAATCATCACAATCAATTAAAATTAAATATATTAAATCAAATCCTATAATATCCTCTAACATCGTTGTGTTAAATATCAATTATTTCTAAAGCTTAAACAGATAAGAAATGGTAAATTCAATTATATAATTAATAATTTTTCAATCCATTCACATGTGAGTTCAAACTCTCATAACACGTAAAATATATAATTAAAA
>NC_081548.1:6997163-7006089 GCF_901000735.1 Corylus avellana | reverse complement strand
TTGTGTTTCTAAATTGTGTCTTTATCATTCCTCTTTAAATAAATACGTGGTGAGAATGAAATGATGGTCTTTCACCTTATTGGCTTTACTTTCCATTTTGTCTGTCCAAAAGGAGGGCCAGAAGATGAAGGAAAAATGGTTTGTGAAGCAATATATATTCACAATGCTAAGATCAGTAAGATGCTAGAAAATTAGTTTAATAATAATAGGCCTTAATAAGAGCTGATCATGGGTACTCCCATATAATATGAGAAACAGTTTCTTCCTCCCTACAACAGTAAATGCACAGATCATCTTGGACAATTTTTTCTTTTTGAGATTGACTTTTGTTGGGAGTATATCATGACACGTTCGCCATATAAATACTTTTGCGGAATTTAGAACCATCATATTCCCTTATAATTTTCCAAATTGTTTTCGTGCTATCTCGGTTCCTATCTCGGTTCCTAGCAAAGAATCTGGCCTCTCCTAGAGTTATTGGGGTCAAGTCATAGCTACTTGCTATAGGTTTTCTTAAAATCATGTGAAAATTGTATTGTAATATATCATAGGTTAAAAAATAAGTTTTTGTATTTTTTTTTTTTCTTTTCCTCATGTCTGCACCAAGTTTCTTTCCCCTCATGAGAAAATAGAAAAATGCACGGGTTAATTAGAAGTGAGATGAAAGTTGTATTAATAATAAGGGTTAAATACTCTTTTGATCCTAGGATTTTAAAAAACTTCATTTTTTTTCCTCTGAGATTTCATTTTTATTACATGAGGTATTTGTGGTTTTTATAAAGACAGAGCTGGTACTTCCGTTAAAATTTCATCTCAAATTTAACGGAACATCACGTCAGCACCAATAAAAAATTGCTAGGTACCATATAATTAATTTTTTTAAAAAAAATTAAAAAGATTAAAAAATTATATTTTTCGAAAAAAAAATTGGGGGTGGCTACATGGCCATGGGGGTGACCTGGCCACTCCATTTGGCCGCCAACCCCACGGTCAAATGGAGGTGGGGCCACCCCTAAGGCGCCCAAGGGATGGCCGAAACCACCCCCGGCCAGTGGGTTTGGGGATGGTTTCGGCCACCCCCTTTGGACATGGGGGTGGGCGAGCCACCCCCAAAATGGCCAAGGGGGTAGCCATTTTTTTTTTTTTAAATATAATTTTTGTTAAAAAAAATTAATTACATGACATGAGGCAATTTTTGAATGGTGCTGACGTGATGTTTTGTTAAATTTTGAACGGAATTTTAACAGAGGTATCATCTCCGTCTTTATGAAAATTACATGTACCTCCTATAATAAAAGTGAAACCCTAAAAGAGAAAAAATAAAGTGTTTAAACCCTATGGGACAAAAGAATATTTAAACCCTAATAATAATACTAATATCATTCTCCTACAAATAATTGGAGAAAGAATTTTTTTTTTTTTTTTTTGTTAGTTTTAAAATTGTTTTGATAGACCCAACATCCGAAGTGTCTTTTCAGCTTTGCAGCATTCTTAGTTCTAAGGGGGAAAAAAGAAATGAAGAAGAATAAAAAATAATAATAATAATGATTATAAGAAAGAAATAAAAATACGAAAATAATATGATAGTTATGTGGTTCGGTCTATAATCTATATCCATAAGATTAAGTCTTAATAAGGCTGCATTAAGCTCTTATTTATCTGAATAATATTTACAATATAACATGTTTCTATTAGGAGAATTATATTGGATACAAATAAGTTTTTACTCTAACTAAATTAGTTTTGGTGATAGTCTTTAACTATTCACCGTAACTCAGTGATAGTCTTCAAGTATGACTTAGTGATATTGTTCAACTGTAAGCGAGTAATAATCTTAAATTGTGATTATTATTTTCGCAACGGCTCATGGTCTAGCAGAAACAGCAATAAAACAAGTTATAGATAAAGTTTAAATTGAAGAAATTTCACATCCCTGATGTTGTAATATTAGAGCTACGTGCTCTAGGCATGTAGAGCTTTGAGCTCTTTTGTTTGAGTTTTTACGCTTGTATTACTCAGTTCGAAATTTTTACAAAAATAAAATAAAATAATTGTACTTAATTAATGCAGGGCTTTCCAGTCATGATTTCAAATTATATTTTAGATGTTGATTTATGCACAAATATATCACTTATATAAAAACTACAAGATTCATAAATAAAATCAACATCCAGACGTTGACTGTTTGATTGTAGCCTTCTAGGGGGTGTTTGGCAAAGGTGTTGGGCAGCTTAGATACTGTAGATTTTCCATATATGTGTATTTAATAAAATAACTCTTAGTAGAATTACCATATTAGCCTTCACTTTTTTTCTTTTTGTTTTCCAGCACTCTCGATTACCCTTCATCTCCCTCACTTTCTTTCCTCTCCCTGTCTTCTCACAGCCGTGAATTTCACATTCTCACTCTCTGCTCTCACAGCCTCTCGCCCTCTCCACACTCTCTCCGCTTGCTCTGTTCTATTTTTTTGTTCACCGCCTACTCTGTTTCTTGGGTATTTGAAAGAAGGTTTCTAAGCTCACAGCTATGAATTTCACATTCTTTCACTGCCATGTCTTCAAAGGCCAGGACTACGAGGCACCTTTTCTTTTCCATTCTTTGTCTTTTCATTGAAATTTTTCTGTGTGTTGATTGTTGTGGTCGTGGGTTAGTTTTTTCTGAGGTTTTGCAGAGGAGTTGTGATTCTTTGAATGATATTTTTGTGTTGTTGTTCTGCGATTATGGGTAATTCCATTTTTGTGCCTGGGATCTTTGGGTTTTTCTTGATTTTTGTTTCTCGATAAGTTTTACCTGGGCCAACATTTTCTTCTTTTTTGTACTCCCTGATTACTTTGATGGACATGAAGCTAGCGCAGGGGGGACACCCAAAATATAAAACCCTAACTATTTGCCTAGAGAATCAGTGAAAAATGAATGAAACTACTTTAAAATCCTACACACAGCAGAAATAACCGTAAAATCAGCTATAAAGGATCCAAAATCCCAATTTCCAAACATTTCCCTTCCCCGATTTTCTAGACAACCAAACAGGGAAAAAAACACAAAAAGTATCCAGAGAAAAATAAGGGCAATATGGTCAAAGAAGCTGAAATATTGATGTTAAAAGTTCAAAATTGGATGGTCAACTAGTCAAAAGGTGAACAGGGTCTAGGACAACCCTGTTGCCAAACGAAGCCCTAGGGGTGCATGATGATTCTCTTTTTCTTGGACCCATCCTGACCCTGCGATGATCCGTCCACGTGTTACATTGGAGAGCTGGGAATGTGTGGACGTGGTACAGTGGATCTGATAAAATGCTATCCGAACTAAATTTTTCATAAATCCGTTTGTTGGAATTTCCTACAAAAATTTAATAAACTAAAAATAATGTATTTCTTACGTGTTAATGATATGAGTAAAGATATAAGAAAGATTTGAATCCTCCTAAATTTGATGTGACATTTAAAATCACAAATAGATTAAAATTTAATAATAATCACCTTGAATTTAATGGTAATTTTAAAAGTCATGTCACATTTGGAAGGATTCTCCTTATATCATTACTTGAATGATACATGTCACTTTTAGCAATTAGTTGGTATTTTGTAAGAAGTTTCTATCCAAATATTTATTTGTTAGCTTTTTTTTCTGTTAACTCACTAATAGTTAGGATCAACTCCAACCCTAGGTCCACCCCGATCCTATAAAACATGTTTTTTTTTTTTCTTTGTCATTTTTTCTGAGTTTTCTATTTTTCAAAACAAAAATGTTAACAAATAATCATAAAAACAAAATGCTCATAAAACATTTAAAATTACCTGTACCTTTATAGAAGATGGGAACTAAGTTAATTTTAGAAGGGAAGAGTAAGATGGCCCAAAGTAAAAAAAAAAAAAAAAAAAAATAGGACCTTAAATGGCTCACACTAGCTGATTAGCCCCTCTAGTTTCATCACATCAAAATATTTTTTTTTCAAAACAAAAAGGAGAGTGCTAGGGAGCCAAACAAATAAACTCAGAAAAATTTTCAAACTGACGTAGCAGACCATAAGTGACAGACAAATGAGAGAGAATTGCATTTTTTTTTTTAATTTAAAAACCCTTGCCACGTTAGTTTGAAAATTTTTCTGAGTTAATTTATTTGGCTCCTTAGCACTTTTCAAACAGAAAATAAAAATACACCATCTAAAATATATATATATATATATATATATATATATATGGGAAAAATGCAAAATTAGTCCCTGTAGTTTACCTGATTTACAATTTACTCCTTATGATATCAAAACAAACTTAGAGGTCCCTATGGTATGCAAAAAAAATATAATTTAGTTTATGCAGTTAAGTTTCATCCATTAACTTAACGGATTCCGTTAGTGTGCTACGTCACATCCAATAAAAGTATGACACATGTTATATTTTATTTATAACTTTTAAAAAGCATACTTGAATTTTCCATGTCATATTATTATGCCAACTAATATTCCCACCTTAGATTTACTCCATGTCAAACACAAGGAAAATATTTTTAGAAAACCTAATTCTACCAAATTATTGATACTAGCACCGCCATCTTCTTTCTCTTCTTCACGGACGTCGTGTTCTTCTTCTTCTTCTTGTCTTGTCTTCCTTTTTTTCTTGGCTCTCTTCTCATCTTTTGAAATTCTGAATCTGTTTCTTAATTTAATTTCCTCTTCTCTTCCTATCTTCTACTTTTTCTTGACTCGGCTCTTATGCTTGTCTCCTCTGTTGAAATTTCTCTTTTTCTTGGCAACTTTCAAGAGGGAAGTACATAGACAGAGACGGAAAAAAAAAATTTATGTTGCTTGACAGAGACAGAGAGACATAAGAATTTTTTTAACCCAAATTCCATTGAAAAGAATTCACTAATTCTATCAAAAAAGAAAAGAAAAACGAATTGAATAAGTCAAAACAGCAATTTGAAGTTTCTGTTGCTTTTCGTTGGAGATAGTGGGATTAAAAAAAGTGAATTCCTTTTTTTTTTTTTTTGGGATCTACTATTGTGTTTGCTTTTTGTGGATTTTGTTTGCCCCTTTGTCTGAATGAAACACAAAGAATTGACATTTTCTCAACTGCACATTCATACATATATTTGCGTATGGAGTTTTGACCAAGACCATTCAAAGAACTCCAATGTTGTGTTTGTACATACTATATAAAAGTAATCACTTGACTGAAGGTCGTTAAGCCTGGAACATATGTGGATGATGGGCTCATTAACAATTGGAGGTCCTCCTTCTCCCCACCTAATCCTGTTAAAATCACTTCTTTCAATGCTAATGGTGAAGAACACGACGTTGGTGAAGAAGAAAAAGAAGATGGTGGCACTCATATCAATAAATTGGTAGAATTAGGCTTTTTAAAAATATTTTACTTGTGTTTGACGTGGAGTAAATCTAGGATGGAAATATTAGTTGGCATAATAATATGACATGGAAAATTCAAGTATGCTTTTTATAAGTCATAAATAAAATATGACATGTGTCATACTTTTATTGGATGTGACATGGCACACTAACGGAATCCGTTAAGTCAATGGATGTAATTTAACTGCAGGAACAAAATTATTATTTTTGCATACCACAGGAACCTCTGAGTTCGTTTTGATATCACAGGAAGTAAATTGTAAATCAGGTAAACCACATGGACTAATTTTGTATTTTTCTATATATATATATATATATATATATATATATATTAATAAACAATTTAAAGCACAAACATTTTTACAATATCAAAATATTTTTCACAAAACAAAATTAAGAAAACACTTTTCAAAATTATTATCAAACGTATCCGACTGTCATATGATTGCCAAGAAATAAAACAAGTTGGTAGCCCAATAGTTATATATGCTCGATCATTGTTTCTCCATTCATGCTTTGGAATGGAGTTTTGATGTTCATAAAAAAAGAGAAGAAAAAAGTATTATTAAACAAAAAACTTATAAATATTTCTTCTAGATTCAGAAATCATTTTTCGCCGAAACAGATAGAGCTTACATTAGAATTGAATCAAACTATAATCTATCTTAATCTTGTAAAAATATTTATAGGTTCTTTGTTTAATAATACTTTTTTCTTCTCTTTTATTTTTTAATAATAAAAGTATTAATGAATAATAAAAAAATATAAAAAATTCAAAACTACTTTATCTTTGTATCACATTATAATAATTTTGTTTAATAAAAAAAATAAAAATATATGAAAAAATAAAACCTAAAAAATATGTGGCTGAACCTCTTCTCTGCCTTTTTGTTATTTTTAAAAACTAAACAAATTTGTATATCCATAAAATTATATTTGATATTCTTCTTTGTCCATTCCATCTTTTCACATGCCCAATCTATCTCCTCAACTCAAAATCCAGACCGTCCTTTTAAATTCACCTTAGCGGGAAAATGAATTAATATCACAGACAGAGAGAGAGAGAGAGAGAGAGAGTCAGACAATCAGACACGGGCTTTCTTCTGTTGTTTCTCTAATGGCGCCCAAGAAACGAAGCGACAAGCAGCAAGGCCCAGTGAAGCCCGAGTTGCAGGCGAGGGTGACTCGGAGCTCGGCCAAGCGAGCCGCCAAAGCCCGGCTAAGTCGGAGCCCGAGTTGCTGAAGAAGAAGAAGACGAAGAGGGCTGCGAAGAAGGAAGAAGAGCACGAGGAGAAAAACTCGGCGCCGAACTCGAAGACCGTCATGATTGAGCAGCCGGAACCTGAGTTGCCGAAGAGGAAGGCCAAGAAGGTTGAGAAGAAGGAAGAAGAGCTAGAGGAAGTAAACTCGGACACGACCGCGAAGACCATCGTGATTGAGCACTGGTGAGTGAGTTTTTCACTTTTAAGTGAAAGAAATTTAGCGTTGGTTTGTTTGGCTCGGAATAGAAGCCAGAAATCGAAGAAAAGTGAAATGTTGAGGTTTATTTAGTTATTCTTGTCCTTTTACTTATTGTCATTAGTAAGTTGATTAGGGCTTTTGTTATAATCAGCATGCTTCTTGGGTTGTTGGTTTATTTGGGGTTACATGTTGGAAATAGAGAGAGTCAATGTATGTTTACATTAATTCTTTCTGTTTGGTTGTTGAGAAAATAGAAGAAAGACATTGGAAAATGATGTTTTGAGTGTTGTAATTACTCTTTTTGGGGTTCAAAATAAGAAGACAAGAAAAATATCTACTAAAGGTTGAATTTTTTCTAACAGGCATTCAGGTTTTGAATGGTTCCCCTGTTTTTCCATTTGGTGTTTAGTGTGACTGTCAGAGTTCTGGATTTTCAGAATGTTGATGTTAGAATCTGAATAGTTTTGAGTTAAAAATCTTGTTATTGCATAATGTATTCATTTTCTTTGATGAGTATGGGGATTATTTCCCAAGATGTAGTTCTTTGATTTCTGCTATATGGCTCAGATGAGTACTGCTATACATCACTCCATTATCTCCCATCCCTTCAACTAAAAACCTATTTTCATACCCCAAATGTTGTGAGGGATCACACCACATAAGCTTTGGGAGGATAGGGAGGGGGAATAATGGGGTGATGCATAGCATTACTCGGCCCTGTAACAGCCCATTGCTTAGAAGATATAAACTTTCCATGTCATAGTTCTTCCTAATTTATTTGTTCTTTTACTCTAGCAAACAATGCAATTCATTCAAGACAAGGGCCATACAGGTGGAAGAAGGTTTGGAGAAAAGTGTTGCCGGTATCCCAGTGCAATCCTGACAAGGTATGCTTGGTGAATTTTATTAACTTTACTGACAGTTTCAGTAGTTGGGTCGAGCTTGGCATTCTTTTATCAATACAGCCGCTAGATATCATGAGATAAGTATCAAATTAGATTCTTCCTCTTCATCCTCTTGTCCAAAAAAAAAAAGAAAGAGTTTTGGTTTCATGATATGGAAGCACCTCTGCAAAGCCAATTCAACACTTTCATAGTACAATTGACCTGGTGTGTTTAATTAATGGGTTATGTGGAAGGGGGAAAAGGATTTAAGAATTCTTTAAACGATGAGACTACCATAATGTGGCTAGTCAATGCAGATTAGAGTCAAAAAACCGCATCACAACAAAAATCATGAGTAACCCCTCTACAATTCTGAAGGATGTTTCTTTTGTATAATGTTTTTTCCTTGAATTATTTTGATATATAATTGACTTTAGTTCATTATTCTAACGTGAATATTGAATTTTGGTGAATATATAGACATTGAAAGACAAAAACAACTGGATTGGCCAATACGTTACAAAATCATTAAAGGCGTTTCTCGAGGGATTATTTATCTTTATGAAGATTCTCGGCTTAGAATTATGCATCGTGATCTTAAAACTAGTAATGTTTTTTTAGATGAGGATATGATTCCAAAAGTTTTAGACTTTTGCATGGCTAAGATTTTTGGAATTGACCAAACTCGAGGAAACACTCATAGGATTGCCGGCACATTGTAAGTAATTTTACGTGCATTACATTATTTATGTAACACAAGTGAGAGCATGCATGCATGTCTTGTGGCTGACATTTGTATATGAATGATGCTGCTTTGTAGTGGTTACATGTCTCTAGAGTATGCTATGCATGAACAATTTTCTATAAAGTTAGATGTATATAGTTTTAGTGTCCTAATTCTTGAAATTATAATTGGAAAGAATATCAATTCTTTCAATCAATCATACGGTACTACTAGACACCTTTTGAGCCATGTGAGTAGTATGAACCAAATGTTCTAATTTTGTTTTTCTATGCTAATACAATCATATTCATCACATGATATTTATGTAATATTACTTAACCAATTGATGCAGGCTTGGAAACTTTGGAGGGATGGAACACACTTGGATTTGGTGGATCCAACATTGGGAGACTCTTATTTGAGAGATGAAGTCATTAAATGTCTCCATATTGGCTTACTATCTATACAGATTGATCCAGTTGATAGGCCAAC
>NC_081548.1:6976793-6997063 GCF_901000735.1 Corylus avellana | reverse complement strand
ATTTACTAAGAAGAATGTATATGGTGTAACAGAGACACCATAATCTTGCCTTGTTTGATCTAATCTGACGAATAATATTAAATGTTGAAAACGTATATATAATGAATGGATTATATTAAACAAGCACACCAGATCTAAGTAGAGACAGCCACATGGGATAAGCTTTTGGTAAAACGAATCCAACCGTTAATATTTAAAATTTAATTATTTTTCCAAATCCAACGGTTGCAAATTAGAGAGCCCAAATTTAACCTAAATCTATCAGATCTCTCCATTCTCTCGACTCTCCACCATCCTCCTCGCCTCCTTTCTCTGTTGCCGCTCCTACCACTCTCCCAGTGCCCCCAACAGCAACCACCACCACCACCGCAGCAACCACACACCTCGACGCCTGGCTGAAGCTAAACGGCTCGTGCTCGGTTTCCAAAAACTTGCAGCTGCCAACCCCGCTGTCCACGCCGCTCTCGGATGTCGTTTCACTCTCGCAGTACGCCGCGGATCGGAGGCGAAGGAGGTGATAAGATTTGTGAGTTTTTCTTTTCTTTTTGGGTTATTTTTTCTCCGTTTCTTCTTGGGTGGTGGGTGGTTTGGGGTTTTGCCGTTTGATGTGTTTGTTTGGTTGCCCATAAAATATTGGGCAGATTTCTTAAAGTTAGGCTAATTTTATGGTTGGGACCAATTTTGGGTGGGTCGAGATTCCTTTGTAAATGTGAGATTCCTTGCCGTTTGATGTGTTTGTTTGGTTGCCCATAAAATATTGGGCGAATTTCTTAAAGTTAGGCTAATTTTATGGTTGGGACCAATTTTGTTTGGTTGCCCAGAAAATATTGGGCGGATTTCTTAAAGTTACGCTTAAATTACAAAAAAAAAAAAAAAAGTCGAGCTCGAGCAAGTAGACGAGCACGAGCTCGAGCTCGAACAGGGTTCCAACCCTGTCGAGCCGAGCTCGACCAGCAAAGTAAGGCTCGACTCGAGCTCGAGCTCGAGCCTAGCCCAAAAATAAACGAGCCGAGCCTAGACAGCCCAAGCTCGGCTCGTTTACACCCCTAGCTTAACCTGCTGGATATCGCATCTCATGAAACAGATGTTACTAGATCGAATCACCTTCTCCTTTTGTTGAGAACGTGTGCCTTGACCCATCAAGTTTTGTGTGGGCCCCAAGGTTTTGTCCTTCTCTAAGAAGGAAAGGTTTGCTTTTCCTTATTCTACATGGAATCCTAGTCCTAGTTGTAATAGGAGAAAAAAGCACCGACTTTGCCTTCTATATAAAGGCTCGTGTTGGCCGTAGGTAGGTAGAGCAAAATCAAAGTAAAATTTCTTTGTGTTTTAGTGTGCCAACAATAGAGAAAAAGAGAGAGCAAGAAAGAGTGTTTTTCCCTTTTTTAGTTATTATTCTCCCTTGGGTGAAGTGAGAATTGGGTGTATTTGGGGCTATGGGTTTGAGTGGTTTTTCTCGCCCGGTTACTCTCTTGTACTTATCTTTTGATAGTGAATTTTCTCTAGGTCGTCTCCGCCAGTTGATATAGGCTTATTAAGCCGAACCACTTAAATCTTTGTGTCGTATGTGATTGCTTATCTTTGTTATTCCGCATTCTTCTTATTTTTCGCATCTCACGGGTCTTGGGAAATAGGATTAATTTCCTAACAACTGGTATAAGAGCTTTTGGTTCGAGTGAGAGCGATGGCCGATGAAGAAGGAAAGCTGGGAATCAAGAAGTTCCATGGCAAATATTTTGGGTATTGGAAGGTACAGATTGAAGATATTCTTTATGGGAAGGATCTTCATCAACCTCTCTTGGAAGAACAACCTGACGACATGGATGATAGCGAGTGGGCTCTATTTGATCGTAAAGCCCTAGCAGTTATCAGGTTATCACTGTCAAAATCAGTTGCACATAACTTTGTAAAGGAGAAGACCACAGTAGGTTTAATGGCGGCTTTGTCAAGCATGTATAAGAAGCCGTCGGCTAACAACAAGGTGATCTGATGAAGAAATTGTTCAACCTAAAGATGGCAGAAGGGGCTTCAATGGCACATCATCTCAATGAGTTCAACACCATCACAAATCAATTATCCTTGGTGGAAATTAAATTTGATGATGACGTTCGCACGTTGATCGTCTTGGCATCTTTGCCAAATAGCTGGGAAGCAGTGAGGATGGCTGTGAGCAACTTTGTAGGAAAGAGTAAATTGAGCTATGATGACATCAGGGATTTGATTCTCAGTGAAAAGGTTCGAAGAAGAGATGCGGGTGAAGCCTCTTGTTCTGATGCTGCTTTAAACCTTGAGACTCGGGGTAGAGGACAAGACAGAAACTATGTGAAGGGTAGATCTAAGTCCAGGAAGGGTAGGAGCAAATCCACGTTTGGACGACAACCTGAGTGTTGGAACTGTGGCATAGACAGTCCTCTTGATTCTTGGGTCTTAGACTCAGGGGCTTCTTTTCACACCACACCGATCCGTGAAGTTCTCAAAAATTATGTGGCTGGAGATTTTGGGAAGGTGTACATGGCTGACGGAACGGCCCTGGATGTTGTGGGTATAGGCAATGTTCGCATTAGAGTCCATAGTGACTCGGTACGGAAGCTGCAAAATGTCAGGCATATCCCAGAGCTGAAAAAGAACCTGATTTTAGTAGGACAGCTTGATGATGAAGGGCATTCCATTCATTTCCATGGTGGAAAGTGGAAGGTCAGCAAGGGAGCCAGGATTTTGGCTCATGGTCATAAGATGGGTACTCTCAATATGACTACGAACTGCAAGGATACAATTGTTGTTGCAGATACGAGTGCTGACTCAAAATTATGGCACCTAAGGCTTGGGCACATGAGCGAGAAAGGGATGAAGGCACTTCTGTCAAATGGGAAACTATCGGAGTTGAAGTCAGTTGAGTTTGATTTGTGTGAAGGTTGCATCCTAGGAAAGCAGAAGAAGGTGAGTTTCACGAAAGTTGGCAGAACACCGAAGCTGGGAAAGCTGGAGTTGGTACACACGGATTTGTGGGGTCCCGCACCAGTGGCATCTCTTGGAGGTTCGCGATATTACATCACATTTATTGATGACTTAAGCAGGAAGGTATGGGTTTACTTCTTAAAGCGTAAATCTGATGTATTTGAAGTTTTTAAGAAGTGGAAGGTCATGGTAGAGACAGAAACTGGTCTGAAAGTGTAGTGTTTAAGATCAGACAATGAGGGAGAATACAAAGACGGGGGTTTCAAACAGTTTTGTGTAGTGAATGGGATTAGAATGGAAAAGACTGTCCCGGGGACACCACAGTAGAATGGTGTGGTTGAGCGCATGAATAGGACCCTCAATGAGCGTGCAAGAAGTATGAGGTCGCATGCTGGACTACCGAAAACTTTTTGGGCGGATGCAGTAAGCACTGCTGCTTACTTGATAAACAGAGGACCATCAGTTCCTTTGGGCCATAGACTACCTAAAGAAGTCTGGAGTGGAAATGAGGTAAATCTTTCTCACTTGAAAGTTTTTGGTTGTGTTTCGTATGTCTATATTGAATTTGATGCGCGTAGCATGCTAGACGCCAAGTCTAGAAAATGTTATTTCATTGGCTATGGGGATGAGGCATTCAGGTATAGGTTTTGGGATCAAAACCGGAAGATCATTAGAAGTAGAAATGTTACTTTTAATGAGATGGCTGTGTATAAGAATAATTCAAGTGCAGAACCAGTAAGTACAGAGTCAGAGGCTGAGAAGCCTGAATTTATCAACCTAGATGGAATTTCTAAAGGTGTAGCTTAGAGAAGGAATTCAGAAGTTGATAAGGATTCAGAAACTGAAGATGGTCTAGAAGTTGAAGAAACAGTAGATCAAGAAACTTAACAGGGTACACTGATAGTGGCTGTCCGTAGATCTACTAGAACCATTAGATCTCCATAGCGTATTTAACCCTCCCTGTTTCATATTTTGTTGATGGATGGCGGTGAGCTAGAGACGTTTGTTGAAGCCTTGAAGGTTGAAGATTCAATCAAGTGGGAGTTAGCCATGAAGGATGAGATGGACTCATTATTGACTAACCAGACCTGGGAGCTATCTGAGTTGCCAGCAAGTAAAAAGGCTTTGCACAACAAATGGGTGTTTAGAATAAATGGTGAACATGATGGTATTAAACGCTACAAGGCAAGATTGGTAGTCATGGGATTCCAGCAGAAAGAAGGAATTGACTACACAGACATATTCTTTCCGGTGGTGAAGATGACAACCATCAGAATTGTGCTGAGCATTGTGGCGGCGGAGGACTTACATCTAAAGCAGTTAGATCTGAAGACTGTGTTCCTTCATGGTGAGTTGGAGGAAGAAATTTGTGTGCAGCAGCCACATGGATTCGCAGTGCAGGGGAAGGAGAGTTTAGTGTGCAAACTGAGAAAAAGCTTGTATGGTCTGAAACAAGCACCAAGACAATGGTACAAGAAGTTTGACAGTTTCATGTGCAGTACTGGGTTCACGAGATGCAATGCAGATCATTGCTGCTATGTCAAGAGTCTTAAGAACTCTTAAATTATTCTATTTCTGTACGTAGATGATATGCTCATGCAGGGGCCAGTATGGAAGACATCAACAAGTTGAAGAACCAGCTGTCAAAGCAGTTTGCAATGAAGGATTTGGGTGCTGCTAAACAAGTGCTTGGGATGAGAATCATTAGGGACAGGGCCAATAGTACACTGAAGATTTCACAAACAGAGTATGTGAAGAAGATTCTCATCAGATTTCGCATGGATGAAGCTAAGTCAGTGACCACATCCATGAGGAGTCATTTCAGACTAACCAAGGATCAATCACCGAAAATGGATCAAGAGAAAGCATACATGAGCAAGGTACCTTATGCCTTAGTTATCGAAAGTCTGATGTATGCAATGGTCTGTACTAGATCGGATATTGCACATGCAGTGGGAGTTGTGAGCAGGCACATGAGTAATCCAGGGAAGCAGCATTGGGAAGCAGTCAAGTGGATTTTACGATATCTGAGAGGAACTTCAGATATGTCCCTTTGCTTCATAGGTACAGAATTAAAACTGCAGGGCTACGTGGATGCTGATCTAGCGGTTGATGTTGAAAGCAGGAAAAGTACTACAGGGTTTGTATATACTCTAAGAGGTACTGCTGTGTGTTGGACCTCAAGGTTACAGAAAATTGTAGCCCTTTCCACTACAGAGGCGGAGTATGTGGCCGTGACAGAAGCTGGAAAGGAGATGGTTTGGCTACAAGGATTTTTGGATGAGTTGGAAAAGAAGAATGAGAAGGGCGTTCTACACAGTGATAGTTAGAATGCCATTTTTCTTGCTAAGAACCCGGCGTATTATTCAAGAACAAATCATATACAGTTGAGGTATCACTTCATTCGATCTCTTCTTGAAAGTGGACAATTGTTACTTGAGAAGATTCATGGAACTGAGAATCCAGTAGACATGTTGACAAAATATGTGACTATTGAGAAATTGAAGCTGTGCGCAGCTTCAGTTGGTCTTCGAGCTTGAAGATAGGTGAAGGAGACATCCGAAGGAGATTCATTATGTTGCGACTTGGTGAGATTCAAGTCAAGTGGGAGATTGTTGAGAAATTGTGCCTTGACCCATCAAGTTTTGTGTGAGCCCCAAGGTTTTGTCCTTCTCTAAGACGGAAAGGTTTGCTTTTCCTTATACTACATGGAATCCTAGTCCTAGTTGTAAGAGGAGAAAAAAACACCAAATTTGCCTTCTATATAAAGGCTGGTGCTAGTCGTATGTAGGTAGAGCAAAATCAAAGTAAAATTGCTTAGTGTTTTGGTGTGCCAACAATAGAGAGAAAAAGAGAGAGCAAGAAAGAGTGTTTTTCCCCTTTTTTATTTTTATTATTCTCCTTTGGGTAAAGTGATAATTGGGTGTATTTGGGGCTTTAGGTTTGAGTGGTTTTTCTCGCCCTGTTACTCTCTTGTACTCATCTTTTGATAGTGAATTTTCTCTGGGTTGTTTTCACCAGTGGATGTAGGCTTGTTAAGCTGGACCACTTAATTCTTTGTGTCGTGTGTGATTGCTTATCTTTGTTATTCCGCATTCTTCTTATTTTTCTCATCTCACGGGTCTTGGCAAATATGATTAAGGGGAAAATGCAGTTTACCCCCCTGAAGTTTCAGGAGTTTTTCAATTTTAACCCCAAAGTTCAAAAATTGGCAATCTACCCTCCTGAAGTTTCAAAAATTGGCAATTTAAACCTTCCGTTTAATTTTTCCGTTAAATTGGACGGAAAATTTTTTAAAAAAGACTGAGGGTAGTGATGTAATTTCACAGATTTCCGTCCATTTAGACGGAAAAATTAAACGGAGGGTTTAAATTGCCAATTTTTGAAACTTCAGGGGGGTAGATTGCCAATTTTTGAACTTTGGGGTTAAAATTGAAAAACGCCTGAAACTTCATGGGGGTAAACTGCATTTTCCCCTATGATTAATTTCCTAACACCTTTCCCTTTCCTTGTTTAGACATTTAAAAAACTAAATAAAAAATTGACACCTATCCCACTTCTTTTCTAATAATCCCATTCGGTTTTAGCAAACAAGTGCACAAGATATTCCATACAACTTAAAAGTTTGCAGTTTTAATTATATTCTGGAGATAGTACAATTTGTATTCCCATATTAAAAAGCAGAGATCATTATGGCCATAGGATTGTCGTTTTGATCATTGTTTGTTGCTTGTAGTAGAAAATTAGAACTATCTTTGACACGCATGATGGATGTGTCATGAATACTAAATATTTAATAATTGAAAAACCTCTTCATATCAGCTTAACCTTTTGGGATAACTGATAATTTAACATGGTATTAGAGCAAAGGTCCTGTAATCAAATCTTGACTCCGTCAAATCTCCGTCCATTTTAATTAAAAATTTCACAATGATTAAGTGATTAAATTTATATCTACTTACCAACTTAAGTTTTTGGGATAACTGATAATTTATCTCTTCCCAATTTGCTAGCATGTGATTAGAATCTTCATGCAAGTGGCCAAAGTTTATCTTCATGCTGGTGAACAATTAGGTTATTCAAATTTTATTGAAATTTATATTGTACAAGAGCGGAAGGTTGTGGGGTCCACTTGTCTCGAGTAGTGAATCCTATTCTACACCTGAGGTTGAAATAATTTTAGAAGTCACTCTTGTATCCCTCTTGTGTCACTTTATAAATGAGGTGGCTTTAAAATCACCATTTGATTAAATTCAATAATGATCAATCACAAGTCCAACAGTGATTTTAGAAGCCATATCATTTTCAGTGTGACTAAACAAGAAGAACACATGAGTCTAGCATTACTCCCCGAGGTTGCTCAAAGCAGGTGCGCTTTATAGCCTCCTCTGAAATTTGGAAAGCAAAATTATAGTGGATCCTCATCTTTTAAATAAAGCCTAAAAGAACAGACTTGTACGTATTAGCATTATTGTCCTATAAACAATCAAATTATCTTTGTGTTGATAAAATGCCAAAACTTCTATTAAAAGCCATTTCCACCCCCTCTTTATAATGTTAAATTGCCTAAACCCCACCTGTTGTTTGCAAGATAATTTAACAAATATGCTCAAACATAGTATTTGGTACAAATATAGAGCACAAATGGTTTATATTTCAGAACACACATACTACTATAAATCAATAAATTCAGATCCAATACAATGCAAACAATTAATGAATTCAATACACTCCACAAACATGAAAGGAGAATTTTAACTATAGTACTATTGATCTAACTTTAAACCATGACCATGGCAAGGATGTCAAAAACAACCATCATCCACCCATAATATATAGGTTTAACGCATTCCTTGGCTATTGAAACAAGAGAAGGTGCTGGAGACACTGTCTGAGGAAGCACTGTTATGGCAAGTTTGTGGTTTCCATTCTCACAATGTTTGGCAACACCACAAATATACCATTTTCTTCCCGAGGTTGCTAGTGTAATCACATCATTTCCACTAATCAGGGCCTCAATTCCCAATGGTGCCACACATTGTTGGAAGCCAGTTCGATTGACTTTAAGAACATTATGAACTCCCTCTTTATACTTGAAATCTGCACCAAAAAGTTAATTCTTCCATCATCAATCAAACTTAAAATAAATACATTTACAATATATATATATATTTGAAAACTCAATAAGAAACAAAAATGATCCACTAGCAACCCCTTAAAAACAAGATAACCTCAAAGTCGAGTAATGTTATGTATCAAAATCTGAATGAAAATGATTTTCCTTTACAAAAATTGGAGTAATGCTATGGGAGTGGTTCCCTATCCACTTTTTGTAAAGGAAAAAACTTTCTATTCGGATAAGATATAATTAATACTTTAACGCTCATCCTCACGTGTAGTCTCAAACTCCATTTTAATAGGTGAGACCTAATACCTAAAATATTTAATTAAATTGGAGTGAATTGACGGAATCAAAGTTCGAACTCATGACCTATAGCTCTGTTATCATGTTAAATCGCCATTTATTCTAAAACTTTAAGCTGATAGGAACATGTAAATTTAATCAATACTTTAACAAGGTGTTGATTTGAAAACAAACATGGGCAAATAAAACTAAAAAATTATATATAAAAAAAAATATGGTAAGTGCAAAAAGTTTATAGAGTTAATTTACCAAGAGTGTCCTCGACATGAAACTCCTTTCCTTGAGCCCAAGCTTGGTAGTCAAAGTTAATGGTCCAACCCTTGTCATCAGCAACCACAAATTCTGTGGCCAAAATTGAAAGGACAAGAATTGCTACGATTGCAAGGATGAAGAAATATTGGGAAGATGCCATTGATTCTCTTTATTGTGTTGTCGGTCTCAAGAACTAGAAATGGTGGGTATTTATAAGTCAAAGATCTCACATCCCGTTTATGGACGGCAATGCCAAATGGAACAATTAATTTAATTTGTTCGAGTTGTTCAGGAGCTAGGCCTTTTCTTTTACATTTTGGACTGCTTGCCGGCTTTGAACTTTGAGATTATTGCCGCCACTTTGTGTTAAATATTAGTTAAATATAAAATTTTATTTTTTTTTAGACAAGTGGTGATCCTTTAATGTGATATTAGAATAAAACAGAGATCGATCATTAGTTCAAATCTTAACTTGGTGTGTTTTTATATTTTAATTATATATTTTACGTGTTATGAGAGTTTGAACTCACATGTGAATGGATTGAAAAATTATTAATTATATAATTGAATTTACCATTTCTTATCTGTTTAAGCTTTAGAAATAATTGATATTTAACACAACGATGTTAGAGGATATTATAGGATTTGATTTAATATATTTAATTTTAATTGATTGTGATGATTTGATTTTATTGAAATGAATGTAATCATATTTAATTATCATACATATCTATCTCATTTTTCCTATAAATATGAGTATTTTGTAATGTAAAAGTTTCAAGTGATCAATAAGAGCGAAATACCTTAGGGCTTTAATGGTCCGTATAATTTTATGTATTTTTCAATTTTTTTTTTTTTTCATTTAAATTTCTTTATATTGTCTTTTCTTTTATAGCTAGACGAATCGATGTTGCTAAGATTACTGCATGGATGGGAGTGTGTTTCTCAATTTCTTTTGGCTCCGTTTACTTCGACGTAAAATGGTTGCTAGAAAATGATTTTTGCATTTTATGGTATTTACTTCGACGTAAAATAGTGGTCAAGGGAAAATATTTTCTTTTTGACCGAAAATTCTTCTTTAATTTTTGGAAAATGTTTTATGGTTTTGAAAATCGTAAACCATTTTTCGACTTTTAGCATCTCATTCTCAAATTGAAGGATCTTACCAAGACCCACCTAGAACCATGCCAAGACTTGCCAGGGACCCCGCCAGGACTTGCCCGGGACCCGACTGGACTTGAACGGGACCTGCCCGGACTTGCTCAGGACCCGCCCAGTACTTGCCCAAGACCTGCTTGAGACCCAACCGGGACTTGCCTGGAACCCGCCTGGGACTTGATCGTCACCCACCAGGACTTGCTCTGGACCAGACCAGGACCTGTCCAAGACTTGACAAGGACCCGCTCGGGACTTCCCTGGGACCGGACCGGGATCTACTCGGGACTTGCCCGAGACCTCGCCAAGACCCCATAAGAACTTGACTGAGACCTGCTCGAGACTTGACCGAGACCTGACCGAGACCCCTCTAGGCCCACCTGCCTAGGACCCGCCCTGGACTTGAAAGGGACTTGACCAGGACCCGCCCAGGATTTAAGAGGGACCTGAACAGGACCCTCCCCGAACCTTGCCGGGACTTGCACGGGACTCGCTCGAGACTTGACCCAGACCGCCCGAGACCCAACTGGGACTCGCCCAGGACTTGACTGGGACATGCCCGGGACTTGACCGGGATTTACCCGGGACCCCGCAGGCTCCTACCAGGTACCTTCTCAGGACTTGATCGGGACTGCCCGGGACCCCGCTGGAACTTGACCGGGACCAGCCCAGGACTTGAACGAGATCCAGGCAGGTCCCGGCGGAAAATATTTTAAGGGAAGTCATTTTCCCCTGACAGAAAACATTTTACGCAGTTTACCGCGGGCACGGAAAATATATATTTTTTAATTTTTTTTTATATCTATATTTTCCAATAAAATGCAGAGCATGTCCTGGGCCGGTCCCAGGCAGGTCCCGGGTGGGTCCCGGCGGTGGGTACCTTATTGGATAATATATATATATATATATAATTCATTTTCTGTGTGCGCGGTAAACGCCGTAAAATGTTTTCGACAAAAAACATTTTCAGGGAAAATGGCTTCTGTTTATTTCAACGTAAAATGGTTTCCAGAAAATGATTTCCACATTTTACGGTATTTACTTCGACATAAAATAGTGGTCAATGGAAAATATTTTCCTTTTGACCGAAAATTCTTTTTTAATTTTTGCAAAATGATTTACGGTTTTAAAAATCGTAAACCATTTTCCGACTTTAAGAATCTCATTCTCAAATCGACGGACCTTGCCAAGACTTACCCAAAACCTCGCCGGAACTTGCTTGGAACCCACTCAGAACTTGACCGGGACTTGCCCTGGACCCGCTCGGAACCCCGCCAGGACCTGCCCGAGACAGCACCGGACTTGAACTGGACTCGCTAAACCCGCCAGGAATTGCCCAGTACTCGCTTGGGACTTTCCCAAGACCCACTCAAGACTCGACGGGGATTCGCCCGGGACCTGCCCGGGACTTAACCTAGACCTCCCCAAGACCGGATCGGACCTGCCCAGGACCAGGCTGTGACTTGACCGGGACCCGCACGGGACTTGTCCGGGTCCCCTCGGGACGCGCCTGGGACTTGACTAGGACTAGCCCGGGACTTGCTTGGGACTCGCCCGGGACTTGACCGGGACCTACCCAGGCAGCTGCAATTTTCAATCCATGTAGTATGTCACAGGGAGTTCCTAACAGAGCCAGGCAGTGAAGTGGAGCTTAGAAGATGAGCTGGAAAGGAAGAGCAGTTGAAGTCTGTTATGTTGTTAATGTAGTAATTCTGTGAGGAGATTGTGCACGTGTGGATATGGTAGTTAGTTGGAACTAAAACTGTAAACAGAATTGCCTCAACTGATTATGCCTTATCAAGGCTGGTGGAGTGCGAAGGAGGGAAGTCTTTTTTGCATTTTGGTAGAAACTGTAGGAGATTAGCCATCTCGAATTGGCCAATTCCATTCAATAAAGAGTTGATTCTTTTCTTTTCCATTTCCATTCTTTGTTCTAGAGAAGTATTCTGTTACAAGTGGCATCAAGAGCCATTTGTTTTCTTTTCATGAAAAATAGATCTATAGGGCAAGATTCTGATTTGGTGCAGTTCAGGAAGGACTTTAAGCAGTTGCAGGATGATTTTTTAGAGAGGAATGCAAGACAGGATAGATTTGAGAAGAAGCAAGATGATCAGTTTGCTTTCATAAGTGCAAGACAAGATCGTTTTTGTGAAAAAGCAGGATGACTAGTTTGCTTTCTTGAGTGAACAGTTTGCACAAGTGATGAGATGCATTCAGGAATCGCAGAGGGCACCAGAACAGAGAGATAAAAGTTCCTCTTTTGATACTATGGAGGCCAATTTTGGTTCAACCTCAAAAGGAAGGATTCATGCAACAGATGGAGCAAGGTTTCAGGCAGGAGATGGATTTCACACTAAGTCCATTCGGTTGGAGTTTCCTAAATTTGATGGGGAGGATCCATTGAATTCGTGTTGCAAGGCTGAGTAGTTCTTTGATCACTACTCTACACCAGATTGTCAAAGGTTGAAGATTTCTTCTTTTCATATGGAAGGTACAGCCTTAATTTGGTTTCAAGAATTGCATAAATTAAATTCTTTTGCTACTTGGCATGATTTTGCTAGAGCATTACAGACTAGATTTGGTATGGCGTCTTATGATGACCCTATGGAAACATTGTCAAAGTTGAAACAAGAAGGATCTTTGCAGGAATATAAGAAACAATTTGAAGTATTAGCTAATAGAGTAGCTGATTTACCTGAAGCACATAAATTGAGTTGCTTTATGGGGGGGTTAAAAGATGAAATTAGAATGACAGTAAAGATGTTTAAACCTAAGGCTCTAGTTGATGCTTATTCTTTAGCAAAAATCCAGGAGGATTATGTGTGCAATTTTAGAAAAAGCACTAAACCACAGTGGAGTCAACTCCCTTAGCTGCAAGAAGTTTTGGGGGAGAAAGTAAGGGTACTGGGTTTTTTGGGAGGAAAAACTACTCTTTTTGGTCAACAGAAGAGTCTTGAGAATGCTGCGAATGGTAATAACCAGAATAAAGCTACTCTTCCTATTTCTGGTAAAGCAGTGTTACCAGTTCAAAAAAATTCTAATGCTGAGATGATGGATAGAAGGAAGAAAGGATTATGTTACAACTATGATGCTAAGTGGAGCCATGGCCATGTTTGTGCTTCACCAAGATTGTTCTTGATTGAGGAGATCGAAGAGAAGGTGAACAAGTTGAAAGAGGTTGAAGAAGAACTAGATCCAGGTGATTTTTTTTTAGAAGAATTTCCTGAAATCTCTTTGCATGCCATTATTGGAAATCCTACTCCTAAGACTATGAGGATTGTAGGTATGATAAACAATCACAAGATAATAATTTTGATTGATTCTGGAAGTACACATAACTTCTTAGATCAGGAAAGGATTAAGGGAGTGGGAATTCAGCCTGTGAATAATGAATCTATCAAAGTTAAAGTAGCTAATGGTGATGAGCTTGTAAGCCCTGGTAAATGTAATAACACAAAGGTGAGGTTGCAAGGTTATACTTTTGTTGTTGATCTTTATATTTTACCTTTGGCTGGTTGTGATATGGTACTTGGCATTCAATGGTTGAGGACTTTAGGGCCTATATTGTGGGATTTTCTTAATCTCACTATGCAGTTTGTGTATGAGGAAAGAACTTGTTTGCTGGAAGGGCTGGTTGCTAATCTGAATCTGTGTGTAGAAGATGATGAATCTTTTAAACTAAGTAGAGGTGAGAACAAGGGTGTCTTGTTGCAGCTTCTTGGTGATGATAGTACCCAGATGCAAGGAGATGAAGATGGAAGAAGCAAAACAAAGAAGTTGGTCCTATGGCTCAGTTATTGGAAGAATTTGCAGATGTTTTTGCTGATCCTAAGGAGTTGCCTCCTAAAAGATCTCATGATCATGCAATACATTTGCAGGAGGGTGCACAGCCTGTTTCAGTGAGGCCATACAGGTACCCTTTTTACCAAAAGGAGGAGATAGAAAAGATTGTGAAGGAGTTGCTGCAGTCTGGAGTAATTAGATGCAGTCAGAGCCCATTCTCTTCTCCAGTTTTACTTGTAAGGAAGGCAGATGGCAGCTGGAGGATGTGTATGGATTATAGAGCCTTGAATCAAGTAACTATCAAGGACAAGTTTCCTATACCAGTTGTGGATGAGCTGTTAGATGAGTTGTGGGGAGCTCAATGGTTTTCTAAACTTGATTTAAGATCTGGTTATCATCAGATTAGGGTGGTAGAGAGGGATATTCATAAGACTGCCTTCCGCACTCATGAGGGCCATTATGAGTTTTTAGTGATGCCATTCGGCCTTACTAATGCTCCATCTACCTTTCAAAGCCTTATGAATCAGGTTTTTAAACCTTTTCTTAGAAAGTTCATCTTAGTTTTTTTTTATGATATTCTGGTTTTCAGCAAAGATTTGGATACTCATAAGCAGCATTTAAGGATCACTTTGGATTTATTGAGGAAGAATCAGTTATATGCCAAAATGTCTAAGTGTAAGTTTGGTTGTCAGGAGGTGGAGTATCTTGGACATGTGATTTCTGCTTCTGGTGTTAAGGCTGATCATGAAAAGATTCAAGCTATGGTTGAGTGGCCTTTTCCTAAAACTCTTAAGTCTTTGAGAGGGTTTTTGGGACTCACGGGTTACTACAGAAAATTTATTCAAGGGTATGGATCTATTGCAGCCCCATTGACAGCTATGTTAAAGAAAAATGCTTTTTCTTGGGATGAAGCAGCTGTGGGTGCATTTAACAGTCTCAAGGCTGCCATGACAGCAGCTCCAGTCCTAGCTCTTCCTAACTTTTCCCAGCCATTTGTGATTGAGTGCGATGCTAGTGGTATTGGAATTGGAGCAGTGTTAATGCAAGCTGGTAGGCCAATAGCATTCTTGAGTAAAGCCCTCAAAGGGAAAGTTGTTCATATGTCCACTTATGAGAAGGAGTTGTTTGCCCTAGTAACAGCTATTCAAAAATGGAGACCTTATTTGGTTGGGAGGCCATTTATTGTCAAAACAGACCATCAAAGTCTGAAATTCCTATTAGAGCAGAAGGTGGGTACCCCATTTCAGCAGAAATGGATCACTAAGTTGATTGGCTATGACTTTATAGTGGAGTACAAAAAGGGAGTGGATAATAGAGTAGCGGATGCTCTATCAAGAAGGGAGGATTGGGAACCTGAGTTGACCTTGTCTCTTCTATCCATACCTACTGTCAGTTGGGTTAAGGATTTAAGAGCTGAGTATCAAACTGATTTGCAGTTGAAAGCTTTATTGGAGCAATGGGATAAAGGTGACTGGATTCAGAAAAATTTTCCCTTAGAGATAATCTTCTGTTCTATAAAAAGATGTTCTATATTGGGAGTTCTCCAACCATAAGAGCACAAGTGTTACACTTTGTTCATGGTGATCCGATGGCAGATCATTCAGGGTTTGATAAAACTTTACAGAGGGCCAAAAGGGATTTTTATTGGAAAGGGATGACTAAAGACCTTAAGAAGTTTATCAGGGAATGTGAGGTTTGCCAACAATCTAAGTATGAGAATATGTCTCCTGCTGGACTGTTACAACCTCTTCCTATTCCTAGCAGAATTTGGGCTGATGTATCTATGGATTTTGTTGAAGGGTTACCTATTTCTCAAGGGCAATCAGTGATAATGGTGGTGGTGGACCGATTGTCTAAGTATAGCCATCTTATTGCTCTTTCACATCCCTATACAGCAATTAAAATAGCTCAAGTGTTTGTTCAGAATATCATAAGATTACATGGAATGCCTACTTCCATAGTCTCAGATAGAGACCCTGTTTTCACTAGTGCTTTCTGGAGAGAGTTGTTTAAACTTCAAGGCACTACCTTGCAATTTAGCACTAGTTATCACCCTCAAACTGATGGGCAAACTGAGATTGTGAATAAGTGTATTGAGACATATTTGAGGTGTTTTGTGCAGAATCGACCTAAACAGTGGCTGTCTTGGCTGCCATGGGCAGAGTATTGGTATAATACTACATGGCATGCTTCTACCAAAATGACACCCTTTGAAGCTGTTTATGGTTTACCTCCTCCACAATTGCTCACTTATATTCCAGGGACAACAAGATTAGAAGCTGTTGATGAAGTTCTTCGTTCCAGGGAGCAGATTTTGTCTTTGTTAAAGGACAATTTGCAGCAAGCTCAGCAGAGGATGAAAAGGTATGCGGATTTAAGGAGATCTGAAAGAGTTTTTGAGGTGGGGCAGATGGTGTATCTAAGGCTGCAGCCTTATAGACAACAGTCAGTGAGTATTAGAAGGTCTTTGAAGTTATCTCCTCGGTTTTATGGACCCTTCAAAATTATCCGCAAAGTGGGGAAGGTGGCTTATGAGTTGGATTTACCATTGACAGCTCGCATACATCCAGTTTTTCATGTCTCTCAGTTGAAACTCAAGCTTGGTAGCAGGAATTCTATTCTTCCTCAATTACCTCCTGTTGATATGCAGGGGGTTATCTTATTTGATCCTTTGAAAATTCTGGCTCGAAGAAGTAAAAGAAAGGATAATAGAGCAGTCACTAAGGTTTTGGTTCAATGGGTGGGTCAAACTGAAGATGATGCTTCTTGGGAGGAATTGTTTCACATGCAACAGTCGTATCCGCACCTTGTGGGCAAGGTGCTTTAAAGGGAGAGGCTATGTCACAGGGAGTCCTAACAAAGACAGGCAATGAAGTGGAGCTTAGAAGATGAGCTGGAAAGGAAGAGCAGTTGAAGTCTGTTATGTAGTTAATGTAGTAATTCTGTTAGGAGATTGTGCACGTGTGGATATGGTAGTTAGTTGGAACCAAAACTGTAAACAGAATTATAAACAGAATTGCCTCAACTGATTAAGCCTTATAAAGGCTGGTGGAGTGCAAAGGAGGGGGGTAATTTTTCTTTGGTATTTTTGGCAGAAACTGTAGGAGATTAGCCATCTCGAATTGGCCAAGTTCATTCAATAAAGAGTTGATTCTTTTCTTTCCATTTCCATTCTTTGTTCTAGAGAAGTATTTTGTTACAGAAGAAGACAGATTTTTGATTTGAAGAAGCTCTGATTTGGTTTATTTTGATTTGATTTGAGAGATTTTTTATTTTTGATTTGAAGAGAAGAAGATCAAAGAAGGATAAAGTTTATTTTTTGATTTGGGTTTTTGATTTTTTGAAGATTTTTTGGGTTTGGGTTTTTGAAAATGAAGGAAAGAAGAGAGAAAAGAGAGTGAAAATGGAGGAAAGAAGAGAGAGAGAGAGAGAGAGAGAGAGTGAAAATGGAGGAAGGAAGAGATCAGGGAGAGAGCTGGGGGGAGAAGAAACGTACTGTTCCTTCATTAAAAAAATATTTTTAATTGAAAAAAAAAATCCAGAAAAAATTTAAAAAAAGAAAAATTATTTTTTTTTTAATAATTTTAAATTTCCTGACGTGTCAAAATATTTACTGACCTATCAAAATTTGACACGTGAGAAAAATTCAGAAAATTCTGACGTGTTAAATTTAACACTAAGAAATTTTTCATTTCTGACACCCACAACTGTAACGCCCGAAACACGTCAACACTAACCCGTCATGAGGATTTTCTGACGTGTCAGACCACCTGACACGCCAAAAATCGTAAGTCAGCAAAAATTTATTTTTTTGTAGTGTCGGATGCGTTTGAGACAGGAGAGAGAAGAGAGGTTTTTCTTTCTAGAGGAAACCATAATCTTAAATTGCACTCAAAACGAAGCAAGCTACATCAAACAACCTGTCTTGTACAACGTTACAGAAAGAAAATTACAAACTTATATTATATAGGACTAGAAATCCATGCACTATATATATTATGGAAAAGCCTCAATAACAGATTGCACAGCACGAATGGGTTTCACTGTGTATCGACAAAATCCAGCCTTGCCAAGAACAAATCCCCACTCGTTGAAGGTCCTCTCTTTGCCAGTATTAGTTTGGGCCATCACGATCATGTCTAGAGCCAGCCTCACATCAGTTAGCTTGTCCGTTTCTGCTTCTTCAATCACTCCTTCAACAATTATTACCTTCCCTTTATCCTTTGGAATGGCTTCTCTGCATTTCTTAAGGATTTGGATGCATTCCTTATCTCCCCAATCATGGAGAACCCACTGCAATTGATCACAAGCCAAATTAATTAATTCATTACCCAAACATGCCTTCTTCTTTTGGGCTTCCTAATTATCACATAAATGATCATATACTAATTTACCTTTAGGAAAACAGCATCAGCCTTTGGAACACTTAAAAACATGTCACCCCCGACATGTTCAACTCCGATGGACTCTGTCGCAACCGAGACAACATGAGGAAGATCAAAGTT
This sequence comes from Corylus avellana, assembly GCF_901000735.1. Lineage (NCBI taxonomy): Eukaryota > Viridiplantae > Streptophyta > Magnoliopsida > Fagales > Betulaceae > Corylus > Corylus avellana. The sequence continues at coordinate 6,978,991 of NC_081548.1, read as the reverse complement.
GATGCCTCGAAGCCATGGGAATGCCTTCACCAACGTTTGCAAAGTGGTTCCGTTGCCCCCACCCACATCCACCAAACTGCCAAGCCCATCAAATACTTCTGGGCAATCGTGAATCATGGCAGGCACCGCCAACCTAGCATCACAAGCCATTGCCTCATTGATAAGCTGGCTGTGAGCGGGATTCTCTGCAGCATAGCTCCATAAATCTTCGCCATGAGCCGCATCAAATGGCGAAGTCTCATTGGCTAGAACACGGGCGCTCAGACTGTGCCATGGTGCCAGCATCAATGGGCTACTTTGTAGTAAAATCAAAGCCGCCATGCTACGTTCTCCATGTCTCATTAGACGGCGTGACAGAGCCGTTTGTGCATAACCTAGGGAGCCATGGGCGGTGGTGAGTTCCTCTTTGAATATTCCGCGGTGCATTAGAAACCTCATGATGCGGTAGAGGGGGGACGGAGCGCATGCTAGAGCTGACGACAACTCGGATAATGTCATCGGGCTTCCATGGCTTTCAATGGAATCGGCTATCCCAAGCTCAATAGCACACTTCACTACCGCCATTTCTGTGAACCCAAATGCGTATTTCCAGACAGCCACTTCCGCTTGTTCCTCTTCTTCCTGCCATGTTGCTTCTCTTTGTTTTTCTTCCATCTTTGATCAGTTTGAGAAATCTAGCTATTTTATGTTAGTAGTATGAATTCCACATCAGCAAAAGCCTTGCAAGCTGTCAACCATCTAGCTATGACATCCTGCTACGAAGAACCGTTGACACCAATTAAGGAAACACTATCAACCATGCAAGCTGTCAAGCAATCAGCTCCTATATCCTACAGCTGTGAAGAAACATTGACACCAGCTAAGGAAAGTATGGACAACCAACCAAGGAAACAATATCTGCCTTACATGAAAACTATTAATGTGCAGACAACAATGACACTACAAGTATCAACCCCCACCAACTCTCTCTCTCTCTCTATCGTCTGTTGTGCAATCTAAATATTAATCGCTTAAGGCTGAGGTGATACACTTGAGGTTGAGCAATCTATATATATATATATATATATATATATATATATACACGAGAAAGAGAATTGTTTTCGCAATAAGAAATGAAGCTGTACATCATCATGCACAATAATTCTTTCAAGATTGTACTGCTATAATTTTTGTTTTTTTGTTTTAATTTCCTTTAATTTAATTTCCTTTGTTTTGGGTCCTACGTGGGACTCCATCAGTCCACCAATAAAGACCGGTCAGAAAACAGATGCATCTTTGTCGATCAATATAATTGTTTCAAGATTGTAGAGGAGTTACAGGACCCTCGAAAGTAGAGCTGTGCAACTGTGCAAGCATGTTCACTTGCAATCAGGTAAAACACGTGCCTTCCTCTAAAAACACGCGAATCATCATACACTATTGTCCCTTCTTTTGAGATACAATATTCTTGGGGAGGACCATGGACAGCATTCTTCGCTAGCTGGATCAACCTATCAATGTTTACAATAACCTGGAAAAATCCATGAAGGCAACATACAGAAGCTAATAATGTTTCATGATTACTTTGCTGTCTCAAATGACATAGTTCCTCGATGAAAGAGCCACTTGCAGCAGGATATTCTGAACTATTGGCATCTGAAATGCCCAAAAATCCATTTTTAACAATCTCAAGTCCAACCTTAGGAACAAACTCGGACAGCCATGGCATGAGTTCCCTACTTCCATGCAGGTTGACACTAACCCCCTCTGGGATCACCCTTTCAAGCACTCTGCAAAGGATATGCATGACAGCTGAATATACCCACAACAAGGGAGTTACAGAAGTATCTTGGAAACAAAGTCACTCCCAATTCCTTTTTGCCAGTCAAAGAGTTTAGACATATGCGGATCATTCTTCAATGCTATCCACTTCATAGCTAAATCAACCATTGGACTGACATAATTCCAAGACCAGATCTCTGTATCATCACGAGCATGCTCCTGTGAAAAGAGAGCTGGAAGTCTTCTAGCCAAAGCTTCCAAAACAAGGTATGCCTCTGTACAGATGGAACTGAATTCACTAATAATACTATTCTGTATAGGTTTTTCAACTGTAGGTGGATTCAGCCACAAGCACAACGCAGGGAAAATATCTGAAAAACATGATACACAATATCCATACTGAATGCAGATCTTCCAAAAACGTAATTGTTCAACAA
>NC_081548.1:6963787-6976693 GCF_901000735.1 Corylus avellana | reverse complement strand
AAATGTATGGCCATTTTCATCAATAATTACTTGCTTGAATCCAGTTGGAACACAATTTTCTAAACAAATTTTCTACTTTGTGATTTTCTTCACCACACTGAGTCCATTTCCATTGATGTATTCTTTGTTCATATCGTTGGGCCAACCATTCTCTATCAAATTCCTTGCAAGTAAGGCAAAAGAGTTCGCATCAGCATTCAATTCGTGGTGAATGAAAAATCGTTTACAAGCTAATAAATTCTTCTTTAACAAATTTGTACACAAGTTTATGTCCTCCTTCACATGTTCTTTTTCCGGCTCATTGTGATCGTCTTTGACGAAATCGTTAAGGTCTCCTGAATCAGTGTATAAGAATACCACATTGTAACGTTTTTATTTCACCAATTTTCAATCCTTCCAAGTTTAGTCACTCGAGTTTGCAATTTATAATATTACCTCATTCCTTTTTTATTTTTCGTTAAATTTTTTTTTTTCTGAATGCCCAAAATACCACGGTTTTTTTTAATATATATAAAAAATAAAATAAAAATTGTAAAGATGTTACAAAAATATTGCAAATATGTTTTTTTTATTAAAATATATATATATATCTTATCAAAATCTAGATCTCAACAAATGTTAAATGTATTACATGACACAATTTTCAAGGGTTATGTTTAGAGTTTTTAAATAAATGCATATCTAAATATCTACATGAGATACATTAATTTGGCAAATTTCACGATAAAAAAATGATAAAGATATTAGGTAAATATTTTGAAAACTCAAAAGTGATCAATTTAATCTTACATTCAATCAATTAGAAAACTCAAAAGTAAATCAGTCATTCGAGAAACAAATATGGGTGCAGATTTTCTTGCGAAGTATGAGAATGAACTGAAGGAGACTGGAGATAAAATGTAAATACAAAATAAATAATGCGGAAATTTACAAACAATTTATGAATTGTTAATTACATATATTCAGCAATATCTTTTTAAATGAGATATTTCCTATTGAGATGATATTGAAGCTATACTCAATATTTAGCATGCACAATATTGATGATTGTTTCCTATTATGGCACAACTTTTTTTGCACCGAATGACTAGTGAGCTGGTGATATAGCTTTAGGAAAATATCTCTTTAATACCTACAGCTTGCACGACTTTAACGGGATTTTTCTTTCCCTTGATCAACGTCAACTGTTTCATTTGTTACATTTGTCTTAATATGATTTACAACTAGTTGGCCACATCTAGGCCAATACGATCATTTTGGAGATCTTTATATTAATGAAGAAAAAATCTACATGAAGTATTGCATCTCACTTATGCTTACTGGCATACTTGCTAATGATATGAAGATTTTCCCTATCATTACAAAGAGGGAAATGTTGAACTATTTGGATGCGAGATGTAGGATTGCCCACAGTTGATAAAACTAGCAGTCATAATATGAACATATTGGTAAATGGACAGAAGGTATGATGTGATGCAATATTTAGTTTTATCACTAAATTTTATACTTAAATTATTAATTTTTTGACTTGATGAACTGATGTATAGTTTTGATGTGATCGAGCAATCAGCTCGTTCATTGGCTTATAAAGTATGTATTTCAATAGACTATTTTTTTTTTAATATATATATAAGAAAACTATTATAAAATTTTTATCAAAATTTTTCATTGTTGTATTAAAATCAGAGGCTGACAGCACGACTGCCCCTACAATTATGGGACAATAACGACAAGGAAGTAAGTTTAACATGAGTAGAATGAAAAAATAACATGAGTAAGATTTCTGCTTTACAACTTTACATTTTATGATAAAAACTGTTGAAATGAAACAGGTACAAAAACATATTCTTCAGCCCAAGGAAAGAATACTGCTTTCGGCCACCCAATTTGATTTGCGTGATTTCCAATTTGACAATGTATCTTTTCACCCAAAGGTAGGTAATAGGGCATTAAGTATCTATTTCAATTTGTTAACTAGCTTGCTAATTTTGATTATTCTATTTTTAGATTACAACAAGGTACGTCCTCTAAAAAACTAGCGATCATGCGCGGGAGAAGAGTTTTTTAAGAAGGACTATACAAGGTAACACTTGTTAGTCTTAGAATACTTCACACATCTTAGACTTAAAAAAATTAAAATCTTAAAGAATTTAAAATAATCAAATTTACTTCACAAATCTGGAAAATATTCCTGTGATTGACTAAGCCCGACCGAGTTGTTCCGGTAGGTTTGAACTAGGGGTGGCAATTCGGGTAATCGGGTAGACCCGATTAAGACCCGCGACCCGATTACCCAAGACACGAACATGACCCGTTTAGCTAATCGGGTTAACGGGTCTGACACAATTATGACACGAAAAATACCCGGATAACCCGACACGACCCATTTAACATTATAGGGTAAGATCGGGTAGACCCGACCCGACTTGACTCATGAGTTAAACAGGTAATTCAACTCGACCCGACTCGACCCAGCCCGGCCCGGCCCGAAAAAATATGTAGAAAACTAAGAAAAGCCATTTGAGCAACCGACATGCTTCTTTTGTTGAGCTGCTTGAGCATTAGATCTACAAGGAATTAAATAGAATCAAAAATTAAATGGAAAAGAATGTGCAAGAAAGACCAAAATACAGAGAAGCATGGATATTCTCCACCCTTAGGGATTCTTTCCATCTCCCTTCTCTAAGATTTTAAGTGTTTTTGTTATATTAATGTAAAAGTTTTATTACTGCAACAATTTTCTTCATTTTTCTTTAATAAATTCACCCCTGAAAAAAAAAAAAAGAAAAAAAAAAGGAAAATGTAAAGAACTACAAAGGGGAACATTCATTTTCACTGCCAGCATAATAGCAAGGACAAGAAGAAGAGAGTATGATTAAACATATAAGCACAATTATTTTCAAGTCATTTATGTTTTCAATTATATATTGTATACAAATAATTAAAGTAAGTAAATTGACTATATCATTTGTTTGGTTGATCTGAAATCTAAATAATCTGCATGCATAATTATATACTAAAACCCTGGGTTTGCAACACGGAAAATGATTTATATGTTAAGTATAAAAAAATTTATTACTACAAAGTAAATATAGTCTAGAAGGAACATAACAATGATATACATCCATACATATCTGTACTGGTTTTTAGTGAAATTACAAAGTGCATGTCTAAGTATTTTAGAGGTCATCTAATAATCAATCAATCACAATATATTATCTCTATTGTGTATCAACCTGTGCTCAATCAAGGCCAAACATACCCTTATCTTGAGAAACTTAAGGCAGGGGATATCAAATACTTTCATTGAATTTCACAAGTTAACTCCCCAAAAATACAAGATTCAAAACACATCAAGACCAAATAAGCTCCAAAGTCCAAACAAATACTCAAATAATTTCAGAACTTTAAGCATCCTTAACAAACATTAGTAATGAAGATTAAAAGTGCTGCTCCCATTGGGAATCCTAACAAAACCTATTACAGTTCCATCAAACTACTATACTACTGAACTTTTACAAATTACAAGTTCCTTTGCATATAGACAATAGTTAACATAGTCCATCATCATTAGATTCTAAACAAAATAACTAAATAAAGTTTTCATGACTATGAGCCATCATCATTAGAGTCATTACAAAATATGAACTAAATAAGGTTAATATTTTAAGAAATATTAGTAGACTGTGCTCCAGATGAATTTGGAATGTCACAAGAATTAACATCAGTTGTCAAAATTTCATCTTCTATGCTATCCAACTTCATTTGTGCTATATCAAAAAAAAAAAAGAAAAAAAAAAAGAAGAGGAATTAGTATTATTATAGTGTAGTTAAAAAAATAATACAAGTAAATGAAGAAATTAAATATGCAAATAAATAATATTATCTTGATCTCCATACAACCAATCTCTACTGCAAATTAATGCTTCAACAATATCAGGCTTGAGTGAGCTCCTATATTGATCAATCACACGTCCACCAATACTAAAAGTGGATTCTGAAGCAACCGTGGAAACAGGAATACTCAAAACATCACGAGCCATTGCAGCTACTTCAGGATATCGAAATTCATTTCCTTTCCAAAATGAAAAGATGTCAAATGAATCATTCACAGCCATAGACCTAGGTTCCTCCGAATAAATTTCCAACTAACTCTTTTGTGAATTAACATCGACTCCACCAAATGCCAAATATTCCTACATGAAAAAGAGAGAATATAAACATAAATAATTAAGAGTATTAAAAAGATTATATACTAAGTTACTAAAAAGATAAGAAATCAATGATATTATAATATTATTTACCCGTTCCCAAGGTAGTGTTGCTCGAGTTATTTGGGGCTGCTGAACAGTTATGGAGCTTGAACTTGAAGGTATAGAAGAAGCACTATACTCCATAAAAATGCTCTTTAATTTATCACTAACATTCATATACTGTGTAGAATTCATAACTCCATAGATCTTCGTATAGTAATAATTTACAAGATGAAGCTTGTAACGAGGATTTAAGATAGCTGCAACAGCCAACACTTCACTGAAGTCCAACCAATACTTCTCAAATTGAGAGAGCATTTGAGTTGCCATTAAACTCTTATGTTCATCTTCACTCACAACGTCTTCCTTCAAGCTCACATAAATCATGGCAATCACGGGAAAATATAAGTTGGCAGTGGGATGCTTAGTACCAGAAAAAACACATGTAGCTTGGTAAAAACAAGCTAAGAAACTTTTGATATTATCCACATTTTCCCACTCAACTGCAGTAGGACAATGCTTATAGTTTTTATCAGTCATCTCCAAATAACTAAAAGCACGCCTATAGTGAACTGCACTCTCAAGCATTAGATATGTAGAATTCCATCTGGTTGGCACATCTTGTTTTAACCTTTTATGACTGTCCAATGACATTTGATTCACTGCTTGAAGAAAACTTTGCTTTCGCACTTGTGATCCCCTAACATACTTGACGCTATCTCAAACCTTTTGGATAGCATCATTGATCTCTTTCAATCCATCTTGCACTATCAAATTAAGAATGTGAGCACAACAACGCATATGAAAGAAATCACCATCACAAGGAAGGGCTTTTTTCATGTTCAATTTATCTTTTAAGAACGCAACACAACTATCATTGGAAGAAGCATTATCCAATGTTATACTAAAAATCTTGTTCTCAATCCCCCACTCTTGTAGCAAGTTATATATAATATCAGACAAAGAGATACCATTGTGTGGTGGGGGCATAAATGAAAAGTTTAACACCCTCTTCGTTAAGACCCAGTCTTTGTTAATAAAATGTGCAGTAAGGCAGATATACCCATCAGTATCAAAGAAGTCCACAAATCAAATGTTAAATAAATCCTCCCAGGACAAGCATTCAACATAGATTTAACCCTTTGTTTCTCACTCAAGTACATATTAACCAAATCAGCTTTACCAGTATTTCTAGAGATAAAAGGTACATCAGCACGCAAATATTGATGTACTGCTCTTACACCATCATATTCAACATATGAAAAGGGCAAATCATGCTTAATAACCGCCGCAACCAACAATTCTGTATATTTTTTAGGATCAAATTTAGAGTCACTTACCCCTAGAGATTCTGCTTTTCCAGCTAAAAGCATTTGCCCAACATCACGACTGTTTCTCCCCCCGCAATTTTTACTATGCTTTATTAAATTTCCAGTTCCATATGAACTTCGAGCCCTATATTTATTAGCATACGTCTTGCATTTTGCCTAAACCTCCGGGTCATTTGGATCAGCATTAGGAATGATCTCATAATATTGCCAAACATATGAGGTCTTCCTATGCATCTTTCCCTTTTTCTTATTCCCCATAGAAACAGAGTCATCTCCTAGTGAATTTACTTCAACAACATCGTCGTCAATTTCAAATGACTCGAATGCCTCTTGAACAATTTCTTCATTAGTCCTCTACACACATAACAATTAGTTAAAGTATATGCTATCAAGTAGTTTAATAAGATTCAATGACTATATAACAATTACTTGTCAAAAATTTGGTGCATATTAAATGGAAAGCCTTATTTTGCCATTGATGCACTTTACATCATTCAAACACTTCCTCCATAGATCATCTTCTTTTAATTTGTATGTACTATATTTTAAAGACAACATCCAAAATTCCAAATGGATAAATACAAATTTTAAAAAATTAATTATAAAATGTTAGACCATTCACTCTCTCTCTATTATTCCAAATTTCCATGGCTTTCAAGTTTCAACTTTAGCAATATTTCACTTTGATTATGTACACAAAATGTTTATCAAATTCTAGCCACATCTAAGCATGTTCTGAATACAATATAATCAACAAAGTAGAGGCGGATTAATAATTTAATGCTTACTAGTCTACTAGTCTAAAAACAAGCATACCAAATCAATGAAATCATGCCTATAACTCTCTAGTTTCTACCTAGCCAACAAACAGTCTAAAGACAACCAAAAAATGCATTATATATTTTACAAATCATACATTATCAGTATTTACAGTGTACACACAAAAAATGCAAAAGAAATGAAAATCAGTAAAATCTAAAAAAATAGTAATAATAATAAAAATCAAAGCAAGAGATAGAGAGAATCAGAGATATACCGCCATACCGGAGAGTCGGAGCATGAAGAATCAATCGGAAAAATGAAAAAGAAATCTAATGAAATCAAATAAAATAAAGTAAAAATCATAAATAAAGAAAAAAAAACAAAGAACAACAAGAAAAAAAGAAACAATTAAAAATGAAATAAATGTCAATCCTGGATTCACGACAAAGGATTCAAAAGAGTTAAAGAAACCGAAAATCAAACTTGGTCGATAAACAATCGGTGGTGACTAGCGATTGGTGGGGTAGTGGGCCATTGAGGTTGTGGTGGCGTGAGTCTGCAGTGAGTAGTGTTTGCGTTGTTTAGGAATTAGAAGAGGAAATTTACGATTTTAGGGTTTCCGCGCTTTCAACATTATTCTTCTTTGGGTTGGGTTGGAGTTGCAGCTTGGGGGATTTTTTGATTTTTATTTTTTATTTAATAAGTTAACAGTGCGGGTCACCGAGAACTGCCAGACCCATTAATTTAAGCGTGTCTGGCGGGTCGACCCGTGGACTCGCCGGGTCGACCCACCAGACACGAATTTAAACCGGGTCTTAATCGGGTAGACCCGATTAAGACCCGAACCCGATAAGCCAAAACCCAAAACCTGCTAACTTCGTGTCGGATTCGCGGGTCGTGTCAAAATTGCCGGCCCTACTTGAAAGTTAACTGGGATGCTGGCTTTGATAGGAGAAAGGCCGAATGGGTTTGGGCGCAGTGATCCGGGACCGGCAAGGCAGAATGTGGGCTGCAAAATGCCAGACCAGAGACGGCTATTTGGTCCCACAATGGGGGAGGCACTGGCTGCTCTTATGGCGGCCGAACTATGTGTGGAGATGGGCATTAGGAAGGCGGTGCTTGAGGGCGATGCCAAGAATGTTATCACTGCAGTCATATCGCATGAATCTGACGATAGCATAAGAGGACATTTAACGGAGGACATAAGGGCCACGTTGCGAGATGTTCCTTGGTGGGAAATGTGCCACGTTTGCAAAGAAGAAAACCGAGTAGCACATGTGTTAGCTGCTATAGCGGTGACAAAAAATTTGAATATGGTGTGGTTCTCCAACCCATCGGAATGTATCTGTGAACTCTTGCAAGCAGAGATTTCTGCTTTGCCTTATTCAATATAAATGCAACAGTATGCAACTTTCAAAAAAAAAAGAAGACAAAAAAGAAAGCGTGTGATCACTTGTGCAACGTGTATTTGTATTTAATAATATAGAGGTCAAATTTATTAACATTATTGGGCTCAAATTTATTAATTATAGTTTGAACAAAAAACATAGCACAAGTACAACGTGCATTTGTATTTAATAATTATTTTTTGATCATGCCACTACTATTAACCAAATAATTAAGGTTGGCAATATTAATCATACTGTTATGAATGATCTTCTAAAACGGTATGAATATCTTCTAAAATATTTAAGATAAGAATTTGATATCTTATAAAATTTTGATAAAAAAAAAATAATAAATAGTTGTCATGTGAATTAACAAAAGCCTCACTAAAGCCTAAACTCTAAACACTATTATGTCAAAAAAAAAAAAAAAAAACTCTAAACACTACATTAAAAATCTACTTTGGCACAAAATTATATTTAAAGCACAATTATTTTCCAAAACTAATTAATAACAATGCTAGGGCGGCCGCGGCCCGGCAGTGGGGTGCTCCCTTGGGTTTTTATTAGTATTTTTTTTAAAAAAATTTTATGTGGCAAAAATGTTAGTGTGACACGAACATTCGTTACTTTATTGGACAAAAAAACACATAGAATGATTCATTTCAAATTTGTGACAAACCTAAGAAATTAAAATAAAATAAAATAAAAGCGGAAAGGTCACAAAAGGAGCGTTCACTAAAAAAACCTAAAAAAAATATAATAATAATAATAATGCATGGGAGCAGGAGCAATAACTCAAAGCCTACTTGTACAACACATGCATACTACTTCAAACCTAACAATTTCTAGCAAATGAATAATGACAAATAATTTTATTTGTGTGTCGGTAATTCTATTTAATAGACTCTTGTACTATTGTCATACAAGAGGATTAGGTGTCAATAAAAGTCACCCCTAGATTAGCAATTTTTTTTTAATAAGTGGTGATCCAATAATAAATTTTTATTGTTACATTATCAAATTGTACGTCAGTTGTACAAGAGTCTACTAAATAACATTACAATATGTGAATATTTGTTTCAAGAGTATTTATGTAAATTAGTTATTAAACTTAGGTTGTTTTCGTCATTTCACATGTTTTTAACGATTTTAATTAACGCCCGGATTTTTTATGAAAAATTAGTAGTTTAATGCGGCTGAATGTAACAGGTGCTAGCTCATCAGGGCAACTTGTGAATGAGTACCAGTTCATTTGGGGAAAAAGTTAATTTCAAAACCCTAGTTTTAATCTTAAATCAACATGAACAATAGTTTCTTGGTGGTGAAAAGGACAACCAGCTGATATACACCTTTCTTTTTTTTTTTTTCTTTTCTTTTTGATATATGTTAGAACAGTTTTCTGCACAGTGGATGCACTTTCTTCTGGGCCTTCTAGATCTTTAACACGTAGTAGTCGGACGCTCTAGATTGCTACAAAAGAACAAAAGCGTCAAAGATTCGCCGGCGTTTATGCCGTGGAAACTCTGATGTCAAAGTCAGTTTCTAAGAGAAAGATTATGCTTCGGCGCACAATAAGTCAATATGCTCAAAGGGGACTGATTGAGCTCAATTCTTTCTTATAATCCAGAAGAATATATCTCATATTAAGAAGGTCTCCCGTTCACCTAGTGTAAGAGCTTCCTTTATAGACTCCAAAATGGAGATAAGCTTGTTGACTCTTTAGGCAAGCATCATGACTTTGGAGGCTTGATAGCTTTCATCTAATCCTCTGGAGTCAAGATTGATATATAAAATACTTTGATGACTATTTAGGTGAGATTGAAGACTTTGGAGATAAGCCTTAGATATCTTCCTTATAATATCATTATTATAATATCCCAGGTATGTTTGCTAGCTGGTCCTTGCCTAACACCAAAGTTGCCTTTATTCATTGTCGTTTCTTGTGAAGTAGAGAGATATGGACATCTTCCATTGGTTTCTTCTTCAGCTTCTAATCCTCTGCATTTCTCTTCCCTTCATCTTCCGCATTTACAGACGCAAACCCATTTCCCCCAAGCTTCCACCAGGCAGAAAAGGATGGCCTATCATAGGTGAAGCTTTGGAATATGCCATGGCCAACAAAAATGGCACTCCAGAGAAATTCATAACCGATAGAATGAGAAAGTACTCACCAGAAGTGTTCAGAACCTCCTTGCTTGGAGAGAACTTTGCTGTCTTTTGTGGTGCTTCTGGGAACAAGTTGTTGTTTTCAAGTGAGAACAAGCTTGTCACCACATGGTGGCCGCGCTCAATGGAGAAAATGGTGCTTTTTCCCAACTATGTTGGATATTCTGCCAAAGTAGAGACAGCCAAAATACATGCCCTTCGCCCTGAGTTTCTCAACCCAGAAGCTCTGCAACGTTACATACCCATCATGGATTCCGTGTCAAAACAACACTTGGAGACAGATTGGTCCCCTTGTAAACAAGTGAAGGTTAGTTAAATCACCGCTTATCTCAAAAACAAAAATTTATAACACTTTCTCTCATGTGTAAACTCAAACACTCTCATTCAATAAGTGAGGTCTAACACGTGAAATATCAATTGACTGAAATGAATGAGGGTGAATTGACAAAGACAAAATTCAAACTCAAGACGTTTGCTCTAATAACATTTTAAATTACCACTTATTTTAAAACTTTAAGCTAACCTTGTTAGAATATTTTATCTTTATTATATTTCCTTGTACATAGGGTTTATTCCCGTTATGTTAGAGGAAGTCTATGGTTTTTTGTTCACAAATTATTGTCTCTTTATAGATAGAGAGATGTGTAATACATGTTCAATATAATAAAAATAACGAATATACAAGATGTACCCATACATTTCTCTCCCCTTTCACTCTCTTTTACTTCTCTTTCATATTTTATCATTTTATATTTTTATAAAACGGTTGAATTTAATTATTTAATTAATAATAATCTCAAACAAATGGAGCATAAACTAATCATTTAATTTATTACAGGTTTTCCCACTGTTAAAGAAGTACACATTTGCAGTGGCTTGTCGGCTGTTCTTGAATATCAAAGGCCACGACCAAGTATCGAGACTTGCATATCCCTTCAGTCTTGTTTCTGCTGGCCTCATATCCATTCCTATAAATCTTCCGGGCACAGCTTTCAGTCGTGCAATTAAAGGAGGCAAACTCATTCGTAAGGAGCTTTTGGGAATCATTAGAAAGCGAAAAATGGAGCTCTCAGAGAATATAGGGTCTGCACAAGTAGACTTGTTAAGTCACATGCTCCTTCGAAGGGATGAGAATGGCAGAGGAATGGAGGAGAAGGAGATCGCTCATATTATTATAGCTTTCTTTATCGCCAGCTACGATACGCTAGGTGCTGCCATTACAGTCGTCCTAAATTTTCTGGCGGAGTTTCCCCAAGTATATAGCAACGTCTTAAAAGGTACGTTTCCAATAAATGAGACCCACTCGAGTGAAATGAGAGGTGATTACCCAAACTCACTTAAGGAAAGACCAAGTAGAACGTAGCGGAAGACTAAGTAAAAACAATTAAAAGCGTCTGCTTAAGGACAATAAAAATCTATAGAGTGCTTATAAAAATTGCAGATTTTTTTTTTCCTATTTTATATTAAATGCTTTTTAAATTGCAATGCTGAACACCTTACGTTTTGCGTTATCTTTTAAAAACGCAGATTATTCTTGCTAAGTCACAATCTCAAACGCACCATAAGTGATTCAATTTACCTATTTCTATCATTTTGAGCTTTTAAAATAACTGGTAATTTAACATGGTATTATAGCCAAAGGTTCTGAAATCAAACTTTGACTCGGTAAAATCATTCCATCTAAATTAAATATTTCTCGTGTTGGGCTTTACGTATTAAAAGAAAGTTTGAGCCTGTACGTGATGGTGAGTGTTAAAGTGTTAATTAAGTGATTAAATTTACCTCAAAAACATATATACTTGCTGCTCTATGGGCCGATAGTTCAATTTGATATGAAAGTGGTTTGTTTGGTTGACAGAACAAAAGGAGATTGCGAAGTCCAAAGGTAAGGATGAATTGTTGAATTGGGAAAACATTCAGAAGATGAAGTATTCTTGGAATATGGCATGTGAAGCAATGAGGTTAGCACCACCTGCTCAAGGAGTATTCGGAGAGGTCATAGCTGACTTTAGTTATGCAGGTTTTACAATTCCGAAGGGATGGAAGGTATATATGTAACAATTATGCAAATACAAGCTAACAGGGACGGAATCAGGATTTCTCATGAATGAGGCTATCGCCCCCGCCCCCTGGTTCCGTCCCCGGAAGCCTAACTAGAACCAGCTTGGGATTTACTTTTGTGAATCTATTTTCTTGCAGACATACTGGACTGTAAATTCAACACACAAAAATCCAGAATATTTCCCTGATCCAGAGAAGTTCGATCCTTCAAGATTTGAAGGGAGGGGGCCTCCACCATTCACATTTGTACCATTTGGAGGAGGACCTCGATTGTGCCCTGGAAAGGAATATGCACGAGTAGAAATTCTCACATTCATGCATAATGTGGTGACCAAATTCAAATTGGAGAAAGTAAATCCGAATGAAAAGTTTATATACAATCTATCACCTATTCCAGAGAATGGTCTTCTGGTTCACCTACACCCTCTCAATAATTAGTGTCAAGAGTTGGTGCCTCAAGTTCTAAACCATGTTTAATAAAGTTTATACCAGAAGCTGTCATATCCAATAAGAGTACACCCTCAGCAATAATTTGTTATCTGCAGGCATGTTACATTTCAAAATACGTTGTCTTAAAAATGCTGTATTTTGTTCTTTTATATGACACAGGATTTTAATTTGATTCGTAAAACATTTTCTTTGCCTAAGCATGTTAAATTGGTGAAGTGCTTGCTTCTTAATTACATCATTACTCTTGTTAAAGTTTGAATTTTTTTTTTTTTTTGCTCCGAACACAAGAAGAAATGCCACAGGGTACCTATTGGAGGGTTCATTGATAACCAGAGCATTGCAAAGGTCCTATACCGCAAAGTCAGAAATAAATTGTTAGAGACAGAGAGTTTCAACCCCAAGAATGAAATTGAAATTGAAATAGCCAAGGTCCTTTACTGCAAAGTCAGTATTAGGTAACTTGATGATCGACTCAACAGCCATAGGATATGACCC
>NC_081548.1:6960590-6963687 GCF_901000735.1 Corylus avellana | reverse complement strand
CACAAAATCGCTCCCGGAGGCTGTACCTGCACCTCTGCCACACTAGATTAGGGGGAAGAGATTATGGCGTTATGTTTGTGGAGAAACTGTTGCAACCATACAAAAAGACAATGAGTCAATCGACAAATTTGCCAGTCGATTTGAAGATTGGGATAGTGCAAATTATAGGATTATTTCTTGGTTTATCAATACTTCAATTCCTTTCATTCACAGTTTGCTCCCCAAGCTTGGGAATGCAAAGGCTGCCTGGGAGTTTTTGGCAAAGCGATACAATTGTACTTATGATGCCTCACTAGAATTTCAAATTGAAACTAGACTCTATCAGATACGTCAGGAGCCAGGTCAGTCTATTGCTGATTTTTATTCTCAAACTAATAGTCTTTGGATGCAATTATCCGCTGCAGATCCTCAACTGAAGCATCCTGAAGATGTGGAAATATTTGCAAAGTATCGGGATCGTCGGAAGTTTATGCATTTCGTGATGGCTCTTCGTGCGAATTTTGAACCCACTTGGGCTTCTCTCTTACACGGCAATCCTCTTCCCACATTGGAAGCTGCTGTAACAGAACTTATTTTTGAAGAGACTCGACAGTCCACTATGCGCTTGCACTCTCCAGATATGGTTGATGCTGCTACACCTCCGAGTGTTCCTAGATTTCCTCGTAGACGATCCACACCACAGCCTTCCTCTATGAAGATAATTTGCAACTATTGCAAGCAGCCTGGTCACTCTAATGCTAATTGCTACAAGCTCCAAAACAAACGTCAGTCACGAGCTCCTTTCCAACAAATAGCCGCGGTTGTTCCATCTGGTTCCTCTGCACCTGCATCTTACACTGAGAACCCATCTCAATCCTCTGCTCTCACTAAATCTGACATTGAGGCATTAATCCATCTGGTTCTATCTCGTTCCTCTATTGCCTTGTTTGTAACATCAGGTAAAAATTCATGGTTCATCGACTCTGCTTGCTGTAATCATATGACCCCTGACCCCACTTTATTTTTTCAAAAGTCTACCCTTTCTCCCAATCCTGTCATTTATAGTGCTGATGGTTCTAGGTTACCTGTTAGTCATAGTGGATCTATTTCTTCACCTAATTTGTCTATTGATAACACATATCTTGTTCCCCAATTGTCATTAAATCCTCTTTCAGTTGGCCAACTTTGTGAACTAGGTTTGGAGTTGACATTTTCTAACAAGGGTGTTGATGTGCAGGATCCACAGACGGGTCAACTAATTGGGATCGGCCATAAGATTGGACGTCTTTTTGAGCTTTCATTCTTGAAAACTCCTACTCACTTAGCAGTTGCTGTCACAACACTCACTGCCTCTTCCAACTTATGGCTTTCACATTTAGGTCATGGCTCTCTACCACGTGTCCAACTTCTTGCATCTCAAGGTCATATAGGATCCGTAGATGTAAAATCTTTTGATTGTGTTTCTAGTAATCTTGGAAAACAAACACATTTATCTTTTAATAATAGTGAGTCTTCATCTTCTGCACCATTTGATTTGGTTCATTTTGATATTTGGGGCCCTGCCCTTGTTCCCACTGAAGGGGGATCTCGCTATTTTGTTATTTTTCTTGATGATTATTCTCGTTATACTTGGATATATTTATTACAGCATCGCTCTGAACTCACTCAAGTTTATCAAAATTTTCATCAAATGGTACAAACCCAATTTTCTCGTACCATCAAAATTTTTCGTTTAGATAATGCTATGGAGTATAATGAGAAATCTTTTCAAAAGTTTTTAAAACAAAATAGGACCCTCTCTCATCGTTCTTGTCCTTACACTTCTCAGCAAAATGGGCGTGCAGAACGCAAACATCGTCACATCTTAGACACTGTAAGAGCTCTTCTCATCTCTGCCTCACTTCCTGAACGCTTTTGGGGTGAGGTTGCTCTCACTGCTATTTACATAATTAATCGTGTTCCTTTCCCGACTATTCACAACCAAACTCCTTATGAGCGCTTGTATGGTAGCACACCTAACTATTCTTTGCTTCGCGTTTTTGGTTGTATTTGTTTTGTCACTCTTCCTCCACATGAGCGTACTAAACTTGAACCCCGCTCTCGCTTGTGTTGCTTCCTTGGTTATGGCATCACTCAAAAAGGTTATCGCTGCTATGACCCCATTGCCCGATGACGTAGGATCTCTCGCCATGTGGAGTTCTAGGAACATAAAATGTTCACCAGTCAAATGCACTTTCCGCATTCCTCCTCCGCATATTCTCCTGTCTTCACTGACCCCTCTATTGCCTTATTTCTTAGATCATCTGCAGATAACTCAAGCTCATTGGATGAACCTTCTATGGCTGCTTCTAATTTGCCTGATTCGACTACGAATCCTCCTGCTGCATCACACACTCCCGAGCCCTTTCATGAACCTCGTCGCTCCAATAGGGTAAGAGCTCCACTTGCCCATCTCTATGATTATCATTGTTTTTCTGTTCTTACTACTCTTCACGAACCTCACTCTTATCGTGAGGCTAGTGCTGACCCTCTTTGGCAGAAAGCTATGTGTGATGAACTAAATGCCATTTCTAAAACGCATACATGGGACTTGGTGGATTTGCCTCCTGGGAAGTTTGCAGTGGGATGTAAGTGGGTTTATAAAATTAAAACTCGTGCAGATGGATCTGTGGAACGCTATAAGGCTCGTCTTGTTGCGAAAGGATTTGCTCAAGAGTATGGTATTACTATGAGGAGACTTTTCCTCCAGTTGCTAGACTGACCTCTGTTAGATCCTTACTTGCAGTTGCTGTTGTTCGTCATTGGCAGTTATTTCAGATGGATGTTAAAAATGCATTCCTCAATGGTGATCTTACAGAAGACATCTATATGCACCCTCCACCTGGCTATCACCATCCGCCACACAAAGTTTGCAAACTCCATCGGGCACTTTATGGTCTCAAGCAGGCTCCTTATACTTCGTTTGCCAAGTTCAGTTATGTGGTTGCTCAACAAGGCTTTGTTTCTAATTCTTATGACTCAGCTCGCTTTCTTCGGACAACTGATAATGGTAATATCCTTATCCTTCTTTATATAGATGATATGATTATTACTGGTGATGACATTTCAGGCATCCGTG
>NC_081548.1:6953688-6960490 GCF_901000735.1 Corylus avellana | reverse complement strand
AAATCGGAACCTGAAACTCACAAACAACAAAAAAAACCCCACAATCGAAACCCACGAATGAAAGCTTCAGAGAGGGAGAGACTTCTTGGTGAAACAGGGTTGGATTTCTTAAAGATATCATCGCAAGAGCTGGTGTATCAGAGAGAAGAGGAAGAGAAAAGGATTTTGGAGTATTATTATTTTAGTTGGAACTGACACGTTTTTAGTTTTTTTTTTTTTTTTTTAATTTTT
This sequence comes from Corylus avellana, assembly GCF_901000735.1. Classification (NCBI taxonomy): domain Eukaryota; kingdom Viridiplantae; phylum Streptophyta; class Magnoliopsida; order Fagales; family Betulaceae; genus Corylus; species Corylus avellana. The sequence continues at coordinate 6,960,259 of NC_081548.1, read as the reverse complement.
AGAACACGTGGCGTATTACGGGAGTGTCATGTGAAAGTTCTGTTAGTTGGGACTGATAGAGACTAACAGAGGTAGCGATTCAGTATTTTTCAAGTTGGGTACTATATTTATACCTTTTCAAAACTCAAGGAGAAAAAATAAAAAAATAAAAACTCAGGTACCCAAAAAGTTATTAACCCATAAATTTATTTATGTCATTATTCATTTGCCGAAAATTGTTAGGTTTGAAGTAGTATGCATGTCTTGGAGATCCTCTCACTGGCCTCTAGACTCGTTGAAATGGTCCTCTCTTAGTCTTCCAGAATGGATAAAAGGTATATTAACTTCTCATAGTTCTTTTGGTATTCCTCTTGCATATTCACATTTGTTCCAAATATATGCTGCTGTCTTTTGTGATTTGCTTTAGTTTTCCAGAAACCAAGCTGTCCATAATGGTGTTATCCCTGAAGCGTCCCAGCTAGCTGCAAAAATCAATCGGATTTCCTTGGAACACCATGCAGCTTGGACTCCTTCTAAACCAGTGAGAGAGCTTTGGTCTCCTCCTCCAACAGGCATCTTCAAGGTGAATTTTGATACAGCCATCAGAAAGAGTTTCTCTGTGCAAGCAGCTGTTTGCAGAAATTCTAAAGGGCAGATTATCAAAATCTTCTCCCAACTCAAGCCTCCTTGTAATCCAACTTATGGTGAAGCTCAAGCAGCCCTTTTGGCAGCTTCTATGCATCTTGATAATTTCATTTTAGAAGGAGACTCCTCTATTGTTATCTCATCTTTACAGCATCCTTCTAAAGTCTTGGATTGGTATATTGATCATGTAATTACTGACATTATTTCTCTTATTCCAGCCTCCTCTCTTTGGGAGGTCAGAAAAGTCAACAGAAGTTCAAACTTCTGCGCCCATCATGTGGCATATAGGGCCGCGGCAAGAGTTATCTCGGGCTGTATTCCCTCCTTATTTTTCACTCCCCTCTCTATTCCCATTTGTAGTGGAAAAGATCCACCCCTTCTTTTCCCTCCTTGTGAGGGTTTTGTTCTATCGGTTCTTTCTACGGTTTGTTAAAAAAAGTAGTATGCATGTGTTGTACAACTAGGCTTTGAGTTAGTGCTCCCACAGCATTATATATATATATATATATATATATATATAGGAGCGTTCAGTCAGAAATTTATCACAGAACTATCCTTGAAAAAACAATATATATATATATTTTATTTTATTTTAAATAAAATAACAATAGAGGAGATTTGAAATGAATCATTCTATGTGTTTTTGGTCCAATAAAGTAATGAATGTTCGTGTCACACTAACATTTTTCTCACATAAAATTAAAATAATTAATTATTATTATTATTATTATTATTATTATTATTATTATTTGTTTTTTTTTTTAAAAAAAAAAAAAACTAAAAACCCAAGGGAGCACCCCACTGCTTGGCCGCGGCCGCCCCAACATTGTTCTTAATTAGTTTGGAAAATAATTGTGCTTTAAATATAATTTTGTGCCAGATTTTTAATGTAGTGTATGTTTACTGTTTAGAGTTTAGGCGGCTTTAGCGAGGCTTTTGTTTATTCACACGCCAACTATTTATTATTATTTTTTTTATCATTTAGAAGATATCAAATTCTTATCTTAAATATTTTAGAAGATACTCATACCGTTTAGAAGATCATTCTAAACGGTATGATTAATATTGCCGACCTTATTATTTGGTTAATAGGACATTGCTTGGGAGCAGGATCAAAAGATAATTATTAAATATAAATATTACACTTTTTTTTTTTTTGAAAAATATGAAACTTCCATCGATGAAATCTATGATGGTTACAAAGTCACAAAAATGAATTCAAGGTTCCACTAACCCATGTACAATTACATTTAAGGAATATATCTGATTCGTGCAGACTAAATTTAGGATATGGGGTAGCATAAATAAAAAAAAAAAAAACTAGAAAACTAAAAATTTGGTCGTGAGAGTTAAGCCCTCACACTGATCTATTTCATCCTCAACCCGAAGACCAGGACAACAAAATAAAAAAACAAAAAACAAAAAACCCCACAAGCAGCAGCGGAGGAGCACGTCATCGTAGACATCTTTTCAGAAGACTCGCTTTGGCCAAAGAAGACGATCAGATCTAAGGTTGAAGAGACTAGATCTGGATCTAGATCTACAAACTAAATCTAAAATAACCTGCCAGAAACGAAGACCGGAAGAACCTATAAAGAAAACACCAAGCACTATTATCGAGGATATACACTTTTCACTTGTGCCATATTTTTAATTCAAACTATAATTAATAAATTTGAGCTCAGTAATGTTTAGAAATTTGAGCTCTATAATTATTAAATACAAATACACGTTGCAAAAGTGACATACTTTCTTATTATTTCTTAGGTCTCCTTGTTCGAAGTGTCATCACACAATGGTTTAAGTCAAATCCATAATTTGAGTTTTAAGGTACTTCACTCCTTTTCATACAAATTGCATATGCTAAAAAGATTCATGTGATTAAAATAAATAGGGAGGCTTGTACGAGGGACGCGTTGTAAAGAACATAATAATTTTTCTTGAAACCCTTCAACCACACAGGGGAGGAGGGTTGGCCGTTTGGCTGCCTCCCTCCTCCCCTCGTCCTCCTCGCTCCGGTGCTAGTTATTTACCTGATGCCCTAGCCACGATGACTCCTCTCTTCCCCTTCCTTGCCGCTCATTTCCCCCTCTGTTTTCTCCATTTTTGCTCCTTCTCTGTCACTTTTCTTCTTCCCCCGCCTTCATTTTCTGCAGCAGGCTACTTGTCCTTGTTTTGGCACTTTGTGGGTTCGGCTTGTGGGGCTTTTCTTTCAAACCCCCCCCCCTCCCCTCGGTAATTTTGTCTGTGGTCGCCGCCGACCTGTGTCGCCACTTCGCCGTCCGCTAGTAGGGTTTTCTTTCATGCGCCCCCACCGCGTTGAGCACACCCCTTACGCGGCGGTTTCCGGCCTGCATGGGTCCGGCTCCCTTCCGGCTGCCGCCGTCCTGCTTAGTGCTCATTTTCCCTGTTTTGGTAGTTCCTTGTTGTTTTTTTTTTCCCTTTTTTTCTTGTTTGTGGTTGTTTTCAGGTCCTGCTTTGCCAGTCTTCTCCGCGCCTGTTAGCCGCCCACCGTCCACTGCTGGGCCTTTCGATGCGTCCCTGCCGCGATGAGCACCCAACGCCCCTCCGGTTTTCAGTTCCCGACGTGTGCGTGATCTGAATATGCTGTTTCTTTTTTTGTTTTATTTTCCTGTTTTGTTGCTTCTTTAAGATGTATTTGTGTTTTTGCATGTATTTTTTCCCTGTATTGTTTTATTTCTCTGTTTTGTTCAGCTTGTAATAAGACTCTTTCCTCTCACTCGATCTATGGCGCCTTCGAGTTAATTAGTTTTGGTCCAAACCTTTAGGTTGTGCATGTGATCAGTATCCTGGCCTTCGGGTCGAGGAGGAAGAGTTTCGGCATGAGAGTCTTTCCACTCTCAGGGTAGAGGAATAATTACTATTCATGCATTTGGTTGAGTTTGTCTGTTACAGATCTAGTGTTAAATCTGATTTTACTCATGGGTTAGCGGATTGGTCTCGAATCTTGTACTAAACCTGGTAATCTTGTAGCTTTATGCTATGGTTGCTTTAGAACTTTGCTTTGTGATGTAAGAGCTTTATGCTCGTTGTATTATTGAATGAAATGTTATGTTTTTCTCAAAATAATAATAATAATAATAATAATAATTTTTCTTGTATTTCTAACATTTTTCAAGTGTTATTAAAAGGTCATTAATTACAATATTGGTGTTATAAACTTAGCTTCCAATAGTACAATTTAACCAGGAGTAATGCCATATATGATTCTTTTTATATTCTATTTATCCTCTTAAAATTGATGTAACTTTTTAAAATTACTTCTTCATGAATCTAATGATCAAAATAGTGACTTAGCGATTCTTCATTTTGCTTTCTTCTATTCTTCTTTTTTCTAAATTTAGGGTTGTAATCAAATAAAGCCAAGTCTAGCTTTGGAATTTTGGGATTGGGTTGTTTATAAAGACTTCTACCCAAAAATCATTATCTGAGCTTGTCTCACCAGAAATTTGAGCTCGTTAAAAATGCTATTTTGAGTCAAGCCAAGTACTCGATTGAGTTGGCTCGACACGGGCTTAAGTGTAAAGTTGAGTCAAACTCAAGCTCGAGTTCGGTCAAAAAACTCCATTCGAGTTGTTATCAGGTAGCTCGGCTTGAGCTCGGCTATACTAAATTCTTTTGTCCTCCAATAGTTATCTTAGTGAATCTTTTGACTTGGATTAACTCTCAATATTCTGTGTTGTTTTGGAATTTAAGTTAGATGGAATATGGTGAATAAATTCGTGGGCCTAACTCATCTCATAAAACCGGTTCGATAAGAGAGGATAGCTCACTCCTTATAAATATGCCCAAGATCTTTTGTCCATAGGCAATGTGGAATTATTTCTCAACACCCCTGCTCACGTGCAGGCCAGTATTTTTCCTTGTCCTTGTCACACGATAAGTAGTGTAGGCCCCATTTGTCTTAAGGTAGGCTCTGATACCATGTTAAATTAATAGTTATCCCAAAAGTTTAAGCTAATAGGAAGAAGTAAATTTAATCCTTAATCAACACTTTAATATTCCGCCTCACGTGTGAGCTGAAACTCTCTTTTGATAAGTGAGGCCCACCACGTGAAATATTTAATTTAAATGGGGGTGATTTGGCGGAGTCAATATTCGATCCCATGACCTTTTTGCTCTAATACCATGTTAAATCACCACTTATCCTAAAAACTTAAGCCTGACGAGAAATAATCCCACATTGCTTGTGAACATAGGATCTTGGACATGTTTATAAGGAGTAGACAATCCTCTCTTATCGAACCGGTTTTATGAGATTAGTTAGGCCCACAAATTTCTTCATGATATCAGAGCTTACCACAGGACGAATGCAATTCACACTATTTAGCTTGTGATAAGGATCAGGAAAATACTGGCATGCACGTGAGGGAAGGTATTGAGCAATAATCCTACATTACTTGTGGACAAGATCTTTGGCATATTTATAAGGAATGGACAACCATTTCTTATTCAATCGGTTTTATGAAATGAGTTACGCCCACAAATTTCTTCATATGGCTGGTTTGCTTTTAATTAATTTATGATTGTGCCTTGTGAAATACCCCTTCCCCTAAGGAGGATGAAATCCTGGTCAAATTTTCCAGAAGTTGACTTAATCTTCGAAGCAACTTCAACTATCTATTTTAAAACGAGTTAGTTTAATTTGTGATAATATGCATTAATTTGTGATAATATGCATGCGTGATTTGCAATTAAGGCTGCTTGCTCCAATATTTTCACACTTTCACGTATATTAGTTGTAATCTTATGGAAAACTAGCTTATAACCGTAGCAATACGCAAGCTTTTTATTAAATTCAAACAACCACTTAAAAAAAAAAAAAAAAAAAAAGCCAAATTAGTGACGTTTGAGAGAAAGAATTAATGAAGTGCATTTGGGTCCTATTGTCTACTGTGGAAAATTCCAACGGCTATAAACCAGGTTTATGTATATTTATGCGATCTATAAGCTCAATGAATGAATACGAAATATTAAATATAGAATAAAATTTCTCTCACCCAATGATTGGGGTATGGATTCCAACTCATCTCCTGCCTTTATTGTAACTAGGTCTGGGCGTCTGTCAGTAATGTCGGTGTCGGTAGAAAAATTTTTGTTTCGCCAAAATGTCAGTAAAGTCGGAAATTTCACTGACTTATTCCGCTGAATTTTTGTCCCAACACTGATACGTGATCGGTAAAGTCAGTATATGAAAAAAATGAAAATTATCGGCGAAATCAGTCGGTAGGTGGTTGATAAAATCGGTTCGGTTAACAAATTTTATTTCGCATACTAAACTGAGTTTGTTGAAAAAAAAAAAAAAAAGTTTCGCCTACCATCCATTGGTTAATCGGTGTCGGTAGAACTCGATCTGCTATCTATCAATAGGCGATCAAAAGGTAAATTTGCCAAGCCTAATTGTAACGAGTGGTGCAAATTTGCCAATTGCTTTTTCGAAATCACTTGGCAACAAAAAAAAAAAAAAAAAGGAAAAATTATATTTTACCCCCTAAAGTTGACAGCATTTTTCAATTTTAACACCAAAGTTTCAATTTTTGTAATCCACTCCCCAAATTTGTCCATTTTTTTTTTCCATAAAAAATAAAAATTAGAGGCAATATGAAAATTTTGAGATAATATTAGTTGAATTGAAAAAAATTGAAACTTTGTGGGGGTAGATTGTAAAAATTAAAACCTTGATGTTCTAATTAAAAAACGCTGTCAACTTTGAGAATTTAAATTATAATTTTTTCAAAAAAAAGAAAAGAAAAATGATTTAAATTTGGTTCAGTTGAATGGCATGTGACGTTGATAAAAGTGGCAGATTTTGTCTTCGACAGCTGTGTCTCATCAATCATATCTCCAGCTGTCTTCGACCGACACTCGTTGGACTTCCCAAATCTGTACATAAACTGTCAAAATATATATATTACTTTCATATTCT
>NC_081548.1:6951682-6953588 GCF_901000735.1 Corylus avellana | reverse complement strand
AAGTAACCCGCTGCAGAAAATGAAGGCGGGGGAAGAAGAAAAGCGACAGGGAAGGAGCAAAAACGGAGAAAACAAAGGGGGAAAGGAGCAGCAAGGAAGGGGAAGAGAGGAGGAGGGAGGCAACCAAACAGCCAACCCTTCTCCCCTGTGTGGCTGAAGGGTTTCAAGAAAAATTATTATGTTCTTTACAACGTGTCCCTCGTGCAAGCCTCCCTATTTATTTTAATCACATGAATCTTTTTAGCATATGCAATTTGCATGGAAAGAAGTGAAGTACCTTAAAACTCAAATTATGAATTTAACTCAAACCATCATGTGATGACACGCCGAGCAAGGAGACCTAAGAAATAATAAGAAAGTATGTCACTTTTGCAAAGTGTATTTGTATTTAATAATTATAGAGCTCAAATTTCTTAACATTACTGAGCTCAAATTTATTTATTATAGTTTGAATTAAAAACATGGCACAAGTGCAACATGTATATCCTCAATAATAGTGCTTGGTGTTTTCTTTATAGGCTCTTCCGGTCTTTGTTTCTGGCGGGTTACTTTAGATCTAGATCCAGATCCAGATCTAGTCTCTTCAACCTTAGATCTGATCATCTTCTTTGGCAAAGGCAAGTCTTCTGAAGAGATGTTTACGATAACGTGCTCCTCCGCTGCTGCTTGTGGGGTTTTTTGTTTTTTGTTTTTTGTTTTTTTATTTTGTTGTCCTGGCCTTCAGGTTGAGGATAAGGTTATTGTCCTGACCTTCGGATTGAGGATGAAATAGATCAGTGTGGGGGCTTAACTCTCACGACCGAATTTTTAGTTTTCTAATTGTTTTTTATTTAGGCTACCCATGTCCTAGATTTAGTCTGCACGAATCAGATCTATTCCTTAAATGTAATTGTACATGGATTAGCGGAATCTTAAAGTCATTTTTGTGACTTTGTAACCATCATAGATTTTATCAATGGAAGTTTCATATTTTTCAAAAAAAAAAAAAAGTACAGTATTTATATTTAATAATTATCTTTTGATCATGCTCTCAAGCAATGTCCTATTAACCAAATAATCAGGTCGGCAATATTAATCATACCGTTTAGAAGATCATTCTAAACGGTATGAGTATCTTCTAAAATATTTAAGATAAGAATTTGATATCTTCTAAAATTTTGATAAAAAAAATAATAATAAATAGTTGGCTTGTGAAAAAACAAAAGCCTCGCTAAAGCCGCCTAAACTGAGTAAACTCTAAACAGTAAACGTACACTACATTAAAAATCTGGCACAAAATTATATTTAAAGCACAATTATTTTCCAAACTAATTAATAACAATGTTGGGGCGGCCGCGGCTAAGCAGTGGGGTGCGCCTTTGGGTTTTTAGTTTAGTTTTTTTTTTTTTCATTTAAAAAAAAATAATTAATTAATTATTTTAATTTTATGTGAGAAAAATGTTAGTGTGACACGAACATTCGTTACTTTATTGGACCAAAAACGACAACATAAGAAATTAAAATAAAATAAATTTAAGGGAAAGATTACAAAAGGAGCGTTCAGTCAGAAATTTATCACAGAATTATCCTTGAAAAAACTAAAAAAAATATAATAATAATGCTGTGGGAGCACTAAAAGCCTAGTTGTACAACACACATACTATTTCAAACCTAACAATTTTCGGCAAATGAATAATGACATAAATTTATTTATGGGTTAATAACTATTTGGGTATCGGAATTTTTATTTTTTTTATTTTTTCTCCTTGAGTTCTTAAAAGGTATAAATATAGTACTCAACTTGGAAAATAATGAATCGCTATCTCTGTTAGTTTCCGTCAGTCTCAACTAACAAAATTTTCAAGTGTCACTCTCGTAACACGTCACGTGTCTTAAAAATTAAAAATAATAAAATAATAAAAAAAAA
>NC_081548.1:6949106-6951582 GCF_901000735.1 Corylus avellana | reverse complement strand
TTTTAAAAAAGAATCAATTTTTTTTTTTTTTAATTTATAGGGATATTTTTGTCTTATTGAGAAATCTATAGGGACATTTTTGTCTTATTGCTAGCCTTGGGGGGACATTGATAATGTTTTGGTAGTTTGGAAGGGACATTGTCACAATTGAAAGTTTGGGGGGGACATTGTCAATTGGGTGGTAGTTTGAGGGGGGTATGTGGACTTTACCCAAAAAAAACTAAAAACGTGTCAGTTCCAACTAAAATAATAATACTCCAAATTCATTTTCTCTTCCTCTTCTCTCTGAAACACCAGCTCTTGCGATGATCTCTTTAAGAAATCCAACCCTCTTTCATCAAGAAGTCTCACCCTCTCTGGAGCTTTCGTTCGTGGGTTTCGATTGTGGGATTTTTTTGTTGTTTGTGAGTTTCGGGTTCCGATTTCGATTTTGCCGAATAATCTAAATTAGATAATCAAGTACGATGACTAGTTCTCCAAGCCAATTTCAATTCAACCCACAATTTAACCAGTTTTTTCTCTACTACTTTCAATTAATCAAGAAAAAATTTACAACGCTTTAGAAATCTAGGAAAAAATCAAAACTTTTTAATTGAGTTATATCTGGCAAAAGGAAAAAATCATATAAACTCATAAAATTAGATCCTTGATCAAATTCAATCACCCCCGGCTCGTTGGTCGGAAGGGAGGATCTCGTGGGTTGTGGGTTGAAGGGAGGAGATGGAGGGAAAACGACGGTGGGAGATGGATCGAGGAGCTCGTGGGTTGTCTAGGATGACTCCACAACAGTGGGAGGGGGACGAGCTCATCTTCGCCAAAGGGATTTTCTGGTTGCTGGTTCTTCTTCGCCATCGCCGGAGAGAGAGAGAGAGCGTGAGCGAGGGAGGGAGGGCGGTGGTTCTTCGCCGTCGCCGGAGTAAGAGAGAAAGTGATCGAGGGAGGGAGAGAGGAGAGGGAAATTTTAGGGATTTTGGTGTTTTTTAGGGGTTGTTTGTTAAACAACACCCCACCACACTGCACTGTTCATGGACTACGACACTGTTCATGAATTAAAAAATAATAATAATAATAATAATAATAATAATAATAATAATTGGTATGGAAAAATAAAAAAGTGGTATTGGGAAATAAAAAATTTTGTTTTGTAGTGATTTTTTTATTTGAATAGTAATAAAAAGTAAATGATTTGATATAAAAGTAAGAATATTTTTTTAGAAAAAAAATGAAGTGAATAGTGCGGTGGATGTGGGGGAATGTGAGGGGGTTTAACAAACGAGTGCTGCTGCTATACGGTCAAGGCAGAAAACTCATGTTTTCTGCCTTCCACTCAAATGCTGCCACCTCATTATGTTTCAACATATAAAATAAACTTGGTTTTACATGATAATAACCCACATAGCTGCTGCTAAAAAAAAAAAGAAAAAGACCCAAACACCAAGCTTCACCGAGAAGCTTGGTTTCACGCTGCCCCCTCCCCGCGAAGCCCACGCCGCCACCTCCCGCGAAGCCCACGCCGCTCAGCTTTGCACCAACCAGCCACCCAGCTCCGCCCACGCCCAGCTCCACCAAGCCCACTCCGCCAGACTACTCTGACGATTCACCACCACTGCTCTGGCCCAGAGGGAATTTGAAAAAATCAGTCCTCCGCCCGTGAGTTCTGAGAAATTTTGTGATTACTACTACATGTGTTTTGAGTTGGGGTTGTAACTTTAGTTTGAAAAATGTTTTGTGTAGTATTAGTGTCCCTTTTTTTTGTGCCCTTAGTGCCAATTTTTTGTGTGTAGTATTCCCCTGTTTCAAAAATGATTTGTATTATTGTCATCTAGAGTATGGAAGTGTAAAATGGTTTTTATGTAACTTTAAGGATATCAATTAGGATGCTGTTAAAGGTTCCCTTTTCACTGATTGTTGGAGTTTTACAATAAATATATGTTATGTTTGTGTTTGTGGTTGTGGTTGTGATTGTGTTTTTGTTTTTGTTTATGTTAAAGTAGGTTGTTATCCTCTTGCAGGGTCACTAGAATGAGTGTTAATAGTAAAGAATTTGAGATAATCTCATGTGGTGATGAGATTATTGAAGATGAACAAGTTATGGTAGAAGACCAAAGTAATTTGAAGCAACCTTTGTGTAATGGTCCTGTGGACCCATGTCTTGGTATGGAATTTGATGAATTAGAAGATGCTCATGCATGTTATAATGCTTATGCAAGGCGAGTAGGTTTTAGCATTCGCAAAAATCATACTCGACTATCGAAGGATAAGTCATTAATTGCGTTGGAATATGTTTGTTCAAGGGAAGGGTTTCGTCATAAAAATTGTCAAAATAAAATTTATACAAAGTCGGAGCCCGCAGAAACAAGGGTAGGATGTAAAGCACTTATGGGTTTGAAGAAAGTGGAGTCAAAATGGATTGTATGTAAGCTTGTAATTAAACATAACCATGACCTCCTTTCTCCTAGAAGTACAAGTTTGCTTC
>NC_081548.1:6940937-6949006 GCF_901000735.1 Corylus avellana | reverse complement strand
GTTTGTCGCAGATTCGCAGATTGAAATAAATCATTCGATGTGTTTTTCGTCTGAAAAAGTAACGTCTATTGACATCAAATTCTTATCTTAAATATTTCAAAATTGTCAATACTGATCAAGATCATTCATAACGGTATGAATGCCGAGCTTATTATTTGGTTAATATATAGGACATTGCGTGGTAGCTTGATCAAAAATATAATTATTAAATACAAATACATGTTGTAGTTATGCCATATTTTTAATTCAAACTATAATTAATAAATTTGAGCTCAATAATGTTAATAAATTTGAACTCTATAATTATTAAATACAAATACACATTGCACATGTGACATGTGTTCTTATTATTTCTTAGGTCTCCTTGTCCGACATGTCATCACATGGTGGGGTTTAAGTCAAATCCATAATTTGAGTTTTAAGGTATTTCACTCATTTTCAAACAAATTGCATACGCGAAAAAGATTCATGTGATTAAAATAAATAAGAAGGCTTGCACGAGGGACGCGTTGTAAAGAACATTATTATTATTATTATTATTATTATTATTATTATTTTGTATTTATAAAATTTTTCAAGTCTTTATTAAAAGGTCATTAATTAAAATATTGGTGCTACGAACTTAGCTTACAATAGTGCAATTTTACCAGGAGTTAATGCTATATACAATTCTTTTTATATTCTTTTTATCTTCTCAAAATTGATATAACTTTTTAAAGTTACTTCTCCATCAAAATTACCATGAATCTAATGATCAAAATGGTGACTTAGCGATTCTCCATCTTGCATTCTTTTATTCTTCTTTTTTTTTTTCCAAATTTAAGATTGTAATCAAGTTAAGCCGAGTTGAGCTTTGGGATTTTGGGATTGGCTTGTTTAAAAAGACTTCTAAATGAGCCGAGCTCAAAAATCATTGTCTAAGCTCGGTTCACCAGAAATTCGAGCTTGTTGAAAACGATATTTCGAGTCGAGCCATGTATTCGACCGTCTCGGCTCGACTCTGGCTTAAGTATAAAGCCGAGTCGAACTCGAGTTCGAGTACAAGTTCAAGTTCAGTCAAAAAAACCCCGTTCTAGTCATTATTGGATAGCTTGGTTCAGCTTGAGCTCGGTTAAATTAAATTCTTTTGTCCTCCAACAGTTAACTTAGCGAACCTTTTGACTTTGATTAACTCCTAATATTCTATTTTGTTTTGGAATTTGTGTTTCATGGAATATGGCTGGTTTGCTTTTAATTAATTTTTGATTGCGTCTTGTGAAATACCCGTACCCTTAAGGAGGATGAAAACCTGGTCAAATTTTCCAGAAGTTAGACTTAATCTTCGTTTGTAATTAAGGCTTGCTCCAATTGTTTCACGTATATTAGTTGTAATTTTATGGAAAACTAGCTTATAATCCTAACAATACGCAAGCTTTTTATTAAATTCAAACAATCACTTCAAAAAAAATAGCCAAATTAGTAACGTTTGAGAGAAAAAAAATAATGAAGTAAATTTGGGTCCTAGGGTCTACTGTGGAAAAGCAGTTGAATATGTACGTATATTTATGCGATCTATAAGCTTAATGAATATGAAATATGAAATATTAAATATAGAATAAAGTTTCTCTCACCCAATGATTGGGGTTAGGATTCCAACCCATCTCCTGCCATTATTGTAACGAGTGGTGCAAATTTGCCAACTGCTTTATCGAAATCACTTCGCAACAAAAAACAAAAAATAAAAAATAAAAAATAAAAAATAAAATAAAAATGATTTAATTTAGGTTCAGTTTAATGGCATGGGAAGTTCATAGAAGTGGCAGATTTTAAAGGCCGCCATGGACACAGTACTCGTGCATCCCATATCTATAGCACATGGTTCATCAGGACGCCCATTTCTCTTCATTTCCTCCTTTAATTCTCGGCTACAAATTTCTTCCTGGTTGAGATGGAGGAATTTTTTTATACTTCTGTATAAAACTGATTTTTACTTTTATATTCTCAATTACACATTCTATGATATTGTCGTAAAATTTAATAATAATTTTTACTGTTATATTAAGGAGTGTGCACTTAGGAGTATGCGAGTGAAAATTGCGCATTTATAATTTTTTAGGTCAGAATACATGTTTTCCTTATAATTTTTATTATATATAAAAAAAGGATTAAATACATTATTCACCCATATAGTTTAACTTCTTTATTTTTTGATCTTTAAGATTTATCTTTTATCACAGAAGGTTCCTATGGTTTGTCTAAAGACTGAGATAATCCTTCCATCCATCTCCCGTTAGTAGCCTTGACGGAAATTCACATCACTTACATGGGGACTATTTACATTTCGACACGTGTCCTAATTGTCAAATCATGAAATAGGACTGGATTTACACTCTTGCCACTTAGAAACCCCAAGCCCATCCGAACCCAACCCGAATCTCCAGCCACGAAGCCTCCACATTCTCCGGCCAAGATATAAGCAATCCAGGTACAAGCACAGAGTCTCAAAATTAATCTCCCCCCAAAATGTTTTTTATATTAGAAAAAAAAAAAAAAAAAAAAAAGGCCCACATAAAACATGGCTATGATATGAAATGGGTATGCATGCAGGAAAAAGGCAAAAAGGAAAAGATTTGGAAAGTGGGGTTAGGAAAAAGTACCATCAAATGAGAGGGCATTAACCGGAGGGTGGATGATGGTTATGAGAGCCACGCCATCAGCTCCCACCTCCGTGACTGTTCTTCCCTTTTCGTCGCTACCCATCATGTATCTCTCTGCTACGATTCACAATCCTTCCTTCACCTATCTCTCTCTCTCCCTTCAGTGGGAAAAAATTCAGACCAATACTTCACATCGTGGCCGGATATTGGGGAAGCTTCATGGCCGGAGAGTGTAGAGGAGTCGTGGCCGAAGATTGGGGTTGGGTTCGGTTTGGGGTTTCTGTTAGGTTGACGTGGAAGAACGATGTGGTAATCTATTTTCCCAATTACTTGTAAAAAAAAAAAAAATTATTACTTGGCAAGCGTGTAAATCCAGCCATGTTTAATGATTTGGCAATTAGCACACGTGCCGAAATGTAATTAGTTCCCGTGTCAGTGACGTGGATTTCTGTTAAGACTACTAACAGCAAATGGATGGAAGGAACATCTTGGTCTTTTACACAAACTAGAGGAATCTTTGAGATAAAAAGTAAATCATAGGGGTCAAAAAATAAAAAGTAAACCAGAGGGAAATGCTAGGTGTCACTACAAAAATTCAATTTTTTTGTAACGGACCGTTAGTGACGTGTCAAGGCTGTTGACACGTTACTAACGGTTAGTAACGTGTCATTGGTAACGTGTATGGGGCGTTAAGAAATTGGCCGTAACTACTAGGGATATAGTAACGTGTCAATTTCTGACATGTTACTAAATGGTGACGTGTTAGTTTCTGACACGTTACTAAACTTCTAGTAACGTGTCAAACTGATGACGTGTCAAACTTGACACATTACTAAAGTTTAAAATATTATTAAAAAAAAAATTCTGGACAAAAATTTGAAATTTTTTGTCTACAAATATTTTTTCTGGAATTTTTTTTTTCAAATAATATTATGGAAACTGATTTTCAAAAATCCAAACCCAACACGGTTGATATCATGGAATCTGATTTTTTTTTCAAATAATATCATGGAATCAAATTTAATAAACCATCAAATAATATCATAGAACTCAGAATGCCTTGAATCAATTTCAGCAACACGACGAAGCAGAACACTATGAATCAGATTCAACAACATATACAAACATCTGCAACTTTCCTCTGGATCCCAAGCTCCATTTAGGCTCGATATTCAGCCTCTTCTTTGTCTTGTTTCAAGCTAGCCATTTTTTCTAACAATAGAAAGACAAGCTATATATATAATGAGGAATATATATATATAAGGAGATGGACGGAGAGAGGCCGGACCTGCTGGAAGGAGTTGCCGGAGAGAGAGAGAGTACGTACTGTGAGAGGCTAGCATCGAAGAGAAAATTCCTTCTTCTTCGAAGAAGAGAAAGGAAAAGATAGAGAGAAAAAAGAGAAGAAGGCCTGTGCGGGGGAGGTAGAGAAAAAATAGGAGGGAAGAAAGAAAGAAAGGGGGCGAAAAAAAATATTAGAAACCAACTGGGCGCAGGTTCCCAATGCCTTTTTGTGACGCGTGGTTTTGACACGTTACCTTATGGCACGTTACCAATTTAGTAACGTGTCATAATGGCACGTTACCAATTGATAACGTGACATAATGGCACGTTACTAATTTGGTAAGGTGTCATAATGGCACGTTACCAATTTGGTAACGTATGGAGTTTTACACGTTACTAAAATATTTAGTAACGTGTCATAAACTGCCATGTCACTAAATGGTGACGTGGCAAATATTAATGAATAGTATACACGTCACTATTACTCTTTTTTTCGTAGTGTGTTCTTCTAGTGTTATCTTGGTGTCCTCCCAACTATGATGTGGTTTTTAAAATTATCGTTGAATTTGAGATTATCATTGTTGACTTTTAATTTATTGGTGATTTTAAAAGCCACATCACAATTGGGAGGACACCAGAAGAACACTAGAAAAAATGCTACTTGTAAGAGCACTCACAATGGAATAGCCAAATGATACTTTTATCTAAAATGACTCCTTATATTTGTAAAAAAAACCTCCACATTGGATTAGCTAAAAAAAATGCAAAATAGATATTTTATTGGATGAGCCAAAAAAAAAAAAAAAAAAAAAAGCTACCTATAGCAGCACTATTTAAAGGAGCCATTTTAGAATTTTTTTTTTATTTTTTATTGTTTCTCTCACATCTTTTATCTTTTTCTCAAAACTTGAGGATCATTATGAGAATATTCTTTCATAATTTTTTTTATAAAAAGATATTTCATAAATATGATTGACATTACTATGAGAATATGGTTTTCATACTTAACGTTGACAAATACGACATTTAAAAAATATAATTGTTGAAAAATATAATTATTATAAAATACAATCGTTTGAAAAATATTATAGTTACAAAAATGATTATTTGAGAAATAATAATCGTTGAAAAATTATTGTGCTAAACGAATTACCATTGAAAAAATAAAGAGTGAAATACGATTTTTTTTTTTTTGAAGAAAAATTGTAGACATATTATTGATGAATCACTGACAGAGCAATTGCTCTGCCAAAACAATATCACAGTTATATGAAAGAAATATGAATTTTAGAAAAATAAAATAAAAATAGATTCAATAAAGAATAAAAAAAAAATATTTAAATGATATAGATAAAAATATAGCTAATCGGATGTAGGAGGCCTTTAAAAATTCATTAGCTAAACTAGATAAAGTAAGTTTTGAAAAGCCATTTTGCATCAAAATTTGGCTCATCCATTGTGAGTGCTCAAATGTAGCCACCCTGAAACCATTTTATATATTAAATTTTGGTTATTTTTCAACCTTCTTTTTATTAACTATTGTTAGTGAGGTATTAAACGTATATGCACCAAATAAAGTATGAAATTGCTAAAAAGTTTTGGCCTATTTAACAATGCTACCCACTCTAAAACCATTTAAAATGTTAAATTTTAGTTATTGGGGCCTGGGGAGGTAATATTATCATTTCTAGTGTATTATTTTCACACTTCTTTTCAATGACTACCAGCATTATAATTTAATTTAAAAAATATTTTTGTGAAAATGTCTTAGAAAAAATGTCATAGGTGGTGGGTCAAAAATGTGAAGCGAGAGGCTAATAAAAGGCTACTCATGGGTTAGCCAAAATGGCGATTAATTAGATATGTCATAGATAGGATGTGGCAGGATGAAAATCCTGAATATATCTGTGATATTGTTTTGAGAGAGCAATCCACCCTCTCTTATTGATTGTTATATGAAAGCTTAAATACAATTTTTCAAAAAAAAAAAAAAAAATCAATTTAAAAAATGTGAAATCCACCCATAGTGGGTGGTGCTTAGCACGAAAGAAAACATAATCAATGTGAAGAACAATGATAGTGGAAATAAAGAAAAACTAATACAAAGATTTTATGTGGTTTGGTCTATAACCTACATATATAGAATAAAGCCAAAGTAGCTATATTTTGCTCTTATTCCTATTTGATAAGTTTATAATACAAAATGTTATATTTATCAAGCTTACACATGAAATATTTGAAAAATCCATAAAATTAGACTAATCTAATCTTCATCAAAGAGAATGCATGCAATGCATTCCATGTCAAATTCCCAACTTTTAAGGTAATTCAATTGTATTATAACGAGCTCTACTTCCAAAGGTTGAATTTCTTCAATGAGATGCCAACTCCTAGAGAAGTTGCATATGTTGGGAAGGGGCATCACTACATCTATAAAGGATGCGTGCATGGTCCATGATTTACTTCCGTTTTGAACCCTAATTAATCAGATTCTCCCATGGTGAACAGCCGTGAGACTTCAAATAAGGACATCAAGTCCAACGAAAAACAGAATTATTTTTGATTGTCCAGGACAAAGAAGAATGTTGAAATAGTTTAAATCTTAATTCAACATGAACAATGCAGTTTCTATTAAATTATCAATTTTCCTATAAGTTTAAGCTAATATATAGGAATAGAATTTAATCATATATATGTATATATATATATATATATATATATATATATATATATATATATATATATATATATATAGAGAGAGAGAGAGAGAGAGAGATAGAGAGAGAAATATAGAAGAATTAGAGAGAACGAAATTTAATCTCACAAGTAGGGTTTTTTGTGACAATTTACACAATTAATTTAATCCCACATGAAAAGATTAGCTAAGCCACTAAAAAATGAGTGGCTTAGCTAACCCTATGTATATGAGATTAGTAGTCCCATGTAAATAGACTAGTCCTAGGAATAGAGTGTTACCAAACAAAGGACTAACTATACCTAGTGTTGGCTAGTCCAATCCAAGAGTCTATTCCGCAAACCAAACGGGGCCAATCTTTATTTTTGTGAAAATGTCTTAGAAAAAAATGTCATAGGTGGCGGGTCAAACATGTGAAGCGAGAGGCTAATACGACCGCTTGGGTTAGCCAAAATGGCGATTAGACATGTCATAGATAGGTTGTGGCAGGATCAAAATCCTGAATTTATTTGTGATATTGTTTTGAGAGAGCAATCCGCCCTTTCTTATTGATTGTTATATTAAAGATTAAACACAATTTTTCAAAAAAAAAAAAAAAAATCAATTTCAAAAATGTGAAATCCACCCATAGTGGGTGGTGCTTAGCTCAAAAGAAAACATAATCAATGTGAAAAACAATTATAGCGGAAATAAAAGAAAACAAATACAAGGACTTCATGTGGTTTGGTTTATAACCTATGTCTACAGAATGAAAAATGATAGGCTTACAAACAAATTTTACAAAAAAACTTTTATAAACTGATGTAGCACAATATGATTGGGTTTCTCAAAATTTGAATTTATCTCATATCCAATCATGTTGTGCCACATTAGTTTGTAAAAGTTTTTTTGTAAAATTTGTTTATTAGCCTAGCATTCTGCATTAACTACATTTTGCTCTTTTATTTATTTATTTATTTATTTTTGACATGTCCACATAAGAGAAAGGAGGGGAGGGGGATTCAACCTAATGACCTCCGCTTCATGAGTCGTGGTACACAGCCGATTGAGCTACTCCTTGGATACCATTTTGCTCTTATTCCTAATTGCTAAGTTTAGTATACAAAATGTTATATTTATATAGCTTACACATGAAATATGATCGTAATCGAATCCCTTAATTTAGGGTGATTCAAGCTCATCAAATCCCTAAAATTAAGCTAATCTAATTTTCATAAAAGAAAATGGATGCAATTCTGGTCAAATCCCCATTACCTTTAAGGTAATTCAAATATATTCTAACGAGCTCTACTTCCAAGGTTGCATTTCTTCAATGAGATGCCAACTCGTAGAGAAGTTGCATATGTTGGAAAGGGGCATCACTACATTTATAAAAGGATGCATAATCACAGTTTTGAACCCTAATTAATCAGATTCTTCCATGGTCAACTGCCGTGAGACTTCAAATAAGGACA
>NC_081548.1:6934750-6940917 GCF_901000735.1 Corylus avellana | reverse complement strand
AGGTAGGGGTGCAAAGGCGGGCGGTTTTTAACCGCCCGCTAACCGCTAACCGCTATAACCGCCAACCGCCTAACCGCCTAACCGTTTAACCGCATTAACCGCTAACCGCCTAACCGCCATAACCGCCTAGCGGTTAGCGGTTAGCGGTTATTGGGTCTACTAACCGTAACCGCTAACCGCTAACCGCCTTTTTATATAATATATTTTTATAATTATACATATAACATAATCACTTGATCATTAAATCACAATTTTTTTTTAAAAATAATTAAATCACAATTTGAGTATTAATATATTATCACTATAATTTATATGATTATATCATATAATCACTTGATCATTAAATCACAATTTTTTTAAAAAAATAATTAAA
This sequence comes from Corylus avellana, assembly GCF_901000735.1. NCBI lineage: Eukaryota > Viridiplantae > Streptophyta > Magnoliopsida > Fagales > Betulaceae > Corylus > Corylus avellana. The sequence goes on along the minus strand of NC_081548.1, from coordinate 6,940,544 downwards.
TCACAATTTGAGTATTAATATATTATCACTATAATTTATATGATTATATCACATGAGATTGATTATTAAATCATTTGATTATATAATAACAAATTATACATATATAATATGACATAACTCATAAGTATACTAATTCATACTAATACAACAATTAAATATCTAGAGACTTATTTCCAATGTATGTTATAAACCTATAAGTCTATATAAGTCTACATATGTATATGAATAATATAAATGTATAATATCAATAGTTAAGCATATGATTCAATGACAATTCAAATACTTTATTCAAAACTTCAAGTGAATCATATTATTAATGTACAATGATGATATGATTCGTATAATATCAAATTAAGTAATTGACATTGGATTAAACAATGACCAATGTGTTACTTATAAACATAATTTAAGTATTAATGTATTATCATTATAATTTTAGTAATTTATATATTATCACTATAATTGATATGATTATATCACATGATGACTTGATCATTAAATCATATGATTCATGTACAATGATAATCACAATTGATTCAATTGAATTAAACAATATGTTACTTATAACTACAAGTCTACAATTTAATTAAAGCATTATTAGATACTTTAGGAATTTAGGATTTAGGAGTTTGAACATTACCATTTACCATTAGATATTAAGTTCAATTCAAAGAAAAAAGATTATAAGTAAATATGATAAGAATTTAAATAATTAATCATATGAATCATATGATATAATTTAATGAGACTATATGATTATATAATATCAAATTAAGTAATTGACATTAGATTCAACAATGTGTTACTTATAATCACAATTGAAGTATTAATGTATTTTTTGAACATTTTTTAGAAAAAGAAATTTAACCATTTTTTGAAAGAAAAAAAAAAAAAGAAAATTAACAATTTTGAACAATTTTGAATTATATATATATATATATTTGCTTATAGTTATATTATATGCATATTGAATAATATAAATGTATAAGATAAATATTTAACTATATGATCCAATTACAATTCCAATACTTAATCAATTATTCATGTACAATGACAATGACAATGTGATTCATATAATATCAAATTAAGTAATTGACATTGGATTAAACAATGTGTTACTTATAACTACAATTGAAGTATTTTTGTTTGTTTGTAAGTTTATAAGATCAACACTTAATCATATGATCCAATGACAATTCAAATATTTATAGCAATTGGGCCCAAGAAGATATTAAAAATACAAGAAAAAAAAAATGAGGGTAAAAAAAAGCCCAAAAAAAAAAGCCCAATTTTAAAAAAGCGGTTAGCGGGCGGTTATCTATTTCACTAACCGCTAACCGGCCACTAACCGCTAACCGTTAACCGCTAGGCGGTTAGCGGTTGCGGTTAGTGAAATTTACTAACCGCTAGGGCGGTTACGGTTAGCGGTTATTGCCACTAACCGCTAACCGTAACCGCCTTTGCACCCCTATCCAAAGGTTGCATTTCTTCAATGAGATGCCAACTCGTAGAGAAGTTGTATATGTTGGAAAGGGGCATTACTACATCTATAAAAGGATGCGTGCATATATGGTCCATGATTTACTACAGTTTTGAACCCTAATTAATCAGATTCTCCCATGGTCAACAGCCGTGAGACTTCAAATAAGGACATCAAGTCCAACAAAAAACAGAATTCTTTTTGATTTTCCGGGACAAAGTTTTAATCTTAAATCAACATCAACAATGCAGTTTCTGTTAAATTACCAATTTTCTCATAAGTTTAAGCTAATAGAAAGAGGTAAATTTAATCACTTAATCATATTTACTTTAACATTTCGCCTCACGTGTGGGCTCACATTCCCTTTTAATAGGTAAGACCCAATACATAAAATATTTAATTTAAATAGGGAGCGACAAAAAGTTATCCCTGCAAAGGTGTGCAAGGGTGGGAGGCGCCACCCCCACTACCCCTATGTGAGGGTTGAAATCCCCAGCGAAAGGCAGGAGATAAATTATTTCTCTTATTTACCAAACTTAAGCAATATGGAATGGTGTCCTTATTTCTTGCTCTTTTTCTTTGTCAAAATATAATTACTTTTTTCTAGTTTTTCATCTGATTTGGATTTAATCTTTAAATTTCTATTTTCAATCAGAAGGTTCTCATGTTGGGTCATATCCTATGGCTGTTGAGTCGATCATCAAGTTACTTAATACTGACTTTGCAGTAAAGGACCTTGGCTATTTCAATTTCATTCATGGGGTTGAAACTCTCTGTCTCTAACAATTTATTTCTGACTTTGCGGAATAGGACCTTTGCAATGCTCTATGGTTATCAATGTACCCTCCAATAGGTACCCTATCTGTGACATTTCTTTTTGTGTTCGGAGCAAAAAAAAGAAGAAGCAAACTTCAACAAGAGTAATGATGTAATTAAGAAGCAAGCACTTCACCAATTTAACATGCTTAGGCAAAGAAAATGTTTTACGAATCAAATTAAAATCCTGTGTCATATAAAAGAACAAAATACAGCATTTTTAAGACAACGTATTTTGAAATGTAACATGCCTGCAGATAACAAATTATTGCTGAGGGTGTACTCTTATTGGATATGATAGCTTCTGGTATAAACTTTATTAAACATGGTTTAGAACTTGAGGCACCAACTCTTGACACTAATTATTGAGAGGGTGTAAGTGAACCAGAAGACCATTCTCTGGAATAGGTGATAGATTGTATATAAACTTTTCATTCGGATTTACTTTCTCCAATTTGAATTTGGTCACCACATTATGCATAAATGTGAGAATTTCTACTCGTGCATATTCCTTTCCAGGGCACAATCGAGGTCCTCCTCCAAATGGTACAAATGTGTATGGTGGAGGCCCCCTCCCTTCAAATCTTGAAGGATCGAACTTCTCTGGATCAGGGAAATATTCTGGATTTTTGTGTGTTGAATTTACAGTCCAGTATGTCTGCAAGAAAATGGATAATTGTTAGCTTGTATTTGCATAATTGTTACATATATATACTGATTCCGTCCCTGTTAGCTTGTATTTGCATAATTGTTACATATATATACCTTCCATCCGTTCGGAATTGTAAAACCTGCATAACTAAAGTCAGTTATGACCTCTCCGAATACTCCTTGAGCAGGTGGTGCTAACCTCATTGCTTCACATGCCATATTCCAAGAATACTTCATCTTCTGAATGTTTTCCCAATTCAACAATTCATCCTTACCTTTGGACTTCGCAATCTCCTTCTGTTCTGTCAACCAAACAAACCACATTCATATCAAATTGAACTATCGGCCCATAGAGCAGCAAGTATATATGTTTTTGAGGTAAATTTAATCACTTAATCAACACTTTAACACTCACTATCACGTGTGGGTTCAAACTCTCTTTTAATAGGTGAGGCCTAACACAAGAAATATTTAATTTAGATGGGGTGATTTTACCAAGTCAAGGTTTGATCCCAGAACTTTTGGCTCTAATACCATGTTAAATTAGCAGTTATTGTAAAAGTTTAAACTGATAGAAATAGGTAAATTTAATCACTTATGGTGCATTTGAGATTGCGATTTAGCAAGAATAATCTGCGTTTTTAAAAGATATAGCAAAATGTAAGGTGTTCAGCATTGCAATTTAAAAAGCACTTAATATAAAATAAGAAAAAAAAATCTGGTATTTTTATAAGCACTCTATAGATTTTTATTGTCCTTGAGCCAGACGCTTTTAATTGTTTTTACTTAGTCTTTCGCTACGTTCTACTTAGTCTTTCCTTAAGTGAGTTTGGGTAATCACCTCTCATTTCACTCGAGTGGGTCTCATTTATTGGAAACGTACCTTTTAAGACGTTGCTATATACTTGGGGAAACTTTGCCAGAAAATTTAGGACGACTGTAATGGCAGCACCTAGCGTATCGTAGCTGGCGATGAAGAAAGCTATAATAATATGAGCGATCTCCTTCTCTTCCATTCCTCTGCCATTCTCATCCCTTCGAAGGAGCATGTGACTTAACAAGTCTACTTGTGCAGACCCTATATTCTCTGAGAGCTCCATTTTTCGCTTTCTAATGATTCCCAAAAGCTCCTTACGAATGAGTTTGCCTCCTTTAATTGCACGACTGAAAGCTGTGCCCGGAAGATTTATAGGAATGGATATGAGGCCAGCAGAAACAAGACTGAAGGGATATGCAAGTCTCGATACTTGGTCGTGGCCTTTGATATTCAGGAAGAGCCGACAAGCCACTGCAAATGTGTACTTCTTTAACAGTGGGAAAACCTGTAATAAATTAAATGATTAGTTTATGCTCCATTTGTTTGAGATTATTATTAATTAAATAATTAAATTTAACTATTTTATAAAAATATAAAATGATAAAATATGAAAGAGAAGTAAAAGAGAGCGAAAGGGAAGAGAAATGTACGGGTACATCTTGTATATTCATTGTTTTTACTATATTGAATTGTATTACATAACTCTCTATTTACATAGAGACAATAATTAGTGAACAAAAAACCATAGACTTACTCTAACATAACGGGAATAAACCCTATGTACAAGGAAATATAATAAAGATAAAATATTCTAACAAGGTTAGCTTAAAGTTTTAGAATAAGTGGTAATTTAAGATGATATTAGAGCAAACGTCTTGTGTCTGAATTTTGTCTTTGTCAATTAACCCTCATTCATTTCAGTTAATTGATATTTTACGTATTAGACCTACACGTGAGGGAAAGTGTTATAAATTTTTGTTTTTGAGATAAGCGGTGATTTAACTAACCTTCACTTGTTTACAAGGGGACCAATCTGTCTCCAAGTGTTGTTTTGACATGGAATCCATGATGGGTATGTAACGTTGCAGAGCTTCTGGGTTGAGAAACTCAGGGCGAAGGGCATGTATTTTGGCTGTCTCTACTTTGGCAGAATATCCAACATAGTTGGGAAAAAGCACCATTTTCTCCATTGAGCGCGGCCACCATGTGGTGACAAGCTTGTTCTCACTTGAAAACAACAACTTGTTCCCAGAAGCACCACAAAAGACAGCAAAGTTCTCTCCAAGCAAGGAGGTTCTGAACACTTCTGGTGAGTACTTTCTCATTCTATCGGTTATGAATTTCTCTGGAGTGCCATTTTTGTTGGCCATGACATATTCCAAAGCTTCACCTATGATAGGCCATCCTTTTCTGCCTGGTGGAAGCTTGGGGGAAATGGGTTTGCGTCTGTAAATGTAGGGGTGGGCAGCACTTGAGGGCGAGGAAGCGAGGCCCGAGGTTGGCGTCTCACCCGCCCCGCACACTGCGGGTTCTGAAAATCTCCACCCGCCACCCGAGGACAATGCACAATATCCGCGCGGGGCGGGTTAGAACGGGGCGGGGTAGATTGGGGCGGGTTGTGCGGGTTTTGCGGGTTGTGCGGGTTTCTTTCTTCTCCTCCATTTTCGTCTCTGTTTCTTTCTTCTCCATTCTCCTTTGTTTCTTTCTTCTCACAACCCAACAATAGAAGTTACAGAGCCCCAAAAAAAACCTATAAACAATGGAAAAAATAAAATTATTTGTTTGAACAAACACACAACCCAACATCAGATCTGTTTCGATCCATTTATGAAACTGGTCTAGAGAGGAAAAAAAAAACCTGGATCGTGGTTTGTAGAAGAGGAAGCGGCGCTGCAGCTCGTGGTCTCTGAAGATGTGGAGTGGCGACGCAGACGAGAGACTGAGAGAGAGCAGACCATACAGACCACTAGACCAGAGAGAGAGAGAGAGAGAGCAAGAGAGTCGGAGAGAGGGAGAGAGGCGGAAGAAAA
>NC_081548.1:6929038-6934341 GCF_901000735.1 Corylus avellana | reverse complement strand
TGTAAATGCGGAAGATGAAGGGAAGAGAAATGCAGAGGATTAGAAGCTGAAGAAGAAACCAATGGAAGATGTCCATATCTCTCTACTTCACAAGAAACGACAATGAATAAAGGCAACTTTGGTGTTAGGCAAGGACCAGCTAGCAAACATACCTGGGATATTATAATAATGATATTATAAGGAAGATATCTAAGGCTTATCTCCAAAGTCTTCAATCTCACCTAAATAGTCATCAAAGTATTTTATATATCAATCTTGACTCCAGAGGATTAGATGAAAGCTATCAAGCCTCCAAAGTCATGATGCTTGCCTAAAGAGTCAACAAGCTTATCTCCATTTTGGAGTCTATAAAGGAAGCTCTTACACTAGGTGAACGGGAGACCTTCTTAATATGAGATATATTCTTCTGGATTATAAGAAAGAATTGAGCTCAATCAGTCCCCTTTGAGCATATTGACTTATTGTGCGCCGAAGCATAATCTTTCTCTTAGAAACTGACTTTGACATCAGAGTTTCCACGGCATAAACGCCGGCGAATCTTTGACGCTTTTGTTCTTTTGTAGCAATCTAGAGCGTCCGACTACTACGTGTTAAAGATCTAGAAGGCCCAGAAGAAAGTGCATCCACTGTGCAGAAAACTGTTCTAACATATATCAAAAAGAAAAGAAAAAAAAAAAAAGAAAGGTGTATATCAGCTGGTTGTCCTTTTCACCACCAAGAAACTATTGTTCATGTTGATTTAAGATTAAAACTAGGGTTTTGAAATTAACTTTTTCCCCAAATGAACTGGTACTCATTCACAAGTTGCCCTGATGAGCTAGCACCTGTTACATTCAGCCGCATTAAACTACTAATTTTTCATAAAAAATCCGGGCGTTAATTAAAATCGTTAAAAACATGTGAAATGACGAAAACAACCTAAGTTTAATAACTAATTTACATAAATACTCTTGAAACAAATATTCACATATCGTAATGTTATTTAGTAAACTCTTGTACAATTGACGTACAACTTGATAATGTAACAATACAGATCTATTATTGGATCACCACTTATAAAAAAAAAATTAAAAATTAAAAATTAAAAAAAAAAAATTGCTAATCTAGGGGTGACTTTTATTGACACCTCATCCTCTTGTATGACAATAGTACAAGAGCCTATTAAATAGAATTACCGACATACAAATAAAATTATTTGTCATTATTCATTTGCCCGAAATTGTTAGGTTTGAAGTAGTATGCATGTGTTCATGTGTTGTACAAGTAGGCTTTGAGTTAGTGCTCCTGCTCCCATGCATTATTATTATTATTATATTTTTTTAGGTTTTTTAAGTGAACGCTCCTTTTGTGACCTTTTCGCTTTTTATTTTATTTTATTTTAATTTCTTAGGTTTGTCATAGATTTGAAATGAATCATTCTATGTGTTTTTTTGTCCAATAAAGTAACGAATGTTCGTGTCACACTAACATTTTTTCCACATAAATTTTTTTTTTTAAAAAAAAAAAAAAAAAAACCCAAGGGAGCACCCCACTGCTGGCCGCGGCCACCCCAGCTTTGTTATTAATTAGTTTTGGAAAATAATTGTGCTTTAAATATAATTTTGTGCCGAAGTAGATTTTTAATGTAGTGTTTAGAGTGTTTTATTTTTTGACATAGTAGTGTTTAGAGTTTAGGCTTTAGTGAGGCTTTTGTTAATTCACATGATAGCTATTTATTATTATTTTTTTTATCAAAATTTAAGAAGATATTCATACCGTTTTAGAAGATCATTCATAACGGTATGATTAATATTGCTGACCTTAATTATTTGGTTAATAAGACATTGCGTGGTAGCATGATCAAAAGATAATTATTAAATACAAATACGTGTTGCACTTGTGCTATGTTTTTTGTTTAAACTATAATTAATAAATTTGAGTCCAATAATGTTAATAAATTTGACCTCTATATTATTAAATACAAATACACGTTGCACAAGTGATCACATGCTTTTTTTTTTTTTTTTTGAAAGTTGCATACTGTTGCATTTATATTGAATAAGGCAAAGCAGAAATCTCTGCTTGCAAGAGTTCACAGATACATTCTGGTTGGTTGAAGAACCACACCATATTCAAATTTTTTGTCACCGCTATAGCAGCTAACACATGTGCTACTCGGTTTTCTTCTCTGCAAACGTGGCGCATTTCCCACCAAGAAACATCTCACAACGTGGCCCTTATGTCCTCCGTTAAATGTCCTCTTATGCTATCATCAGATTCATGCGATATGACTGCAGTGATAACATTCTTGGCATCGCCCTCAAGCACCACCTTCCTAATGCCCATCTCCACACATAGTTCAGCCGCCATAAGAACAACCAGTGCCTCCCCCGTTGTGGGATCCAAATAGCTGTCTCTGGTCTGGCATTTTGCAGCCCACATTCTGCCTTGCTGGTCCCGGATCACTACGCCCAAACCCATTCGGCTCTTTCTCCTATCAAAGGCAGCACCCCAGTTAACTTTCAAGCAGCCATGGGGCGGGGCTGTCCAGGAGAGGACGGGTAGTTCTCCATTTGGTACCTGCTGTGTTCTTCTCCCAGCCAAAAATCATTTGGAATTTTTCTCTTGCTAGACCCGCTTGCTTGATAAGCTGATTCAGGTGTAGAAAAGCTCCATTATGTATTACTTCATTCCGCTGTAGCCAGATACGCCAGGATATACTAACAAACTGGGCAAAGTCTTCACTACCAGATCTTTTGAGCATTCCATCCACCACCTATATGAAAGCTGGCCCATCAAAACAGCTTTTTTGAAAGAAATTTCCCCCCACGCTCCATACGTCCCTCGCAGCAGGGCATTGCCATAGGGCATGAAAAGTAGTTTTAGTCTCCCTTTCACAAATTGGACAGCTGGGATCCGTAATGAACTTCTGAGAACAAAGGTTGTCTCGGGTAGGGAGGATCTCGTTACAAGCTCGCCAAAGGAAATGCTTCTCCAAATTGGTATTTTAAGTTGCCAAATATGACTCCAAAAAGAACCCTTCCGGTTATTTTGAGACCCCCCCGCCTTATACAACAGGTCACCTTCTTTTTGGACGTAGTAAGCACTACGTACCGAGAAAATCCCCTTAGTAGTTCCCCACCAAATGAGCGCATCAGCTTGGTCCGTAGCACTTATCGAAATAGATTGGATAGCCATCATCTCCTCCTTAGAAAAAAGCTGTTCCAAAATGGCCAAATTCCACCATTTAGTGTTAACGTCAATAAGTTGGCTCATCGTGGAAGTGTCCACAAGAATTCTTGGGGCTGATTGCACTTGATAAGTAGTCGGAGAATTAATCCACCTATCTTTCCAAATGCGAATATTTTTCCCATTACCTACTCTCCACACCAATCCCTCCAGAACAAGATCACTTGAGCTTTGGATACTCCTCCATGTAAAGGATGGGTTTTTCCCAAGAGAGGCTTCAAGAGCCGAGCAATCTAGAAAATATTTTACTTTCATAATCTTTGCAATGAAACTATCTGGTGTTTTCCAAAGACGCCATACTTGCTTAGCCAACAAAGCCTTATTAAAAATGGATAAGTCATGGAAACCCATACCTCTTTGACCCTTTGAAAAACACAACTTGCTCCAACTCATCCAATGGATTCGTTTGTCCTTTTCCTTATGACCCCAAAAAAACTTTGATATCATCGAATTTATTTCTAAACATAGCGCCTTTGGGAGCATGAAAACACTCATGCAATAGGTAGGAATAGCTTATACCACTGCCTTCAAAAGAATCTCCTTCCCAGCTTGGGATAGGAATTTAATCTTCCAATCTTAAAGGCACTTCCAAACTCTCTCCGTAATAATTTTAAAAGCACTAGTTCTCGACCTCCCCACAAGGGCAGGTAGCCCCAAATATGTGTCATATCTTCGATTGGTAGGAATTCCAGCTACCCCTGAATAGATTCCTTGTCAGCCACCGAAGTATTTCTGCTATAGAAAATAGCCATCTTATTGGCATTCATTTTCTGACCCAACGCCTCTTCATACAATTCCAAGATGAAAGACAAGTGGTTCCAGTGCTTCAGAATTGCCCTGCAAAATAATAAGCTGTCATCGACGAAAAAAAGGTGGCTAATTTCCGGACCCCGTGTCGAAGTAGGGACCCTGGTTAACTTTTCATCCGCATTGCTGTAGTGATCAAAGCATTTAGAGCCTTTGCACATAGGAGAAAGAGATAAGGTGATATAGGGTCCCCTTGTTTAATACCCCGAGACGGAGTAATAAGCCCACAAGGGTTCCCATTAACAATGATAGAGTACTTTACTGTCTTGACGCACATCATAACAAGTGCAATCCACCGGGCACCAAAACCCATATGTTTCATCACCGCTTCTTAAAAAACCCACTCCACTTTATCATTCGCTTTGCTCATGTCGAGCTTCACCGCCATAAAACCCTTCTTCCCCCTCATCCCCGTATGCGTCGTATGTAAGGTTTCATATACTGCAAGTACATTATCCGAGATGAAGCGCCCCAGGATAAATGCACTTTGGGTTGGAGCGATGATGTGGGGTAACAATTGTTTTAAGCGATTAGCTAGGACCTTGGAAATAAGCTTATATAAGACGTTACATAAACTTATAGGTCTAAACTCCGTTACACAAGTGGGCATCTTTAATTTGGGAATAAGTGCAACATAGGTCAAATTTAAATCTTGAGGCATCACCTCGGAGTTAAAAATATCAATTATCACATGACATACCTCCTCCTTCATAGTGGGCTAATTAGTCTGGAAGAAACAAGCATTTAACCCATCCGGACCCAGTGCTTTGAGGGGTGCCATTTGGAATAAAGCCACTTCAATCTCCTCTGCAGTGAGGGCTCTCTCGAGTACCATATTCATCTCTTCTGTCACACGGCTGGTCATGGGCTGGAGACACATCCAGTCCCTTTGTGAAGAGATTGGTAAAATACTTGACGTTTTTTGATTCGAATCTCGTTAACAAGCAACAAGCAAGAGCAAACAAATTCATACAACTCGAGTTATGTGCAAGCAAGTCTTGCATACGTGATACATCAGGTTCATACACTCGAGTATATAAGGGGGATGGATCATGGCGGGATTTGGGAATGAATAAAAAAATGGTAATCGAGTTCTTGATAGCCTAGTACTCGATTTCTATTTCCGTCATAGTCAGATCAAGAGCAATCATCTTTGCCTCTTCCACACTACAACCAAAAATGTCACAGAAGAACAGTTGAAAAAACACAAATAATCAAATAAACAATGTAAATAAGATAAGAAAATGAGGATTAGGCAGCGAGATTGG
>NC_081548.1:6927078-6928938 GCF_901000735.1 Corylus avellana | reverse complement strand
TGGTGATCCAATAATAAATCTTTATTGTTACATTATCAAGTTGTACGTCAGTTGTACAAGAGTCTACTAAATAACATTACAATATGTGAATATTTGTTTCAAGAGTATTTATGTAAATTAGTTATTAAACTTAGGTTGTTTTCGTCATTTCACATGTTTTTAATGATTTTCATTAACGCCCGGATTTTTTTATGAAAAAATAGTAGTTTAATGCGGCTGAATGTAACAGGTGCTAGCTCATCAGGGCAACTTGTGAATGAGTGCCAGTTCATTTGGGGAAAAAGTTAATTTCAAAACCCTAGTTTTAATCTTAAATCAACATGAACAATAGTTTCTTGGTGGTGAAAAGGACAACCAGCTGATATACACCTTTCTTTTTCTTTTCTTTTTTTTCCTTTTTTTTTTTTTTTTTTTTTTTTTTTTGATATATGTTAGAACAGTTTTCTGCACAGTGGATGCACTTTCTTCTGGGCCTTCTAGATCTTCAATACGTCGTAGTCAGACACTCCAGATTGCTAAAAAAGAACAAAAGCGTCAAAGATTCGCCAGCGTCTATGCCGTGGAAATTAACTCTGATGTCAAAGTCAGTTTCTAAGAGAAAGATTATGCTTCGGCACACAATAAGTCAATATGCTCAAAGGGGACTGATTGAGCTCAATTCTTTCTTATAATCTAGAAGAATATATCTCATATTAAGAAGGTCTCCCGTTCACCTAGTGTAAGAGCTTCCTTTATAGACTCCAAAATGGAGATGAGCATGTTGACTCTTTAGGCAAGCATCATGACTTTGGAGATGAGATTGAAGACTTTGGAGGCTTGATAGCTTTCATCTAATCCTCTGGAGTCAAGATTGATATATAAAATATCTTTGATGACTATTTAGGTGAGATTGAAGACTTTGGAGATAAGCCTTAGATATCTTCCTTATAATATCATTATTACAATATCCCAAGTATGTTTGCTAGCTGGTCCTTGCCCAACACCAAAGTTGCCTTTATTCATTGTTGTTTCTTGTTAAGTAGAGAGATATGGACATCTTCCATTGGTTTCTACTTCAGCTTCTAATCTTCTGCTTTTCTCTTCCCTTCATCTTCCGCATTTACATAGGGGTGGGCAAAAACCCGCCCAACCCGCAGACCCGGCCCGAACCGCCCCGCCCCGCGCGGTTTTTTTGCTTATTTTTGCGGGTTCGGGTAGGATTTACCCAACCCGTGCGGGGCGGGGCGGGTTGCGGGTATATGAATTTATTTCCTGCGGGTACCCGCCCCGATCCGCATGACTATAAAAACAAAAAACCCTAACCCTAAGTTCATAAGTTTCTTATTTTCAGCCGCCTCTCTTCCTCTCTCTGTGACTTTGTCTCATTTTCTTCCGCCTCTCTCCCTCTCTCCGACTCTCTTGCTCTCTCTCTCTCTCTCTCTGGTCTAGTGGTCTGTATGGTCTGCTCTCTCTCAGTCTCTCGTCTGCGTCGCCACTCCACATCTTCAGAGACCACGAGCTGCAGCGCCGCTTCCTCTTCTACAAACCACGATCCAGGTTTTTTTTTTTCCTCTCTAGACCAGTTTCATAAATGGATCGAAACAGATCTGATGTTGGGTTGTGTGTTTGTTCAAACAAATAATTTTATTTTTTCCATTGTTTATAGGTTTTTTTTGGGGCTCTGTAACTTCTATTGTTGGGTTGTGAGAAGAAAGAAACAAAGGAGAATGGAGAAGAAAGAAACAGAGACGAAAATGGAGGAGAAGAAAGAAACCCGCACAACCCGCAAAACCCGCACAACCCGCCCCGATCTACCCCGCCCCGTTCTACCCCGCCCCGCGCGGATATTGTGCATTGTCCTCGGGTGGCGGGTGGAGATTT
>NC_081548.1:6916323-6926978 GCF_901000735.1 Corylus avellana | reverse complement strand
GCACTTAGCCCGACTCAGCCGCACCTCTCTGTCTCCGACTCCACTCTGTCTCCGACTCTCCGGTATGGCGGTATATCTCTGATTCTCTCTATCTCTTGCTTTGATTTTTATTATTATTACTATTTTTTTAGATTTTACTGATTTTCATTTCTTTTGCATTTTTTGTGTGTACACTGTAAATACTGATAATGTATGATTTGTAAAATATATAATGCATTTTTTGGTTGTCTTTAGACTGTTTGTTGGCTAGGTAGAAACTAGAGAGTTATAGGCATGATTTCATTGATTTGGTATGCTTGTTTTTAGACTAGTAGACTAGTAAGCATTAAATTATTAATCCGCCTCTACTTTGTTGATTATATTGTATTCAGAACATGCTTAGATGTGGCTAGAATTTGATAAACATTTTGTGTACATAATCAAAGTGAAATATTGCTAAAGTTGAAACTTGAAAGCCATGGAAATTTGGAATAATAGAGAGAGAGTGAATGGTCTAACATTTTATAATTAATTTTTTAAAATTTGTATTTATCCATTTGGAATTTTGGATGTTGTCTTTAAAATATAGTACATACAAATTAAAAGAAGATGATCTATGGAGGAAGTGTTTGAATGATGTAAAGTGCATCAATGGCAAAATAAGGCTTTCCATTTAATATGCACCAAATTTTTGACAAGTAATTGTTATATAGTCATTGAATCTTATTAAACTACTTGATAGCATATACTTTAACTAATTGTTATGTGTGTAGAGGACTAATGAAGAAATTGTTCAAGAGGCATTCGAGTCATTTGAAATTGACGACGATGTTGTTGAAGTAAATTCACTAGGAGATGACTCTGTTTCTATGGGGAATAAGAAAAAGGGAAAGATGCATAGGAAGACCTCATATGTTTGGCAATATTATGAGATCATTCCTAATGCTGATCCAAATGACCCGGAGGTTTAGGCAAAATGCAAGACGTATGCTAATAAATATAGGGCTCGAAGTTCATATGGAACTGGAAATTTAATAAAGCATAGTAAAAATTGCGGGGGGAGAAACAGTCGTGATGTTGGGCAAATGCTTTTAGCTGGAAAAGCAGAATCTCTAGGGGTAAGTGACTCTAAATTTGATCCTAAAAAATATACAGAATTGTTGGTTGCGGCGGTTATTAAGCATGATTTGCCCTTTTCATATGTTGAATATGATGGTGTAAGAGCAGTACATCAATATTTGCGTGCTGATGTACCTTTTATCTCTAGAAATACTGGTAAAGCTGATTTGGTTAATATGTACTTGAGTGAGAAACAAAGGGTTAAATCTATGTTGAATGCTTGTCCTGGGAGGATTTATTTAACATTTGATTTGTGGACTTCTTTGATACTGATGGGTATATCTGCCTTACTGCACATTTTATTAACAAAGACTGGGTCTTAACGAAGAGGGTGTTAAACTTTTCATTTATGCCCCCACCACACAATGGTATCTCTTTGTCTGATATTATATATAACTTGCTACAAGAGTGGGGGATTGAGAACAAGATTTTTAGTATAACATTGGATAATGCTTCTTCCAATGATAGTTGTGTTGCGTTCTTAAAAGATAAATTGAACATGAAAAAAGCCCTTCCTTGTGATGGTGATTTCTTTCATATGCGTTGTTGTGCTCACATTCTTAATTTGATAGTGCAAGATGGATTGAAAGAGATCAATGATGCTATCCAAAAGGTTTGAGATAGCGTCAAGTATGTTAGGGGATCACAAGTGCGAAAGCAAAGTTTTCTTCAAGCAGTGAATCAAATGTCATTGGACAGTCATAAAAGGTTAAAACAAGATGTGCCAACCAGATGGAATTCTACATATCTAATGCTTGAGAGTGCAGTTCACTATAGGCGTGCTTTTAGTTATTTGGAGATGACTGATAAAAACTATAAGCATTGTCCTACTGCAGTTGAGTGGGAAAATGTGGATAATATCAAAAGTTTCTTAGCTTGTTTTTACCAAGCTACATGTGTTTTTTCTGGTACTAAGCATCCCACTGCCAACTTATATTTTCCCGTGATTGCCATGATTTATGTGAGCTTGAAGGAAGACGTTGTGAGTGAAGATGAACATAAGAGTTTAATGGCAACTCAAATGCTCTCTCAATTTGAGAAGTATTGGTTGGACTTCAGTGAAGTGTTGGCTGTTGCAGCTATCTTAAATCCTCGTTACAAGCTTCATCTTGTAAATTATTACTATACGAAGATCTATGGAGTTATGAATTCTACACAGTATATGAATGTTAGTGATAAATTAAAGAGCATTTTTATGGAGTATAGTGCTTCTTCTATACCTTCAAGTTCAAGCTCCATAACTGTTCAGCAGCCCCAAATAACTCGAGCAACACTACCTTGGGAACGGGTAAATAATATTATAATATCATTGATTTCTTATCTTTTTAGTAACTTAGTATATAATCTTTTTAATACTCTTAATTATTTATGTTTATATTCTCTCTTTTTCATGTAGGAATATTTGGCATTTGGTGGAGTCGATGTTAATTCACAAAAGAGTTAGTTGGAAATTTATTCGGAGGAACCTAGGTCTATGGCTGTGAATGATTCATTTGACATCTTTTCATTTTGGAAAGGAAATGAATTTCGATATCCTGAAGTAGCTGCAATGGCTCGTGATGTTTTGAGTATTCCTGTTTCCACGGTTGCTTCAGAATCCACTTTTAGTATTGGTGGACGTGTGATTGATCAATATAGGAGCTCACTCAAGCCTGATATTGTTGAGGCATTAATTTACAGTAGAGATTGGTTGTATGGAGATCAAGGTAATATTATTTATTTGCATATTTAATTTCTTCATTTACTTGTATTATTTTTTTAACTATACTATAATAATACTAATTCCTCTTCTTTTTTTTTCTTTTTTTTTTTGATATAGCACAAATAAAGTTGGATAGCATAGAATAGGAAATTTTGACAACTGATGTTAATTCTTGTGACATTCCAAATTCATCTGGAACACAATCTGCTAATATTTCTTAAAATATTAACCTTATTTAGTTCATATTTTGTAATGACTCTAATGATGATGGCTCATAGTCATGAAAACTTTATTTAGTTATTTTGTTTAGAATCTAATGATGATGGACTATGTTAACTATTGTCTATATGCAAAGGAACTTGTAATTTGTAAAAGTTCAGTAGTATAGTAGTTTGATGGAACTGTAATGGGTTTTATTAGGATTCCCAGTGGGAGCAGCACTTTTAATCTTCATTACTGATGTTTGTTAAGGATGCTTAAAGTTCTGAAATTATTTCAGCATTTGTTTGTATAAGAGGATTTGTGGCTAACTTAGTCCTTAAACTACTGAAAATGCATTCGTGACTCTAATTTGGTTGCTTATGGGAAAATTCAATGTCAAAAGGTTACTATTGATAATTGGTATGGGTTGTTTATATGGCTGACTTATTATGTTTGTTGACTGAGCATATGCTGTCTGCAAAAGACAAATGTGTACATTATAGACACTAGGCTTTATGCATGAGGCATATGCAGCGGTTTTATACTTTTCTTGTTTATAAGAGTATGTTATTAAAGTTATTTATATGTTTGTAACATGCAACAGCCTTTGGCTTCCTAAGGCTGGGAATTCAATATTACTTGGTGGGGAGTGGGGAGTATTAGTTAGGATTTGTATTGGAATATTGTAGAGATTCAGGATAGAAGAACAACTTATTAAGGACTAGGAGTTTAGATATTAGCTAGTATGCTAGACTATATTTACTTTGTAGTAATAAATTTTTTTTATACTTAACATATAAATCCTTTTTCTGTGTTGCAAACCCAGGGTTTTAGTATATAATTATGCATACAGATTATTTAGATTTCAGATCAACCAAACAAATGATATAGTCAATTTACTTACTTTAATTATGTGTATACAATATATAATTGAAAACATAAATGACTTGAAAATAATTGTGCTTATGTGTTTAGGGCTTTTAGCTACATATTTTTCGGGTCGGGTCGGGTCGAGTCAGGTCGGATTACCTATTTAGAGCACGGGTCGGGTCGGGTCTACCTGATCTTACTCGATAATGTTAAACGGGTCGTGTCGGGTAACTCGAGTATTTTCCGTGTCATAATCGTGTAAGACCCGTTAACCCGATTAGCTAAACGGGTCGTGTTCGTGTCTTGGGTAATCGGGTCGCAGGTCTTAATCGGGTCTACCCGATTACCCGTTTTACCACCCCTACTTTCAAGCAGCCATGGGGCGGGGCTGTCCAGGAGAGGACGGGTAGTTCTCTAGTTGGTACTTGCTGTGTTCTTCTCCTCGCCAAAATCAGTTGGAATTTTTCTCCTGCTAGACCCGCTTGCTTGGTAAGCTGATTCGGGTGTAGAAAAGCTCCATTATGTATTACTTTATTTCGCCGTAGCCAGATACGCCAGGATATACTAACAAACTGGGCAAAGTCTTCACTACCACATCTTTTAAGCATTCCATCCACCGCCTGCATGAAAGCTGGCCCATCAAAACAGTTTTTTTGAAAGAAATTTCTCCCCACGCTTTATACGTCCCTCGCAAAGCATTACCATAGGGCATGAAAAGTAGTTTCAATCTCCCTTTCACAAATTGGACAGCTGGGATCCGTAATGACCTTTTGAGAGCAAAGGTTGTCTCGGGTAAGGAGGATCTCGTTGCACGCTCGCAAAGGAAATGCTTCTCTGAATTTCGGATTTTAAGCTGCCAAATATAACTCCAGAAAGAGACTTTATACAACAGGTCACCTTCTTTTTGGATGTAGTAAGCACTACGTACTGAGAAAATCCCCTTAGTAGTTCCCTGCCAAATGAGCGCATCAGCTTGGTCCGTAGCACTTATCGGAATAGATTGGATAGCCATCATCTCCTCCTTAGAAAAGAGCTGTTCCAAAATGGCCAAATTCCACCACATAGTGTTAACGTCAATAAGTTGGCTCACCGTGGAAGTGTCCGCAAGAATTCTTGGGGCTGATTGCACTTGATAAGTAGTCGGAGAATTAATCCACCTATCTTTCCAAATGCAAATATTTTTCCCATTACCTACTCTCTACACCAATCCCTCCCGAACAAGATCACTTGAGCTTTGGATACTCCTCCATGCAAAGGATGGGTTTTTCCCAAGAGAGGCTTCAAGAACCGAGCAATCCAGAAAATATTTTGCTTTCATAATCTTTGCAATGAAACTATCCGGTGTTTTCCAAATATACCATACTTGCTTAGCCAACAAAACCTTATTAAAAATGCATAAGTCACGGAAACCCATACCTCCTTGAGCCTTTGAAAAACACAACTTGCTCCAACTCATCCAATGGATTCGTTTGTCCTTTTCCTTATGACCCCAAAAAAATTTTGCTATCATCGAATTTATTTCTGAACATAGCGCCTTTGAGAGCATGAAAACACTCATGCAATAGGTAGAAATAGCCTGTACCACAGCCTTCAAAAGAATCTCCTTCATAGGAATTTAATCTTCCAATCTTGAAGGCACTTCCAAACTCTCTCCGTAATACTTTTAAAAGCACTAGTTCTCGAACTCCCCACAAGGGCAGGTAGCCCTAAATATGTGTCATATCTTTTATTGGTAGGAATTCCAGCTACCCCCTGAATAGATTCCTTGTCAACCACCGGAGTATTTCTGCTATAGAAAATAGCCGTCTTATTGGCATTCAATTTCTGACCCGACGCCTCTTCATACAATTCCAAGATGGAAGACAAGTGGTTCCAGTGCTTCAGAGTTGCCGTACAAAATAATAAGCTGTCGTCGGCGAAAAAAAGGTGGCTAATTTCCAGACCCCGTGTCGAAGTAGGGACCCCCGTTAACCTTCCATCCGCATTTGTTGTAGTGATCAAAGAATTTTGAGCCTTTGCACATGGGAGAAAGAGATAAGGTGATATAGGGTCCCTTGTCTAATACCCCGAGACGGAGTAATAAGCCCACAAGGGTTCCCATTAACAATGATAGAGTTCTTTTCTGTCTTGACCCACATCATAACAAGTGCAATCCATCGGGCACCAAAACCCATACGTTTCATCACCGCTTCTTAAAAAACCCACTCCACTCTATCATTCGCTTTGCTCATGTCGAGCTTCACTGCCATAAAACCCTTCTTCCCCCTCATCCCTGTATGCATCGTATGTAAGGTTTCATATGCCACAAGTACATTATCCGAGATGAGGCGCCCCGGGATAAATGCACTTTGGGTTGGAGCGATGATGTGGGGTAACAATTGTTTTAAGCGATTAGCTAGGACCTTGGAAATAAGCTTATATAAGACGTTACATAAACTTATAGGTCTAAACTCCGTTACACAAGTGGGCATCTTTAATTTGGGAATAAGTACAACATAGGTCAAATTTAAATCTTGAGGCATCACCTCGGAGTTAAAAATATCAATTATCACATGACATACCTCCTCCTTCATAGTAGGCCAATTAGTCTGAAAGAAACAAGCATTTAACCCATCCGGACCTGGTGCTTTGAGGGGTGTCATTTGGAATAAAGCCACTTCAATCTCCTCTGCAGTGAGGGCTCTCTCGAGTACCATATTCATCTCTTCTATCACACGGCTGGTCATGGGCTGGAGACATTGTTGTAGGTCCCCATCCATTCCCTTTGTGAAGAGATTGGTAAAATACTTGACGTTTTCTGATTCGAATCTCGTTAGCAAGCAGCAAGCAAGAGCAAACAAATTCAAACAACTCGAGTTACATGCAAGCAAATCTTGCATACGTGGTACATCAAGTTCATACACTCGAGTATATAAGGGGGATAGATCGTGGGGGGATTTGGGAACGAATAAAAAAATGGTAATCGAGTACTTGATAGCCCAGTACTCGATTTCCATTTTCGTCACAGTCACATCAAGAGCAATCATCTTTGCCTCTTCCACACTACAACCAAAAATGTCACAGAAGAATAGTTGAAAAAACACAAATAATCTAATAAACAATGTAAATAAGATAAGAAAATGAGGATTAGGAGCGAGATTGGACGAGCTAGGAGAACTCTTCTGGTTCGAAATAGCAGCGAGTCATGCGATAGATCAAGAGAGTTTGTCCAACAAAACTTGTACAAGTGGTTAGAAAGCCATTGGATGGATACCAGATGATCCATCAACGGCTCGATTGAGGATCTGAAAAGAACGGGTCGTAGGTAAGAGGTTAAGAAGGATTTATTGTGAGCATTCAAGTATTCAATCAACCACGAATCCACGATGGGAGATGCATTGAATGCTCACTTGACACTTCACAGTTGCCTTCCCATTACGAATCAGAAAGAAACTATATTGTTTCATTTCATTTCCCTCTCCCTCTCTTTGTTTGAATCATTTCTGCCTCTCTGGTTAACCTGGTTACTGGCTGGTTAAGGTTCTAACTAAAATGGAGAGAACAAAGCGAGCAACTGAGCGAGAGAGGAGAGTTCTAGATGATTTTTAGGTTAGTTTTCTCTCCAACGAGTCCCAACCGTTGGATCTGATTTCAATTTTAGTAATGAACGGTTGGATTTGATCCAATCTTTGTAAATTTTTCCTAGTGTGCCGCGTGTCCCATTTATGCGTTTATAAGTTTTTGATCCAATACGGCCGTATCTAATGGAATCTCGTGTAACCCTTTCAGATAGTTCGTAGATTATATATTAATTTATTGATTTTATTTCAGTCATCCGATTAGTTAATTCTAGCAAGCTTACTGTGTTCCGCGAAACACCAAATCACTCTCAGGTTAGGCATGGTTTACAGTTGTTGTCATCCATTAGATTGATCCAACGGTTGAAGTTTAATCGCCAAAAATTGGACAGCTGAAATGCAAGTCAGACTTGTCAGTCTCGTTTGTCGTGCTTGCGTGAAGAAATGAGACTGGATAATTAATCCACCGCGTGCGTGAGTTGGTGAATCCGGTGCAATGTATACTCAATATTTCATCTTAACCGTTTATTCTCAGATTGATTTTAAAATTTATTTCGGATTAGTAAGCTCATGTGTATTTCGGAACACCTGATAATAATCACGCAGGGATTGCTTTATAGCTGTCTTCTATTTTCTCAATCCAACGGCTGTAGTTTAATTTGAAAACAACGGATGACTGGAAGCTATCGAGATGCGTCAGTCTCGTTTTGCGTGCGCTGCGTGCAAAAACGTGAAGCCAGAAATGATTCTCCAAGGCATGACTGATTGAATCCGGTTTCCTTTCTGCCCATGAACTATTTTTGACCGTTGATTCTGTTCTTATTAATTTTATTCAAGTTAAGACCATGCGATTAATACCCTTATGGTGTAATGCAAAGTACTAGATAAATATCTTTGTAGGGTGGTTTACAGTTGTCGTCCACTTCCACGATCTAACGGCTATGGATTAATGCAAATTAATCGGATGGCTACAATCAATCTAGATAAACGTTCGATTTTTTCAAAAAAAAAAAAAAAAAAAATTATACTGTGTGCGCAATTATAGATGAGCTCGCCTCTCTGTTTTCCCATAAATGATCTAAACCGCTGATTTTTAATAAAATTTTAATCAATTCAACCACAACCGTTTATTTAAGTTAACAAGTTATTTGTTAATAGTACCCTAAAAAAACTCTAAACCTTTTTTCTTTTTTTTTGTGAACAACGTGTGTTTGGTTGTTTTAGTTTATAGGAATTATAGCATTATTGGCATTTATTTTGCAATACCATTAGACATTAGTTAACAAATTCAAACACTACTTAAAAGTTAAAAAGTTAAATACTACTTAATACAATTTTTTTTTTTTTTTTTAATTAGTACCGTATAATTTAATGTTTTTAAATAGCTTATTAATTGGACATTGGACATTGAACCTATAAATAACAACATAATCCATACAATGTTAGTTATACACTTATACTATACCCTTAGATCTTAATTAGTTAATTGTACACACATTGAACCTATGATTATTATTATTATTATTGAATTGGTCATTGGACAATGGACATTAAACATATAAATAAGAACATAGTCTATACAATGTTAGTTATACACTTATACTATACCCTTAGATCTTAATTAGTTAATTGTACACACATTGAACTTATGATAATGATTATTATTATTATTTTTTTTTTTGAATTGGGCATTCGACATTGGACATTATGCCTATAAATAATAACATAGTCTATACAATGTTAGTTATACACTTATACTATACCCTTAGATCTTAATTAGTTAATTGTACGTACATTAAACCTATGATTATTATTATTATTATTATTATTATTATTATTTTTGAATTGGACAATGGACATTAAACCTATAAATAATAACATAGTCCACATAATGTTAGTTATATTATACCCTTAGATCTTAATTAGTTAATTGTACACACATTAAACCTATAATTATTATTATTATTATTATTATTGAATTGGACAATGGACATTAAACCTATAAATAATAACATAGTCCATATAATGTTAGTTATACTATACCCTTACATCTTAATTAGTTAATTGTACACATATTGAACCTATGATTATTATTATTATTATTATTATTATTGTTGAATTGGACAATGGACATTAAACCTATAAATAATAACATAGTTCATATAATGTTAGTAATACTATACCCTTAGATCTTAATTAGTTAATTGTACACACATTGAACCGATGATTATTATTATTATTATTATTATTATTATTGAATTGGACATTGGACATTAAACCTATAAATAATAACATAGTCCACCTAATGTTAGTTATACTATACCCTTAGATCTTAATTAGTTAATTGTATGCACATTAAACCTATGATGATTATTATTATTATTATTATTATTATTATTGAATTGGGCAATGGACATTAAACCTATAAATAATAACTTAGTCCATATAATGTTAGTTATACTATAGCCTTAGATTTCAATTAGTTAATTGTATACACATTGAACCTATGATTATTATTGATTAATAACATGGTTAATTTGTTTTTTAGTTACATTGTCGTGCGGGTTGGGTTGGGTCGGATGATAAAAATGGGTCGAGCTCGCGAGACCTAAACGAGTCGGGCGATTATTGATTTAAACGAGTCGAGCTCACGATCCCTAAACGAGCTTGGGCGAGCTTGTCGAGCTCGAGCTAAACGAGTCGAACTCTCGAGCCCCCGTCGAGCTTAATAAAGCGAGCCAGGTATTTGTTGCTAGCTAATCGAGGGAGTTTCAATAGTGACGAGCGAGCTTGTACTGTGTTCAGCTCGAGCTCGAGCTTAGCTGAGCGGGTATCGAGCGAGCTGTCGAGTGTGTCAGCTCATTTACAACCCTACACGCCATGGGTGGTTTGAGCTCGAGCACCCCTTCAATTTTTCTTTAAAAAAAAAAAACTTTTTTTTTAATTTTTAGATTTAACTTTTAAAATTAAATTGATATTTTAGTGAGGTGTCTAACGGCTATTAAAAAAATTTGATGGTAACACTACAAAAAAAAATTACCATTTTCTGACGTGGCAAACAGTACATGTTTTTTGCCACGTCACCATTTTCTGACGTGACATTTTTATTTTTCTGACAGGAAAAAAAGCACGTCAGAATTTTCTGACGTGTTAGAACACGTCAGAAAATTCTGACGTTCTGAAAATGGCACGTCAGAAAATTCTAACATGTCCAACTGACACGTCAA
>NC_081548.1:6910258-6916223 GCF_901000735.1 Corylus avellana | reverse complement strand
TGTTCCACGGAACACAGTAAGCTTGCTAGAATTAACTGATCGAATGATAGAAATAAAATCAATAAATTAATCTATATAATCTATGGACTATCTGAAAGGGTTACACAAGATTCCATTAGACACAACCGTATTGGATCAAAAACTTATAAACGCATAAGTGGGACACGCGGCACATTAGGAAAAATTTACAAAGATTGGATCAAATCCAACCGTTCATTACTAAAATTGAAATCAGATCCAACGGTTAGGACTCGTTTGAGAGAAAACTATCCTAAAAATCATCTATAACTCTCCTCTCTTGCTCAGTCTCTCGCTTTGTTCTCTCCATTTCAGTTAGAACCTTAACCAGGCTAACCAGAGAGGCAGAAACGATTCAAACGAAGAGAGGGAGAAGGAAATGAAATGAAACAATCTAGTTTCTTTCTGATTCGCAATGGGAAGGCAACTGTGAAGTGTCAAGTGAGCATTCAATGCATCTCCCATCGTGGATTCGTGGTTGGTTGAATACTTGAATGCTCACAATAAATCCTTCTCAACCCCCTACCTACAGCCCGTTCGTTTTAGATCCTCAATCGAGTCGTTGATGGATCATCTGATATCCATCCAATGGCTTTCTAACCACTCGTACAAGATTTGTAAGACAAACTCTCTTGATCTATCGCGTGACTTGCTGCTATTTCGAACCAGAAGAGTTCTCCTAGCCAGTCCAATCTCGCTGCCTAATCCTCATTTTCTTATCTTATTTAGATTGTTTAGTTGATTATTTGTGTTTTTTCAACTGTTCTTCTGTGAGATTTTTGGTTGTAGTTGTTAGGAAATTAATCATATTTCCCAAGACCCGTGAGATGCGAAAAATAAGAATAATGTGGAATAACAAAGATAAGCAATCACACACGACACAAAGATTTAAGTGATTCGGCTTAACAAGCCTACATCCACTGGCGGAGACGACCCAGAGAAAATTCACTATCAAAAGATGAGTACAAGAGAGTAATAAGGCAAGAAAACCACTCAAACCCAAAGCCCCAAATACACCCAATTCTCACTTTACCCAAAGGAGAATAATAACAAAAGGGGAAAAAAAACACTCTCTTTCTTGCTCTCTCTTTTCTCTCTATTGTTGGCTCACCAAAACACAAAGCAAATATTACTTTGGTTTTTCTCTCTACATTTTTGTGCTATGGACACCCCTTTTTATAGGACATAAAAGTCAGTTAAGCAAGGCTCCTCCAATTCCAAATTGTAGAAGGACTTCAAGTCCAAATCATGCTCTAAAAGGAAAACCAATTTCAAGAGCAACTAGGAGTACAAAACGTGAGCCAAAAGCAACTGGGTCCCACCAACTTTATGGTGAAAGTCACAAAACGCCAACAATCTCCCACTTGACTTGAATCCCATCAAGTTGCAACAAAGTGAATCTCCTCCGGATGTCTCCTCCACCTATCTTCAAGCTCGAAGACCAACTGAAGCTGCGCACAGCTTCAGTTTCTCAATAGTCACTCCTTTTGTTAGCATGTCTGCCGGATTCTCAGTTCCACGAATCTTCTCAAGTAGCAATTGTTCACTTTCAAGAAAAGATCAAATGAAGTGATACGTCAACTTTATATGCTTTGTTCTTGAATGATACGCCGGGTTCTTCATAAGAAAAATGGCACTCTAACTGTCACTATGTAGAACGCCCTTCTCATTCTTCTTTCCCAACTCATCCAAAAAACCTTTTAGCCAAACCATCTCCTTTCCAGCTTTAGTCACGGCCACATACTCTGCCTCTGTAGTGGAAAGGGCTACAATTTTCTGTAACCTTGAGGTCCAACACACAACAGTACCTCCTAGAGTATATAAAAACCCTGTAGTACTTTTCCTACTATCAACATCACCTGCTAGATCTACATCCACGTAGCCATGCAGCTTCAATTCTGCACCTGTGAAGCAAAGGGACATATCTGAAGTTCCTCTCAGATATCGCAAAATCCACTTGACTGCCTCCCAATGCTGCTTCCCTGGATTACTCATGTACTTGCTCACAACTCCCACTGCATGTGCAATATCCGGTCTAGTGCAGACCATTGCATACATCAAACTTCTGATAGCTGAGGCATAAGGTACCTTGCTCATGTATGCTTTCTCTTGATCCGTTTTCGGTAACTAATCCTTAGTTAGTCTAAAGTGACTCCCCAAGGGTGTGCTTACTGACTTAGCTTCATCCATGGTAAATCTGCTGAGAATCTTCTTCACATACTTTGTCTGTGAAATCTTCAGTGTATTATTGGCCCTGTCTCTGATGATTCTCATCCCAAGGGTTTGTTTAGCAGCACCCAAATCCTTCATTGCAAACTGTTTTGACAGTTGGTTCTTCAACTTGTTGATGTCTTCCATACTGGCCCCATGCAATGAGCATATCATCTACGTACATGAGTAGAATAATGTAAGAGTTCTTTAGACTCTTAACATAGCAGCAATGATCTGCATTGCATCTTGTGAACCCAGTACTGCATATGAAACTGTCAAACTTCTTGTACCATTGTCTTGGAGCTTGTTTTAGACCATACAAGCTTTTTCTCAATTTGCACACTAAACTCTCCTTCCCCTGCACTGGGAATCCATGTGGCTGCTGCATATAAATTTCTTCCTCCAACTCACCATGAAAGAACGCTGTCTTTACATCTAACTGCTCTAGATGTAAGTCCTCTACCGCCACAATGCTCAGGACAATTCTGATGGTTGTCATCTTCACCACTGGAGAGAATATGTCTGTGTAGTCAATTCCTTCTTTCTGCTGGAATCCTTTGACTTCCAATCTTGCCTTGTAGCGTTTGCTACCATCATGTTCACCCTTTATTCTGAACACCCATTTATTGTGCAAAGCCTTTTTACCTGCTGGCAACTCAGTCAGCTCCCAGGTCTGGTTAGTCAATAATGAGTCCATCTCATCCTTCATGGCTAACTCCCACTTGATTGAATCTTTAACCTTCAAGGCTTCAACAAATGTCTCTGGCTCACCGCCATCCGTCAACAAAATATGAAACAGGGAGGGTGAAAAATGCTATGGAGATCTAATGGTTCTAGTAGATCTACGGACAGCCACAATCGGTGTACCTTGTTCAGTCTTTTGATCTACAGTTTCTTCAACTTCTAGACCATCTTCAGTTTCTAAATCCTTATCAACTTCTAAATTCCTTCTCTGAGCTACACCCTTAGAAATTCCATCTAGGTTGTTAAATTCAGGCTTCTCAGCCTCTGACTTTGTACTTACTGATTCTGCACTTGAATTATTCTTATACACAGCCATCTCATTAAAAGTAACATTTCTACTTCTAATGATCTTCCGGTTTTGATCATCCCAAAACCTATACCTGAATGCCTCATCCCCATAGCCAATGAAATAACATTTTCTAGACTTCACATCTAGCTTGCTACGAGCATCAGATTCAATATAGACATACGAAACACAACCAAAAACTTTCAAGTGAGAAAGATTTACCTCATTTCCACTCCAGACTTCTTCAGGTAGTCTATGGTCCAAAGGAACTGATGGTCCTCTGTTTATTAAGTAAGCAGCAGTGCTTACTGCATCCTCCCAGAAAGTTTTCGGTAGTCTAGCATGCAACCTCATACTTCTTGCACGCTCATTGGCTGTCCTGTTCATGCGCTCAGCCACGCCATTCTGCTGTGGTGTCCCCGGGATAGTCTTTTCCATTCTAATCACATACACTGCACAAAACTGTTTGAAACCCTCGTCTTCGTATTCTCCCCCATTGTCTGATCTTAAACACTTCACTTTCAAACCAGTTTTTGTCTTTACCATGACCTTCCACTTCTTAAAAACTTCAAATTCATCAAATTTAAGCTTTAAGAAGTAAACCCATACCTTCCTGCTTGTGTCATCAATAAATGTGATGTAATACCGCGAGCCTCCAAAAGATGCCACTGGTGCGGGACCCCACAAATCCGTGTGTACCAACTCCAGCTTTCCCGACTTCGGTGTTCTACCAACTTTCGCGAAACTCACCTTCTTCTGCTTTCCTAGGATGCAACATTCATACAAATCAAACCAAACTGACTTCAACTCCGGTAGTTTCCCCTTTGACAGAAGTACCTACATCCCTTTCTCGCTCATGTGCCCAAGCCTTAGGTATCATAATTTTGAGTCAGCACCTGTATCTGCAACAACAATTGTATTCCTGCTGTTCGTTGTCATATAGAGAGTACCCGTCTTATGACCACGAGCCAAAATCCTGACTCCCTTGCTGACCTTCCACTTTCCACCATGGAAATGAATTGAATGTCCTTCATCATCAAGTTGTCCTACTGAAATCAGGTTCTTTTTTTGCTCTGGGATATGCCTGACATTTTGCAGCTTCCATATTGAGTCACTGTGGACTCTAATGCGAACATTGCCTATACCCACAACATCCAGGGCCGTTTCATCAGCCAAGTACACCTTCCCGAAATCTTCAGCCACATAATTTTTTAGAACTTCACGGATCAGTGTGGTGTGAAAAGAAACCCCTGAGTCTAAAACCCAAGAATCAAGAGGACTGTCAACAGATAGAAGTAGGGCATCCTGCACTTCTTCTGTTACCACGACATTTGCGGCGTCATTTTCGGTCTTCTTCTTCAGCTCTCTGCAGTTCTTCTTGAAGTGGCCTGTCTTGCCACAGTTCCAACACTCAAGTTGTCGTCCATACCTGGATTTGCTCCTACCCTTCCTGGACTTAGATCTGTCCCAAACATAGTTTTTGTCTTGTCTTCTACCCCCGATTCTCGAGGTTTAAAGCAGCACCAGAACAAGAGGCTTCACCCCCATCTCTTCTGCGAACCTCTTCACTGAGAATCAAATCCCTAACGTCTTCATAGCTCAGTTTACTCTTTCCTACAGAGTTACTCATAGCCATCCTCACTACTTCCCAGCAATTTGGCAAAGATGCCAAGGCGATCAACGCGCGAACCTCATCATCAAAATTAATTTCCACCGAGGACAATTGATTTATGATGGTGTTGAACTCATTGAGATGATGTGCCACCGACGCTCCTTCTGCCATCTTTAGGTTGAAAAATTTCTTCATCAAATGCACCTTGTTGTTAGCAGACGACTTCTCATACATGCTTGACAAAGCCGTCATTAGACCTGATGTGGTCTTTTCCTTTACAAAGTTGTGTGCAACTGATTTTGACAGTGATAACCTGATAACTGCTAGGGCTTTACTATCAAGCAGAGCCCACTTGCTATCATCCATGTCGTCGGGTTGTTCTTCCAAAAGAGGTTGATGAAGATCCTTCCCATAAAGAATATCTTCAATTTGTACCTTCCAATACCTAAAATCTTTGCCGTCGAATTTCTCAATTCTCATCTTTCCTACTTCACCTGCCATCACTCCCACTCGAACCAACAGCTCTGATACCAGTTGTTAGGAAATTAATCCTATTTTCCAAGACTCGTGAGATGCAAAAAATAAGAAGAATGCGGAATAACAAAGATAAGTAATCACACACGACACAAGATTTAAGTGGTTCGGCTTAACAAGCCTACGTCTACTGGTGGAGACGACTCAGAGAAAATTCACTATCAAAAGATGAGTACAAGAGAGTAACAGGGCTTGAAAACAACTCAAACCCAAAGCCCCAAATACTCACAATTCTCACTTTACCCAAAGGAGAATAATAACAAAATGGGAGAAAAAACACTCTCTTTCTTGCTCTCTCTCTTTTCTCTCTATTGTTGGCTCACCAAAACACAAAGCAAATATTACTTTGGTTTTTCTCTCTACATTTATGTGCTGTGGACACCCCTTTTTATAGGACATAAAAGTCGGCTAAGCAAAGCTCCTCCAATTCCAAATTGTAGAAGGACTTCAAGTCCAAATCATGCTCTAAAAGGAAAACCAATTCCAAAAGCAACTAGGAGTACAAAACGTGAGCCAAAAGTAACTGGGTCCCACCAACTTTATGGTGAAAGTCACAAAAC
>NC_081548.1:6881402-6910158 GCF_901000735.1 Corylus avellana | reverse complement strand
AAATAACCACAACAGACAAGTCTGTGGGATTCTCAGATTTTTTTTTTCGTTCTTATTTTATAGAGAGCTTCGATATTATAAACAAATAATATTATTTTTTTAAAAACATGTTGACTGTTGAGGGCCTCGTGGTCGTTGTGCAGAAGGCCCCAATATTATAAAAAAAATAATATTGTTTTTTTTATTAAAGCATGTTGAAGGCTTCAAAAAAGCATGTTGGGGCCTTGATATTATAAACAAATAATAATATTTTTCTTAAAGCATGTTGAGGGCCTTTATGCAAATTTTTTTTTTAGCCTTATTAAAAAATATTTTGGGCCTTAGAAATCTGAGGCTCTAGGCCCCGGCCTAACTCGCCTAGCGGTTGGGTCGGCCCTATGTGAGTGTCCAATCACATGACTTTCTTATAAGAAAGGATTTATATATGTGTGCTTTGAAAAAATGCAATAAAGGAATTGAAAGTGCTTGTCTTTTCTCTAACGTCTAACACGGGAACAAATTTATGACTTTCTTATTATCTTTGAATTCAAATTGCTTAGAAGAAATGTAAGAGAATTGAAAGAGCTTCCTTTTTTTTCTTTGAAGTTTCTTTGAAGTTTTTGTGTCCAAATCAACCGTTATTAGTGTAATTTATTGTTCCAATTTGAACACTGGAACAACTACACAAAAAGTTGTTCCCATATTGAGATTGGATCAATAATGGTGATGCGTTAGGGGATGATCACATCATAACAGCTGTGGTTATCCCCACACCATATTTAACTATTTAAGGGGATGCCTATCTATAAATAGTTAAGGGGATGGAGGACGAAGTCCATTTAGCTTTCTTTTAACTATTTCTCTTTGTTTTCCTCTTAGATTTCCACCATTTTATCCTTCGAAACACTTTTATTCATTTTACTTCAAATAAATTATTAGGATAAATTAAGTCTTTGGGAGTTGACCCATGGCTATCAGAACATCGAGATCTCCTGAAGCCATCTTCTCTTCATCTTCTTCCCCTCATTCCAACTGGATCTATGACGTTTTCTTGTGTTTCAGAGGCGAGGACACACGCAAAAACTTCACCGACCACCTCTACTTTGCTTTGAGAGATGCTGGAATCAAAGTCTTTAAAGATGACAATGAGCTCCGAAGAGGACAATACCTTGCATCCGAACTGATACGGGCAATCCAAGGATCCAGAATCTCTATCATCATTTTCTCAAGAAACTATGCGGCTTCGAGGTGGTGCCTGGAGGAACTTGTGGAAATTATGGAGTGTCGAAGAACTTTGAAGCAACTCGTTCTACCTATATTCTATGATGTTGAGCCTTCTGATGTGAGAAACCAGATGGGTACTTTTGCAGAAGCATTCGCGAAACATGAAGAGCATTACTTGTTGGACATGGACAAAGTTCTCAAGTGGAGAAGAGCTTTGTGTGAGGCTGCTAATTTGTCAGGGTGGGATCTAAGAAAAACTGCAGATGGGTAAGTTCGTATAAGCAATAGTTTTGTCTTTTACCTACTATATTTTAGTACATTTATAGTATCACATTGCAATATGTTTTCTATATATACATATATTATAATATGAACATTTGTTTTATTAAAAAAAAAAAACAAATCTAACATAGTCAAAGTATAGTCATATATATCGGACATTATAAACAATGGAAGTTTTAAGGTTGGAACCACCTCAAAACTCTTTGCTTATCTCTTTCTCATTTTTCTCATACTTTCTTGTTTTTATTTTATTTTACTTTATATTCTATCAATTTTTTTTTATTTCATATATATAAGGCTAATGACTCTTTAAAGGTAGTCTAGAATTGCGACATGTGATATGAACCCATTTTTTTTAAAGGCTAAATCGGTTTTTTAAAGCATAATCTTATATAAAAAAGGGGAAAACTTTACTTTGGACCCCGGCCCTGACCTAGCACCGCTTTTGACTTGCCCCCCTCAAACTTCAAAACCTTTCATTTTGGACTCCTGAACTTTCAATTTCTATCACTTTGGACTCCTCTGTTAGATTTTAAACGTTAAAAGTTAGACAATGATGTTTATACCCTTGACTTTTTTTATAAAATTCTAAATTTATCTTTAATTTCAATTTAAAAACTTTAAAAAAATTATTAAAAAAAAATCACTAGGTGACCCATGATTGGGCTACCTTGTAACCATTTTTTTTTCAATTTTTTTCATATAAAGAAAATTGAAGGGTAATTTTGTCTTTTTAAGAGTTTTAACGGCACAAATTGACAGAGAGAGTCCAAAGTGATAGAAATTGAAAGTTTAGGGGTCCAAAGTGAAATTTTTCATATATATATATATATATATATATATATATATATATATATAACTTGTGAATTGCCCAAATAAAAGAAGGTTGTAGAGAGTAAATAAGTGTACAAGAGGATGAGTTAGTTAAGAAAGTTGTGGCCAAAATTACTGACAAGGTAATATAGCGTTATGACTAAGCCAACTCTTGTGCTCATCTCAAGTATTACTTCAACTTGACTGATAGTTGTAGTTTGTTATTGCCTTTAGAGGCTTTGATAGAATTCAAATCATGGTGAAAATTTATTGATGTGATTTGATATTCCATCAAATCATGCGGGAAAAAAGGGCTAGTTGTCCTGGTTTATTTTGACCTACCTTTTGCATACATATAAGCCACCTTTTAGTTTTAGAGATAGAAAGAGTGGAAATAACTAGAGAAAATGAAGAAAATCCTTTGCAATTACGACACAAAAAATCTTGGGGAAAATACATTTTACCCCTCTGAACAATCCACTTATTTGCATTTTTAACCCAATGTTTAAAAAGTGACACTTTACCTCCCCAAACTTCCAAATTATTGCAATTCAACCATTCTGACTTTTTTTTTCCCCCAAAAATGCCGCAATCCCAACTTTAAAAAATAAAATTAAAATTTTTTAAAAAAAATTTAAAAATAAAGGGTTGGCAGGCCACCCCAGTTGAGCCTGGAGCCACCCCAAACCAACTACCCCTTAATTTTTAATTTTTTAACTTGGGATGGGGGCATTTTGGGGAAAAAAAAAACAAAAACAAAAAAAAATGGTCGAATTGCAACAATTTGAAAGTTTATGGGGGGTAAAGTGTTAAACATTGGGGTTAAAAGTGCAAATGGATGGATAGTTTAAAGGATTAAAGTATATTTTCCCAAAAAATCTTACTTTGCCAGCTGCACTATAGGTTTGAAAAGAGTGTTGCGGAGAACAAAACACTATTCTTTGTCAAGGAATTAAAAGCAAGGATAATTTTTTTTGTCCGTGTGAGAGAGGTTTTGAGTCTATTGGATTTTGGGTTAACATAATTCTATGGTATAAAAATTTAGTTTCTTCAAACTTTGACCCATCAGTATGATAAATGCTAATGAGTTAAGGATAATGGCCAAAACTAATATGTTATAAGTTTTTACATATTCGTGTATATGAAACTTATATTTCGATTCTCTCTTGTATAATGTGACTCTACTTCTTAAAATAATTTCCAGGCATGAAGCAAAGTTTATTAGGAAAATTGTTGAAGAGATTTCAAGAGAACTGAACAACACACACTTGTTTATAGCACTTTACCCAATTGGAGTAGATTCTCATGTTCAAGACATAACTTTTGGGTTAAATGTTGGAGCTAACGATATTCGCATGGTAGGAATCTTGGGAATGGGTGGAATTGGCAAAACAACCATTGCTAAAGCCATTTATAACCAATTTTTTCATGGACTTGAAGGTAAAAGTTATCTTGCAAATGTTAGGGAAACTTCCAAGGAACCTAGGGGTCAGGTTCATCTCCAAGAACAACTTCTTTTTGACATATTGAAGACAAGCGAGATAAAGATAAGTAGTGTTGATAGAGGAATCAATATGATTAAAGAAAGACTTTGTAATAAAGCAATACTTGTGATACTTGATGATGTAGACCAAATGGAGCAACTGAATGCCATATGTAGGCGTGACTGGTTTGGTTTGGGAAGTAGAATTATTATAACAACAAGAGATGAGCATTTGCTAAAGGAGCTAAAAGTGGATAGTGTATATAGAGTTACAACAATGAATGACATTGACTCTCTTGAGCTCTTTAGTTGGCATGCCTTTAGGAATAGTTATCCTATTGAAGATTATACTGATTTGTCAAGAAGTGTTGTTGCTTACTGTGGAGGATTGCCACTAGCACTTGAAGTTTTGGGCTCATTCCTTTTCTCTAGGAGCATGCTAGAATGGAAAAGTGCATTAGATAAATTGAAGAGGATTCCTCATGAGCAAATTCAAAATAAACTTAGAATAAGTTTTGATGGACTAAGTGACAATACTGAAAAGGATATATTCCTTGACATATCATGTTTCTTCATAGGAAAGGATATAGACTATGTTGTAAAAATATTGGATGGCTGTGGTTTTTTTGCAAAGATTGGAATTAGTGTCCTCATTCAGCGGTGTCTTCTTAAAGTTAGTGAGACAAACGAATTTACAATGCATGATTTGTTGCGAGACATGGGAAGAGAAATCGTTCGTGAAAAGCACCCCAATGAACTTGGGAAATGGAGTAGATTATGGCTGCATGAGGATGCATTTGATATATTGACAAAGCACAAGGTAATAAGAACTTTCTCCATTGAAAACATTGAAAGAAAAACAAAGCATTTTTTTTCTTCTAAGATATATGTTATTTCAGGAAGCAAATGTGTACTAATTCACACTAATCATATGCCTTGAAAGTGTAATCCATATATTTCTTATTTGAAAATAGGAACATTTTTTTTTTCCTTTCCGAACATCATTCTATTGTTTTTGTAGTTGCAAACATGATTACATTATATTAATCAAAGCGCAATAAATGAAATGAATAATAAGATAGATTATGTGATAAGTTTGGATAATCACTTGTCTCATGCAATTCTTGTGTTTTTACAGGGAACAAATGCAGTTGAAGGGCTTACTTTAGAATTGACA
This sequence comes from Corylus avellana, assembly GCF_901000735.1. Taxonomy (NCBI): domain Eukaryota; kingdom Viridiplantae; phylum Streptophyta; class Magnoliopsida; order Fagales; family Betulaceae; genus Corylus; species Corylus avellana. Next base: position 6,905,200 of record NC_081548.1, on the reverse strand, counting down.
AGTCTAAGTAGGATGAATTTCAATTCAGAAGCATTTATTAAGATGCAGAGACTAAGATTACTCCAACTTGATCACGTACGACTCACTGGAGACTATAAATATCTTTCCAAAGAATAAAGGTGGCTCTGTTGGCATGGATTCCCCCTAAAGTTTATTCCAAGTGACTTTTATCCAAGAAACTTAGTTGTGATTGACTTGCAATATAGCAATCTCAAAGAAGTTTGGGAAAGTCCCAAGGTAAAATAATCAATGATTTATTTATTTATTATTATTATTATTATTTTTATGTTCTAGGCTCTAATATTACGCTTTCCTTCCTTTTTCATTGGTTGTTTTCTCATTTGTTTAGCAGTTGCTTGAGAAGATGAAAATCCTAAATCTCAGTCACTCTTATTATCTGAGCCAGACCCCTGACTTTTCAAAACTCCCAAATCTAGAGCAATTAATACTTGAAGATTGTACGAGTTTGGTTGAGGTTCACTACTCCATTGGAGGTCTTAGTAATCTTGTTTTGGTGAATTTGAAAGATTGCAAATGCCTTAAAAGTTTGCCAAGGAGTTTCTATAAGTTGAAGTCTCTAGAAACTCTCATTCTTTCTGGGTGTTCTAAAATGCACAATTTGGCTGACAACTTGGGGGAGATGGAATCATTGACAACTCTTCTTGCAGACAGAACTGCTATAAGACAAGTGCCTTTTAGTATAGTGCAACTGAAGAATCTCAAATATTTATCTCTATGTGGGTGTAAGGGATCACCGTCTAAGTCATTGCCATCACTCTTTTGGTCTTGGATATCACCAAGGAAAAGTCCTAAGTCAGTCAATCTACTGCCAGTTGCACTACAAGGCTTGAACTCACTAACACACTTATGTCTTTGGGACTGCAATTTATCGGATGATGGAATTCCTACAGATCTTTGGAATTTATGTTCTCTTAAAATTTTAGATTTAAGATGCAATAGTTTTGAAAGTCTATCAACAAGCCTAGGTGGTCTTTCGAAGCTTCAAGATCTCAGATTGGATCGTTGTAGAAAGCTTAAATCAATTCCGAATTTACCAGCAAGTTTGATTTTTTTAGATGCAAGACACTGCACTGCACTGGAAAGAATGCCGGATCTATCAAAGCTCTCAAATATGAATGGTTTGTACCTTACTAACTGTCACAAATTAGTTGAAATTCCAGGCCTGGATAAGCGGTCAAATCCTATTGTGTCTGTTGGCATGGAAGGGTGCATGAATCTAACACATACTTTTAAGCAAAGCTTCCTACAGGTACGTGTTTCTCTCTCTATGTCTCTCTTAATTTTTAGGGGAAACTTCACTTTAGATCCCTGAATTACAGCACGTTTTGACATGCTCCCAAAACTTCAAAATATTTCAATTTGAACCCCTCCGTCAGATTTTAAACGTTAAAAGAGAGACAATAATATTTATACCCCTGACTTTTTTATAAAATTTCAAATTTATCCTTAATTTCAAAATTATTATTTTTTTAAAATTATTATAAAAAAAAAAAAATCACGGGCCAAAAATTATTATTTCAAATTTAACCCTTTTTTTCAAAATTTTTTAATAAAAAGAAAATTGAAGGGTAATTTTGTCTTTTAAAGGGTTTTAACGGCAAAAATTGTCGGATGGGGTAAATTGCATCAAATTGAAAGTTCAAGAGGTGAAATTGAGAGGTTTTAAAGTTTGGGGCTGCTTGCCAAAACGCGCTGTAATTCAGGGGCCTAAAGTGAAGTTTCCCCTAATTTAATTTTTAACTAAAATAGAATAATGCGTGGAGTAGGATTTCAACTTAGGACCTCTGTTATGATATCATATTATCTCGTATCACTTAATTAATAATTTAACACACATCATCCTCTGCTGATGTAACAGGAATGGGTTATGCGTGGAGTTGGTAGCGTGTTTGGCATTTTCCTCCCTGGCAATCACATCCCCGATTGGTTCATGTATCAGTGTGAGGGACACTCGATACATTTTGAAGTACCTACTGTTGATCCCTTGTTGAAAGAGTTTGGTGTATGTGTTGTCTATGCATCACGCATTCAAGTATTATCCTCATATAAAGGTAGCATGTCATTTATCAACCATACCAAGAATACTATTCTGACTAATTTGGCAGCAACAACTGGTGGCCCATTCCCTCTTGGAGATCACCTATTGCTACGCAATATTGTTCTTACCAATGATTTTGAGGATGGTGATGAAGTAGAGGTTCTTGTAGATTGGGGGCCTGAAATCATTGTGAAGAAAATAGGGGTCTATCTAGTATATGAAAGGGTTGTTGATGGAAAAGATGAGGATCATGCCATTGTTGTCAGTGATGATGAGGATGACAATAACAACATAGAAAACAGATGCTCCTTTAAGAGAAAAATGAGATCTCCAAATATGATTGATGATTCACAAACTTTGATGAAAGAGAAAAAGCTCAAAAAGCTTGCTACAGAGGAAAATGACTATTCTTTTTACTCTTTTGTGACGAGATCTCAAAAGTTTCAATTTGAGTAGTTGTAAGATATATATATATATATATATATATATATATATATATATATATATATAGATGTTAGAGGATATTATGGGATTTGATTGAAGACATTTAATTGTAATTGATAATGATTTGATTTTATTGATTCGATTGTAATCATATTTAATTATCATACATACCTATCTCATTTTTCCTATAAATATGAGTATTTTGTAATGTATAAGAGCGAAATTCCTTAGGGCTTTAATGGTCCGTATAATCTTTACGTATTTTTCAAAAAAAAATTTTCATTTAAATTTCTTTATATTGTCTTTTCTTTTACAGCTAGACGAATCGATGTTGCTAAGATTAATGCATGGATGGGAGTGTGTTTCTCAGTTTCTTTAATTTGGTTTATAGTTTGTACATAAGTTTGCATTATGCGTCCCCAAGGGGTAGCTCAATCGATTGGGGACCACATTTTATAAATGGGGATCTAGTTCGAATCCCACTCCCCTTCTTGTATGGACATGTCGAAAAAAAAAAAAAAAAAAAAAAGGTTTGCATTATGTGATAATTAGGATATTTTATATTAAGAAAAATGTATAATAAGTCATTGAGTCAACCCTTCAAAATTTAAAAATCATTAAGTTTTTTTTATTTCGAAAATTTACTTCCTAGGTCAATCGAAATGACAATAAAATCCCTACCATCAAAATTTTTTAATAGCCGTTAGTCCCAATCAAAACGCATCGTTTTACCTCATTAAAATATTAATTTTTTATTAATTTAATTATAAAATTAAAATTAAAAAAAATTAAAATTAAAGATAATTCCGAAGAGATCGTAAAAATTTCCCAGATCTGGATTGGAGGGAGGCGGTGTTGGATCATTGGGTGGAGGAGGTAAAGATGCAGTTGGTGGAATGGCTCGAGGGGGAGGTGGGGTTGTCACCGGAGGTGTAAGGGATGCTTGCGGAGGAGAGCCTCCTAGTGGTGGCGGCGGCGAAGATAAAACTGGAGGGGGATGATGGTGAGGGTCATGCTGGTGGCGATGGCAGTGGTGAAGTTGATGGTGGGGGTGAAGTTGGCGGAGAAGGTTGTGGTGAGGTTGGAGGTGGTGTTAATACCGGTGGGGGTGAAGCTGGCGGGGATGGAGGAGGAGTAGCAGGGACTGCCGGTGGAGGAGACTGAGGAGCTAGAGTTGAAGGGGTTGAAGGGGATGAAGGCCCTAGGGTGTCAGTAGTTTGACTAGGCATAGTTGAAGAATTCGACGGAGCAGGGGAAGAAGGTGGTGGTGGTAAGGTGACAGAGGAAGTTGGTGAATTCGCAGAGGAGAGGAAGGAGGGGTTGTGGAACTGGCGGCCATCTTCCTATGGATCTCTCCTAACAACGACAATGCACTACTACAGTTCCATTGTCATATTTGAATGATTAGAGTAATCACAAACATCCAAACCTCCAATTTTTCCTCAAAACAATACATCATTATAGAGCACAATCCAATGCCAAAAAAGGTCTTCCTCAAACCAAACAAAGTAAAAAACACTCAAATTTTCTCAATATTGAGAACCCAAGAAAAAACCCAATTCAATCAAACCAGGCACTACCAATCTACCAGAATCCCTTCTTTAGATGTACAATTTTGATGTAATTCCCTTTCTGAGAAGGGCTATTGAAATTGCGCTCTTGAGTCCTGTGTATGAGAATCCAACATCTTAAGAGACAATGTTATGCATGCCTCTGTTAATGTGTTTTAGCCGTCTTAAGCATGTTGGAATCTTTTGAGCCTGTGAAATCTTTTTAAACCTTTCTGATGCTTGCTGTAATTCTCCTTGCCCTCTTTTTATTCGAAAGGATAGATATGGGGCTGTTCCATGGTTGGTCTATCTGTACCTTAATCTAGCTCGAAAATGCTTTTTCCATTACCTTTACAAGTGACTGCTCTGCTTATGCTGTACGAATTGCAAACCCTTTTGTTCAAGTTAGAATCTAAGATCTGATCAACTCTCTCTCTACTTGGGCAAACGTTAGCTTGGCTCTGAGGAAAACAACCAGATTCTCCAAACGTTGACATCTGACGAGCTGAAAAAATCCCATATACCAAAAATAGAAAGAAAAAAAAATGACTAAGCAAAACCCATTCAGAAAATCCTTCTACCAACAAAACCCAGACCGAGAAACCAAAAACTTTGAGCAATGATCAGATCGACAACAGTCATGTTTTCTCCCTTTGATAATCGCAGTAGAGACCCTGAAATTGTAAAGATAAAAGGCCATCAAGATATAATAACAAGAACAAGCAGTAAAATTCTCTTTTTTTTGTTCGGTAATAGCAAGAAGTCACCAACTGGAAATCTACCTGAGAAATCAATTGTTCTTCAATAACTGGAGAAGGCACCACCGAAGCCAAACCACCGTTGATGTTGCCGGAGAGATTCGAGAGCTGGGGTGTGTTCGCCAGGCTTGGGGCAAGAAGTCCTGTCGGTGAGTTGACAAAAGATTAATTTTTTTTTTTTTAGATTTAAATTTTAAAATTAAATTAATAAAAAATTAATATTTTAATGAGGTGAAATGGTGCGTTTTGATTAGGACTAACGGCTGTTAAAAAATTTTGACGGTAGGAATTTTATTGTCATTTCAATTGACTTAGGGAGTAAATTTTCGAAAATAAAAAACTTAAGGATTTTTAAATTTTGAAGGGTTGACTCAGGAACTAATTATACATTTTCCCTTTATATTATTATTAAACTATTGATTAAATTATTAAGTGTGCATTATGTGATGATTATGAGATTTTATAGGGTTAATAACTTTTTAGTACTTAGGTTTTCACTTTTTTATTTCTTCATACGTAGGTTTTAAATCGTATCACAAATGGTACTTGACTTATGGGTAAAGACCAATTTAATACTTTCGTCACATTTCATCAACCAAACTAATTTCGGCCACCCCATTCCGGCCCTAGAGCCACCCTCAATGGCCAAAATGGGGGTGGCCGGCCACTCCCTTTGGCCGGCCACCCCATATTTTTTAATTAGTTTTATAACTTTTTTTATTTTTGTTAGGACACGTGGCATTTTTTGTTATTACACGTCATTTCGTTAGTTTGATTGACGGAATGGTAACTGATGTACTAAACCGGTATTTACCCATAAATTAGGTATCATCTGTAATTTAAATTAAAACTTAAGTGGGAAAAAAAAAGAAAAGTGAAAACTTAAGTACTAAAAAAGGTATTGACGTTATTTTATATTATTATTAAACTATTGATTAAATGATTAAGTTTGCATTATTTGAAACTTAGCTTTGTGTTGACAGTCCGTGAATAGGTTGCTATAAAATGAGAAGATGAGCTTTTGAGAATCACCTGTTTGACTATTTCAAATCTAGATCTATATTAAATTCCCTTTTTTTTTAAAAAAAAAAAAAAAAAAATCTATATTAAATTCATGAGAAAATGAAGCATAGAATAATATGACCATTAATATCACGGTCCTCTACATTCAAGGGAAATTGAGAGATCCATTCCATGGTTAAAATTAAATTGGTGAAACTTTACTTATACTTCGTGAAGTAATTTCGAAGTTTAAAAATTTGCAATGTCGATATCCTATGTTTAACTCTTTTTAATTTCATCCATTTTTTAGTTAAAATGTCCACAATACCCCTTGTATAAAAAAAAATGAAAATTATAAAAAATAAATAAATAATCTTGGACCCACCCACAACTTGGCCGTGGTTTGGACTAAACTTTATTTGTTCATTAAGAAAATGGAAGCTAAGCAATACTAAAAGTTATTCTTGTGTCACTCAAAAAATGATGTGGAGTGACATAAGAGTGAGTTTTAGAATTACTCCCCAAAGCAGGGTTTGATCTATTATGAATGTGGGAATTAGAGGATAAGGACTATTTTACAAATAATATTAGAAACCGCATTTTTATTCTCTTTTGATATTTTTTCAAAGTTGATGTGACTTTTAAGATTACCATTAGAACAAATTCAATAGTAATTTTAAAGGCACATCAATTTTGTAAGGATAAAAAAGATCCCTAACATTTCTCATATTTTATAGTAATTGTTTACTGTTTTGTTTTTCCGAAATAATCAATCTTACTTTTTGCTTAGATGGCTATCTTCGATTCTTCACTACTACTGGCTACTGCAAGCAGGGCTGAGCGTTAGTCGGTAATGTCGTTTTCGGTAGAATTTTTTTTTTTTTCTTTTCGAAAAAGTTAGAAATTTCACAGACTTATTCTACCAATTTTTTTATCGACACCGAATGGCAGTCGGTAAAGTCGGTTCGGTAATGTCGGTTGGTAATGTCAGTATGTGGAAAAATGAAAAATTTGTCTGTAAAGTCGGTCGGTGAAGTCAGTTCGGTTAGAAAAACCTCTTTCGCCGACCGCACAAAAAAATTCGGAATAGAAAAAAATCATGCTGCCTCCCGACCATCATCTAGTCGATCACGGTTGGTGTCTGTCGAAAGTCAGTCGGTTAGCAGTTAGTCGGTGAATTTGTTTGGCCCTAACTGCAAGTGTAGCGTGCTTGCAGTAAGCACTACCACTATAAGCAAGTGGCAAGGAATGTCTTGGATCAACCAACATATCTTTTACACATCGTATCATTTTGACAAAGGATAAAAATCATTATCCATCACATCTTTCACTCATCGACGAATAGTGAATGGATGAATCCACTATTGAGTTTGTGTGTGGTTCACCAAGAAAAATGATATAATTCATTCATTTTGCAACCATCTTTTGACTATCTCTATAGTGAATGGATGAATCCACCATTAAATTTATATGGGATCTATATGAGTTCACAAATCTAATGGTTGATCTATTGAATTTATAGGATTAAGATAACACGAAGACGCTTCTCCTTACAGAATTAAAGACGTTGCTATTTGATTAATTACTTTAGTCTTCCACTACGTCGTTTCTCCTTCACAAATTTGAGTGGTCCAAATGTAAAACAACTTGCAATTAAAGACACGTACTAATAACTCAAATACTCTAGAGACAAAATTACGAATGGGCATCAAGTTCTAAGCATAGAGGGAGATGCACCTTGTTTTCTTTGTATTTTCATTTCGGATTAGGCATCAGCCACCATAATGCTACCGAGGGTATACATCAGTAATAGATGCTTCATCAACAGACATGGGCAGTGATTTGCTTCCAGATTGGTCCGATTTTGTCTCATTTGATTGCATGTTTTGCTCTCCTACACTATTAAAGAAATATGCTGGTTCTTTAGGTGACATCAGAGGAATCGAGTAACTATTTAGCATGAGAACTATGGATTCTATTGTTGGCCTATCAATTGGATCATTTTGTATAGTGATAAGTGCTTAAATATTCATATTTTTAGCCCTTAACTTGCATGTTTTAATCCTTTGGTTTTGGTTAATTAGGCCATTTTATGTCCTTTTCGTGTTTTTCATGCTTTTACAGGCTTTTGGAAGAAAATGAAGTAAAACTGGGTGATTTGGGTTCAAAAAGAGAAGATGGAAAAAATTGGAACTCCCTGACACTGTGATCAATCGCAGGGTACCTGCGATCGAGCGCAGTACCCTAGAGGACATAGTACAAAGCAGGCCAGGAGCGATCGAGCGCATGCCAGAAGAATTATCGATCGCATACCTGCGATCGAGCGCACACGAGTTGCGATCGATTGCACCCGTGCGCAAGAGACAACTCAAGGTGGCGGCCAGAATGTCCCTATTTCCATATTAGGGTTTCTCAACTCCCAATTGTAATAGGATTGAAGCCCTACGAAATCCTTAGGGTTTACTACTTTTCCAAAGACTTCTAAAGCCTATAAATAGACTCTTAAGCCTTTAGAATAAGAGGGCTTGGAGAAGGAGAAGAATATGAGCTCTTAAGTTCAAGTCTTGGGTTTATTCTTTTCCTTTATGAAGATGTTTAACATCAACTCTATGTGTAGCTAATTTATTTAGTAGGGCTAGATTGAAGCCCTAGTTATGTTTAATTAATATTTCAATATTGGTGCCTTTGTGATGATCTTGTTGTGCTATTTAACTTGATTAATACCTGCTTGCATGAATTCCTCATATGTGTATGCCTGATCAACATATGCATGTGGTATGGACTAGTTAGTTAAATCAATTTGGATGACCGAGTCATGGGTTTAACATAAGTGGCAAAAGAATACACACCGCGATTCTTGGGTTAATCAACATGGGGAACCGAGAGTATACACTCATGCCCTAGGCCTCGTGTGTTTGTCGATTTCCATAGAACATATGCTTTTCTAAAGAACAACTTAGTATATACCATGGTAAATCCTTTAGGAAAGAGAAGAGTTAGAGTATACACCCGTGCCTAACTCGTTGCTTAGGAAAATCTATAGCTTAAGGAGTATACACCCATGCCCTTAGGTTAACAAATATTAGATATGCATAACATGATCAAAGTATTGGCATATTGTTATATTAATTGAATATAATTAGTGGTGGATATCAAAGCCCTACCTTTTTATTATTATCAACTCAATCAATCTCTGTTTTACTTAAGGAATTTATTTTTAAACAAAAAAAAAAATTCAGCAATCCTCGTGGGATTGATCCTGTACTTGCACCATATACTACTTTGTTGACCTTGTGCACTTGCAGGTAAAACGTACAATTATTTACCTATTAATTTAGGTATATATTTTCCACAACAAGTTTTTGGCGTCATTGCCGGGGATTGCAGCGAATTTTGTTTAAATTTATTTTCCTTTAGTTTTGTTATTTCAATTTTTAATTGTTAATTTAAAAAAAAAAAAAAAAATTTCCCCTGAATTTTTTTTGTTTTCTGTGCAGCTTACAGATTGCCGTTCTGTGATTGTAATCAGTCGTCAACAAAGTGCGATCGAGCGCACCAACCTGTGATCGAGCGAAGTTCCAGGGAGCATCCGGACTAGGCAGTACAGAAGCTGCCTAGCGGAAAAAGTAATACAGTTCATGCAAGGTCATCGATCTCAAGCCTCAACCGTTTTTCCACTCGATCCTGAAATTGAGCGGACAATTTGACAACGACCTAGAGACAAAGAAGAAGAAGAAGAAACTGAGATGGAAGATTTGCAAGAGAACCCAGTGGAGCCAAGACCATTAGAGGCCAATCCACCACGAGTGAGGAGACCAATGAAGCAGGCATACGTGCCAACAAACCTCCATCAAACCTCTTGCATAGCATATCAACCAGAGGTGGATGGCAGCTATTATATCTCTCCTCAAATCCTAAATGCATTGACCCACTTCAGAAGCACATCTACTGAGGATCCCAACTTGCATCTTAAGGAATTTTTCGACTTATACAAGTTGCAACATGTTCAAGGCCAAACTCAAGAAAGACTCAGGTTAGTTCTCTTCCCTTTTTCCTTGAAAGATAATGCTAACCTGTGGTACAATTCCTTGCCTGCAGAATCTATCCACACTTGGGAAGAATTGACCACCAAGTTTCTGAAGAAGTTTTTCCCAGCCCAGAAGACAAAGCAACTTAAAAGGGAACTTCAAATGTTCTAACAACGAGACGGAGATTTGTTCTTTGAGGCGTGGGATCACTTCAATACCTTGCTTCTAAAGTGTCCACATCACAACATCCCTCAAGATGATCATGTACAAATTTTTTATGAAGGTTTAGATGATACTAATAGAGGGATGGTTGATACCGCTTGTGGAGGTATGCTAATGGAAAAGAGTAGTGAGGAAGCCATAGGAATCTTTGAGGGGTTGAGTGAACATACTCAACAATTCCCATCCAAAAGGAGGCAAGATGTAAGAAGCAAAGGCAAGAATGACGAAAATAGGGAAATGCAAAATCAGATGTCTGCTGTGGAACAGAAGTTGGACATGATTGTCAAAGCCATGACTGCTCAGAAAATTTCACCTCTGCAACAGGACACACTAGCTCAAGAGCCAGAGAAGGATGACCTGAAGGATCTTGTACGACAACTAGTGACTTCACAACAACAGTTTATGGTTGATCAAAAACAAGTTAACACAAAGACTGAGCAAGACATACAAAAACTGAAAGTGCAAATGGGTCAGATGGCAAAGGAGCTAAATGAGAAAAAGCAGGGAGAATCTCCAGCTCAGACAATACCCAATCTAGGAGGTCATCAGCAGCTGGAAGCAGTCACAGTTCTCAGGAATGGCAAGGTCATTGGAATTGAAGAGCCACCTCGAGCAACTCCAGAAGGACCATCAACTTCTAAGGTGAACAAAATGGAGAAGGTAAATGCACCCCCCTTTCCTCAAAGGCTAGTCAAACCAAAGAAAGAAGAGCAACTCAAGGATATCTTTGAGACTTTAAGGAAAGTAGAAATCAACATTCCTTTATTAGATGCAATTAAACAAATTCCTTTATATGCTAAATTTTTAAAGGATTGTTGCACTAACAAAAGGAAGTTTCAGGAACATGAGACAGTGGCCTTAACAGAAGAGGTAAGCGCAGTCTTGTTAAGGAAATTACCACCAAAGCTAACAGATCCAAGTAGTTTTACCATTCCCTGCAGGATAGGAGACCATTCTTTTGAAAAGGCACTACTGGATCTAGGAGCAGGGGTGAATTTGATGCCTTACACTGTATACGAACAACTGGGATTGGGAGAACTTCAACCAACCTCTATCACCTTGCAATTGGCAGACAGAAGCATAAAAAGACCAAGAGGTATACTTGATGATGTTTTGGTAAAGCTAAGTACAGTTATTCTACCTGCTGATTTCATTGTGTTGGATGTGGAAGAATCTCCTATGCCATCACCTTTACCTATTATCTTAGGAAGACCCTTTATGAGAACTGCTGATACTACAATAGGTGTAAAAAAGGGTATTGTGAGCATGATGGTAAATGGTGAGACAATAGAGTTCAAAATATTCGATGCATTAAAATTACCTCAAGAAGATTTAGAATGTTTTGATGTTTGTATGATCCAAGATGTTGGTAAGACAGTTTTGCAGGACCAACATAAAGATCCATTAGCGGCCACCCTCACCCATGGTTTCACAAGGCAGGACATTGAGCCAAAACCTGAAAATGTTATTAATGACATCCTTGAAACAGTGCATCACCTTGAGGCCTCTCCAAAATACTCAGGTAAGTATACTCATTCCTTTGAAGTTCTTGAGCCCACTAACACCTCTCTTGTTCCCTCTATTGTACAGGCACCGAAGCTGAAATTGAAGCAATTGCCGGAGCACCTAAAATATGTATACTTGGGAGAAAGCGAGACACTACCAGTCATCATTGCTGCAAATCTAAGTTGTGGGGAAGAAGAAAAGCTGTTGAGAATTCTAAGAGATCATAAAACCGCCTTAGGGTGGACCATTGCTGATATCAAAGGAATAAGTCCAGCTAAGTGCATGCATCAAATCTTCCTTGAAGACGAAGCAAAGCCAACCAGGGATGCACAGAGAAGACTCAACCCACACATGAAGGAGGTAGTCAAGGCAGAGGTATTAAAACTACTGGATGTGGGCATCATCTATCCCATCTTAGACAGTAAATGGGTCAATCCAGTCCAAGTAGTACCAAAAAAGAGTGAGATCACAGTGGTGAAGAATGAAGATGATGAACTGATACCCACAAGAGTAACCACTGGGTGGAGGGTGTGCACCGATTATAGAAGACTGAACATGGTAACAAGAAAAGACCACTTTCCATTACCATTCATTGACCAAATGCTAGAGAGATTAACTGGCCATAGCCACTACTGTTTCTTGGATGGGTATAGTGGCTATAATCAAATTGCAATAGCACCAGAGGATCAGGAGAAGACCACCTTCACATGTCCTTTTGGCACATTCGCTTACAGAAGGATGCCATTTGGCTTATACAATGCCCCAGCTACATTCTAGAGATGCATGATGAGCATTTTTTCAGACATGGTGGAGAAAACCATTGAGGTATTTATGGATGACTTTAGCGTTTTTGGGTCTAGTTTTGATGAATGCCTCCACCATTTGAAGAATGTTCTCAAGAGGTGTGAAGAATGCAATCTAGTGCTCAATTGGGAAAAATGCCATTTCATGGTTCAACAAGGCATCGTATTGGGTCATGCTATTTCAAGTAAAGGAATTGAGGTGGATAAAGCCAAAATAGATATCATCTCCAAACTTTCGCCACCTCTGACAGTCATGAGGGTGAAGAGTTTTCTTGGACATGCCGGATTCTATAGAAGGTTCATCAAAGATTTCTCCAAGATCTCTAGACCCCTCTGTGCATTGCTAGGAAAGGATGCCAAGTTTGAATGGACTAAAGAATGCATGACTGCCTTCAACACACTGAAAAAGCTGCTCACTTCTGCACCAATAATGCAAGCACCTGATTGGAGCCTACCCTTTGAGCTCATGTGTGATGCCAGTGACTTTGCCGTGGGAGCCATCTTGGGACAAAGAATCAAGAAGGTACCTCATGCCATTTATTATGCTTCTAGAACATTGAACAATGCCCAGCTAAATTATTCTACTACCGAGAAAGAATTATTAGCTGTCATATTTGCTTTGGAGAAGTTCAGGTCGTACCTAATTGGTTCTAAGGTTATTGTATTCACTGATCATGCTGCGTTAAGATATTTGTTTACCAAGAAAGATGCCAAACCAAGATAGATCAGATGAGTATTATTACTACAAGAGTTTGACCTTGAGATTAGAGACAAGAATGGTAGTGAGAATGTGGTGTCAGATCACTTATCCAGATTACTTCACGAGGAGGAAGGAGATGAACTCCCTCTGAATGAAAATTTTCCAGATGAGCAATTGTTTCCAGTTGATATCCAACTCCCATGGTATGCAGATATAGTGAATTACATCACTGCCAAGGTATTTCCTCCAGATATGTCTAGCCAAGAAAGGAAGAGGTTAATATCTAGATCTAGACAATGCCATTGGGATGACCCCTATTTGTTCAAATTCTGCCCTGATCAAATCATTAGAAGGTGTGTCCCAGAAGATGAGCACTTGAGTATTTTGCAGCACTGTCACCAGTTTGCTTGTGGTGGACACTTTGGGGCCAAGAGAACAGCACTTAAGGTATTACAATCTGGTTTTTATTGTCCTAATATGTTTAAAGACACTTTCTTGTTTTGCAACTCTTGTGATAAATTCCAAAAGACAGGTAACATCTCATCCAGAAATCAAATGCCATTGCAAAATATTCAAGTTGTTGAACTCTTCGATGTTTAGGGTATTGACTTCATGGGAGCATTTCCTAACTCATTCGGTTATTCATATATTCTTGTGGGTGTGGATTATGTGTCTAAATGGGTCGAGGCTGTCCTCTCAAGGACTAATGATCACAAAGTGGTTGTGAAGTTTTTGCAGGAAAACATTTTTGCTAGATTTGGAACACCTAGGGCAATCATTAGTGATGGGGGGAGCCACTTTAACAACTATGCTTTTACTTCGGTGATGAAGAAATATGGCATCACCCATAAGGTTGGTACTCCATACCATCCCCAAACCAGTGGCCAAGCAGAAATCAGCAACAGAGAACTCAAAGGCATCCTCGAAAGGACAGTGAACCCCAATTGGAAGGATTGGTCACTGCGCTTAAACGATGTACTATGGGCTTATAGGACTGCTTACAAGACACCTTTCGGTATGTCTCCATATCGGTTGGTTTTGGGGAAAGCATGTCATCTACCAGTGGAATTGGAACACAAAGCGTATTGGGCCATCCAGAAGTTTAACTTCAATATGTAGCAAGCTGGTGACAAGAGGAAGCTCCAACTAAATGAACTTGAGGAACTGAGGCATGATGCATATGAGAATGCCAAGCTCTGCAAGGACAGAACCAAAGCATATTATGACAAACAACTGATCAGGAAGGAGTTTCAAGTAGGACATAAGGTTTTAATCTACAATTCAAGATTGAAACTTTTCCCTGGAAAGCTTAAGTCAAGATGGTCTGGGCCCTGCATTGGTTACACAAGTATTCCCTCATGGAGCCTTGGAAATTCAAGACCCCCAAACTGACCAGTCATTCAAAGTCAATGGACACAGAGTCAAGCCATATCTTGAAGTAAAATTAGTACCAAGAGATGAAGATTTGGCACTCCACTCCATCCAAAATGAAGCATCCACTTTTGGACCGTACTGAGAGGGGACCAAAGTCTGGCTTAAGACGTAAAACTTAGCGCTCATGGGAGGCACCCCATAGCATATCCTTTTATTTTGTTGTTTGTTTTATTTTATTTTGTTTGATTTATATTTTTTTGTGTTTAGTATTTTTGGCGTTATGTAGTTTCTTTTCCATTCTGTTACTGTGATTGATCGCACCACACATGCGATCGAGCCCAGGTCTCCATCTGTGAGGCTACCGCACTCTGTTAGTGCGATTGAACCCACAACATGTGCGATCGAGCGCACTTGGCAGCATCCAATAGTTATTTTCATTATTCTTTTTTCTGTTCAATTTTTATTTCGTTTAATTTTGTTTCTTTTTACTTGTTTGTGTGTTTTATTATTTTGCAGGGACAAGTGTGCTTCAATTAAAGTTTGGGGGTGAGCTATGAGCCATGCTTTCCAAGACTATGTCGACCATCTCCCGGGTACACTCTTTCCTTAATTTAGACACATTGGGGACAATGTGTCATTTAAGTTTGGGGGTATAGGCACACATGTTTACACACACTTTGTCCCAATTTCATGTTAATTGTCTTTTTTGAGTGTTGTTTGTTTGTGATAAAAAAAAAATAATAATAATAATAATAATAAAAATTATGCATGTTCATGATTGCCCTAAAATTTTAAGTTGATCTAACAGAATTGTGGCTTAAATTCATCAGTGAGCTTAAAATTTAAACACATGATCTGATGAGTGAATCTATTAGTTTGGTTACTTGTTTAGGACAGTTGAAAAATCACATGTTTGATCTGATCACACAAGCACATTAGCACGTAATCTGTGAGGTATGACATGAGGTCTGATATGTATGTTTCAGCATCTTGGATAAAGTGGATGACTTATTAGATGACACTGTGGCATATATATATATATATACTGCGCTGCCTTGATGTACACCCTACTCTTTGCTACCCCCTGAGTTTATGTCTTGCTCTTCTCCTCTTTCCTTACTCCCAGTTTACCTTCTCTGTGTCGAGATCTTAGGTGTTAGACGGTAGTCCGCCACCCCGTCACTTTTGTTGGAACGATAGTCCCCCACCCCGTCACCTTTGTTGTAAGGAACGGTAGTTCACCACCCCCTCACTACAGCCGTCGAGGTATCTGTAAGTCCCGCTTAAGCCTGGGTTGGCGTTAGGGCGTGAAGATGATCTGTGGGCTAGGCCAAGGGTATGTGTGAATAGTTCTGGTTTTAGCCGAGGGCTAGGTCAAGGGTATGTGTGGATAGTTTCAACCGAGCGCTAGGCCAAGGGTATGTGCGGATAGTCTAGTGTCCTAGGAAGGAGATCCTTAGGAAGTTTACACAGTGAGTGAGTACCTAGGATGAGATCCTTTAAGACTTCACCCAGTGAGTAATTTTGAGTTTAGTTTGTATGTCATAATGTGGAGATCTAATTCTTCTGTTAGCTCTCAGTCCAGTTTACCACCTGACGTGGTTAATTTTGAAAATTTTTCTGTTGAATCTGATAATAATTTATGTTTTGATAAATGGAACATCCCTAAGCTGGACGCTAAGGATGTTTACACTACTTCTTCTTGGTTTAAAGTTCATTTAAAACCCAGTTTACTGTCAAAACGGTGGAACAAACCTTTGCTATTACCGGCAGAGATCAAACCATCACTTTGTTTAACAAGAAGTTCATTAACGACTCTCTTGCTAAAGGTTACAAGTTTTTGCATGTTGGTTGTGTCCAAGTTGCAGTCAAGCCATTGACTCGACTCAGTATTAATGCTTCTGTTTTGCTTTGCTTGCGTGACGCAAGATTCCTTGATTTTAAGACCAGTATCCTTGGAATGATCCAATCTTCCATGTTTGTTGGTCCTGTTAATTTTGATGTTTTCCCAAACATTTCTCTTGCTTTAAATGATATTCATGTTTTGAAAGCTTTAACGCTTAACATGCAGTCTTCTGGTTATAATATGGAAGAAGGTAGCAGACCCCTTGCTATCATCTACCGTATTTATTATAAATTGATGAAGACAAATCTAGATCCACAAGCTGTGATCAAGAATCCAGGTGAATCTACTTTGTTGATTCAAAGTTCTACTTAGAATGCTAATATCAAAACTCCAAAAATGATTTGCTGGGATGAGATTGACCTCCCCAACGAGTGGTTCTTGGAAGGTGTTTCAAAACCTTCTCGAGTAGTTAATGATTCCACTAGTCTTGATTACATCTAGCAATACATGGATGGATCTGTCAAAATCAATTTTTCTGATTTTGAACTTTCTAACAGAATCGAAAGACCTCTGTTCGAAAGACCTTTTTTGGTTAACGAACGAAGGAATTCTTTTGCTGGTTCTACAACCTCAGAAGGACTCCGTCGTCGTGATAAAGAAGTGGACGAGTCTCTTGACGCTCCTCCTCCTCTTTCTCCTCCTGTTAACCCTGATTTGAAACTCAAGGGAATCTCTACCCATTCCCAAGTTTCTTCTGCTTTTTATTCTACCAAAAACCATCCTCAGACGGATGACGAAGGTGGATCTGTTTCTCCTACTGCTTCTGACTTTGTTGCTTCTCTTCCTCATCAGTGTAGTGTTTTAACTGCTGTTTCTCCTGTCAATGATTTCTTTTCTGTCATTGATTGGCCTGCTTTGCTCAAAGATTTTAACTCTGATGAAAATCGTGTTTTGCGGCATGCTTACCGTGCCAAATATTCTGAACGGGAACGAAATCTCATCAAAGTCAAACGGACCGAGATGATGATTAAGACCCAAAAACATATTTTGTTTTTTAATTACCTTCAAAAGAATTTCCCTGTCGAAAATGTTTTGAATGTTGTCAAAAGAACTTTTGTTAAAGAAGATAAAACTCAGGTTAGGGCTTCTCATCCTCCTGTTGAAAATACTCTTCTTGATGTCAACAAAATGGTTGTAAAATGTTCTCCTTTCAAAATTGTTGATAAGGATCCTATCACCAACGATAGAAGAATTATCGAACAAAACAATTTTTGTTCCCAATCTTTGCATATTTTAGGACAACAATTGGACCGTATCGAAGAGAAACTCCCCTCTCTCTCTTCTAATCCAAAAGTTTCCTCCACTCCTCCAAAGATTGAAAAACCCTTGATTTCTCTTCCTGATTTAAAGAAATCTTCTGGTTTAAAAACATCCTCTCAAGTTAACCTTGAGAAGGTCGACAAATTGCTTTCGGAATTAACTGATTTGAAAACCACTCGTACCAGAACTTCTGGTCAGAATTTTGATATCAAAAAAGTTCATTCCTCTTCTGATTCTGAAACTTCGCAAGAATCCACTGATTCTGACATCAGGATTCTTGAAGAAAACTTTGGCAAGAACTGTCAACCTTACAAAGAATGTTTATTCGAAGCCTACTCCTCCTGATTTACAATTTGAGGAAAGGTTTCTCCAATCCCAATTCTCTGTTTCTGCTGATAAATTGTATGAATGGAACATTGATGGTTTGTCTGAGCAAGAACTGCTCAACAAGATGGATCACATGGCCATGGTTGCTAATGCCTACCTCACTAACCACAGTAAAAATCAATCTGATATTGTGGATTTACTTGCTATTGGTTTTTCTGGTACCCTAAAAAATTGGTGGGATAAATATCTCACTGAAGAAAGAAGAGACCAGATCAAGAAAGCAGTAAAGAAAGGTGATGATGGATTACCCATTTTCAATGACGGAATTGGTATGAGTGAACCTGATGGTGTTAACACTCTAATTTATACAATCATCAAACATTTTGTCGGGACTCCTTCTAATATTACTTTCCGTATTTCTGATTATTTGAACAATCTTCGATGTCCAGCTATGTCTGATTATAGATGGTATCAAGATGTTTTTCTTTCCCGTGTTATGGTTAGAACTGACAGTCAAAAACCGTATTGGAAAGAAAAGTTTATTGATGGGTTGCCTTCATTATTTGCTCACAAAGTTAAAGATGAATTGATCAGTACTGACACTGGTCTCATTGATTTTGAAAATTTGACCTATAGAGATTTATTCTCTACAGTCAAAAAACTTGGCATTAAGATGTGCATCGATCAAAAAATGATCAGACAGCAGCTTAAGAACGCCAAGAAAGCTAAGTATGAAATGGGAAATTTCTGTGAACAGTTTGGATTACCTCCTTTGCTCCCTCCAAAACGCATAGGAAGAAATCTAAAGCTTTCTCGAAATCACCCCCTCCATATTACAACAATTACAAGAAAAGAAAATTTAATAAACCTAAATTTTCTAAGCCACCTAAGAAAAATAAAGATTCAAAATTTGAAAAATATTTTTCTAAGAACAGGTGTTTCAATTGTGGAGAAACTGGACACTATGCTGACAAGTGTCCTAAACCTCCTAAAAAGATTAAAAAATAGATTAATGCTTTAAATATCAATGACGATGAAAAGCAAAAAATCTTTAGAATCTTTCAAAACAATGATTTTTCTAATTATTCTTCCAATGATGATCTTCCATCCTCTTCGGATTCTGATTATCATTCTGCTTCTGATATTTCCAGAAATTGTTTCAAAAATGGTTGTGCTGACTCTTGCTGCAATCCAAAAACTTGTTATGTTTTGACGAAATCTAAAGAACAAGAAGACTTACTTCTGACTTTGATCTCAAAAATTGAAAATCCTGATTTGAAAGAAGAGTATCTTAAAAAACTTAAGAAACTCATGGTTAATGATTTTGAAAAACCTGTCGGCACTAAAATCTCTCTTGAAGATACCTTGAAATGATTTTCAAACCAAAAATCCAAGGTAGTTACTATCTCAGATTTGCAGCATGAGATTGGTAACATCAAGAAAGACATTGCTGATTTGCAAAATGACTTGCAAATGGTTAAAACTGAGAACAAAGATTTACAACAAAAGCTTTTGCTTTGAAATCTTCAACAGTTTTTCCCAGAAAATAACTCTGATAATGAAGATGTTAACAAAAACGTTAACAAATCTGAGCATGATGATGAAGCTGAATCTAGCTACAAGCTTCTTTCTAATGATGACGTTAAGATTGTCAGTGCTATCCATAAAATTGTCCCTCCCAGATGGTATTCTAAAGTTCATAGTTCTATTGCTCCTGATTATGCTTTTGATGTTATTGCTCTAATTGATTCTGGTTGTGATCTAAATTGTTTTCAAGAAGGATTTATTCCAAGGAAGTATTTTGAAAAATCTACTCAAAAGATGGACTCTGCGAGTGGAAACAAAATGCATATTGATTTTGAATTAAAAAATGCTTATGTTTGCCAGCATAATGTTCATTTTCACATTCCTGCTGTCCTTGTCAAAAACATGGGTGAAAGGGTAATTCTTGGAATGCCTTTTCTTGATTTACTTTATCCATTCTCGGTTAACGAGATTGGTTTGTCAACTGTTAAGTCTGATATTGATATTCAAATTCCTTTTTCTACAAGATTTGAAATTGATGTTAACAGGTTGGGTATTAAGTTTGGTCAGCACCCTGTCCTAGAGTTGGATAAGGACCCTGCCCCTGTCAGAATTCTATCTTGCTTAAACACCCCACTAACGGTTGTGTTTTCCCAGAATTCTTTGTTCATACCTATCCCCAGCACATGGCGCATATTATTATTTCTGCTTTGCAAAAAATAATTTTGACATTATTTTGCATATATTTTATAAAGGTTTTTACCTTTTTAATTTTAATTATTTTTCTTTTGAATTTTTGCAGTGCCACCATGGCCAGCAAAAAGGATAAAGGCAAAATCCATTCAAAGGCTCTGGTCATAAAACTAGAGTCTGCCCCTGTTTCCTGTTTACCCATTTCATCTGTTGCTTTAACCAACAGATTTACTCCATTTAATCCTGGTTCCCAGGTTTCTTACTCCTCCACTTTGGTTTCCCAATATGATCCTTTTTCTGGCCCACCCCAGAAAACCTTTGTCAAGAACGACAAACCTACTTCTGATTATTTAACTCTCCCTTATTCTCAGAATATGTTTTTTATTGAGTTAAATCGTGTTTCTTCTACCCAATCCCCCGCAGATATTGCCGTCTCCTATTTTCCTCCTAATTTTCATTGGATTCCTGAACATCCTTTGAAAAACATTGCTTTCTATTCTGCTATCCAAAAGCAGACTAGTACTGTTTATTTCAAAGCCATTCCTGACATAATTAATCCTCAGAAAACACTCTACCACAGTGTTTACTTTAAGAGAATTATTTCTGAAAAAGAATGGGGTGACCACCCCTCTGTTTCCAAATCCCTTAACGGGTTTAGCATTCCATGTAATTATTATGATTACATTAATGCTTTTTACAGGTTTCTTCTCTATCAAACCTCGAATTTTGATCATTCTTGGTTTGTCAATTTTGATAAAGATTTTACAGGAATTCTTCCTCTTTGGTTCATAAGATGGTGGAACCAATTTGGCCTTCTTCCTGATGTTCTCCCTCTCCCCCTTGTTGATGCTTTCCAAATGTTTAAGAACAACTACAAGATTCCTTGGATTCTGAGATGGAATTATCGCCTTTCAGATGACCTGATTCAAAGGTGCTGGTTCATCAAATGGTGGGATAAATGCTCACTAAATGATTCGATTATCCTTGATGTTAAAAATTTAGTTCGAGTCCCAAAGGCTCTTGCCGCCCCAAAGACTCCTGTTGTTTCTCCCCTGTTAATTCCCCCGAGTGCTTTCACTTCCCCAAAAGAAGAAAAAAGTTCTCCTACTTCTTCTGCTTCGGCTGCTTCAAATTCTTCAAATAAGAAATCTTCTAAGAAGAAAGATATGATTCAAGCCCTTCTTGCTGCCCTGGAATCAGAATTGCCTTCTGATGGTGAAGACGAGACGCCTAAACCACCAGAACAGACTGATCAGGTTCCTCCCTATTTTGAAGACACACAAGACTACTATCCTTACTCGGGAGCTGAAGACTTGTGATTGTTTGGCCTCTTGACGGCCCATGTTTGTCCTTTTGGCCCATAACGGCCTTGTTTATCTTGCTCAAAGCCCTTCAATGGCTCATGGTCCTCAGTTCAGCTCCATAACGGCTGAATTTTTGTTAACTATTTCAGACTAGCTCATGACGGCTGGTTTCAGAATTTGATGTTTTTACCATGATCTCTAACGGATCACTGTTCATCACTATTTGAAGTTACTGTGCAAAATCATTGTTCACTTTTACTGTTCATGTCATGGACGACACTGTGCAGGATTACTGTTCAGACGCACTGTTTACTTTACTGTTCATGTTTTGTCTGCCGACACTACAGTGCCGACAGCAACTGTTCAAGATTGCTACTTTTACTGTTTCAGATTGGCGCCAGACCTGCCTCCACTATTTACTTTTGACTAAAGCGGACTCCACAGTGACGCGGACTCCTTTTTTACTGTTTTGTTATAATTGTAATTTGTTTTTCATGCTTTGTATCCAGCCTATATAACGGGCTCCCCTTCCCCATTGTAAGGCAGAGGTTTTTTAGAGGTTGCTTGAGAGACTCCTCAGAAACTATCTAGCCATTCCCCTGCTTCATATTCTTGTTCTTTTCCTGTCCCTTACTTCAGTAAGTTCTGTCACTTACTCCTGTAAAGGTTTTATCATATAATCTATAACGATTATCTGTTTTAATTCCTCTCAACTATTTTTATTTCAGTTTTAAATTTTGATTATACAATTGTCATACCACCTTCTTGGACGGTTTTATTTGCTTTAATCTATTATTATTGCATGTACATCACTCTCCCCTACGCCCCTGCATCTATTTGCATACTGCGCTTCCTCCCCCTCCGTTGTTTGGTATCAGAGCCATAAGAGTTCCGGTCTCTTTGCTGCCTTGATGTACACCCTGCTCTTTGATAACCCCCTGAGTTTATGTCTTGCTCTTCTCCTCTTTCCTTACTCCCAGTTTACCTTCTCTGTGTCGAGATCTTAGGTGTTAGACGGTAGTCCGCCACCCCGTCACTTTTGTTGGAACGGTAGTCCACCACCCCGTCACCTTTGTTGTAAGGAACGGTAGTTCACCACCCCGTCACTACAGCCGTCGAGGTATCTGTAAGTCCCGCTTAAGCCTGGGTTGGCGTTAGGGCGTGAAGAAGATCTGTGGGCTAGGCCAAGGGTATGTGTGAATAGTTCTGGTTTCAGCCGAGGGTTAGGCCAAGGGTATGTGTGGATAGTTTCACCAGAGGGCTAGGCCAAGGGTATGTGCAGATAGTCTAGTGTCCTAGGAAGGAGATCCTTAGGAAGTTTACACAGTGAGTGAGTACCTAGGATGAGATCCTTTAAGACTTCACCCAGTGAGTAATTTTGAGTTTAGTTTGTATGTCATAATGTGGAGATCTAATTCTTCTGTTAGCTCTCAGTCCAGTTTACCACCTAACGTGGTTAATTTTGAAAAAATTTCTGTTGAATCTGATAATAATTTAATATATAATAAAATAATGGTATCAAAATTTTATATAATAATTTAATTATATTAAATTAAATTAATATAATTAACCACGTCACTACAACCGTCGTGGTTAATTTAATATATATATATATAAAAGTGAAATAAATGATCATTGATGGCTTTTTACAGAGTAACGGGACCTCGTCTCAAAGCATTGAGTGTTCACGTCAAAAGGTGAAAAATTTGGATTTGATCAATGTCATGGTTAGTTGGTTTTGTAGCCTTTTTGACTCGAGTTAGTAGGTCCTTAGGGGTGTCTCTATACCTAATGCCCTAAAACCACCTGGTTTGGGAGCCATTGACTTAACACTCGCTACAAAGGTCAATTAGAAAGCTTAAGAGAACCAACATTGCACAACCTGACCAAAAATAAGAGAAATATGCCTCGTGTCAATCTAATAGGAATTTCAGTGAATTTTGACATTTGGAGACATTACATATTGAAAAGATTTGGAAGCCTCATAATTTTGTGCTTATTCACTTTACACTGTTTGAAACTTGTGATATGTTAGCATGTCCTTTGTAAGTAATTGCACTTTGAGATTCCAATTCATTGTGAAGATGGAGTTCATCCTTTTAAGCTCGCTAATGAATAAAAATCATGATCTTGAAGTGATGCTTTAATTTTTGGGATGACATGAACTGTGTATGATGTTTGTGGGTAACATTTCTGAAAAATCCTCACGAGACTTCACTCGTCCACTAGGGAATTCCTAGGGGTTTAAAAGGCTTGTTGGATACGCTAAATGCAATCGTACATCCCACGAAAGATGGATTTATCTTTTGTTTTCTGTTTTTTTTTTTTTTCATTCCTG
>NC_081548.1:6875314-6881302 GCF_901000735.1 Corylus avellana | reverse complement strand
GATCCTTAGGAAGTTTACACAGTGAGTGAGTACCTAGGATGAGATCCTTTAAGACTTCACCCAGTGAGTAATTTTGAGTTTAGTTTGTATGTCATAATGTGGAGATCTAATTCTTCTGTTAGCTCTCAGTCCAGTTTACCACCTAACGTGGTTAATTTTGAAAAAATTTCTGTTGAATCTGATAATAATTTAATATATAATAAAATAATGGTATCAAAATTTTATATAATAATTTAATTATATTAAATTAAATTAATATAATTAACCACGTCACTACAACCGTCGTGGTTAATTTAATATATATATATATAAAAGTGAAATAAATGATCATTGATGGCTTTTTACAGAGTAACGGGACCTCGTCTCAAAGCATTGAGTGTTCACGTCAAAAGGTGAAAAATTTGGATTTGATCAATGTCATGGTTAGTTGGTTTTGTAGCCTTTTTGACTCGAGTTAGTAGGTCCTTAGGGGTGTCTCTATACCTAATGCCCTAAAACCACCTGGTTTGGGAGCCATTGACTTAACACTCGCTACAAAGGTCAATTAGAAAGCTTAAGAGAACCAACATTGCACAACCTGACCAAAAATAAGAGAAATATGCCTCGTGTCAATCTAATAGGAATTTCAGTGAATTTTGACATTTGGAGACATTACATATTGAAAAGATTTGGAAGCCTCATAATTTTGTGCTTATTCACTTTACACTGTTTGAAACTTGTGATATGTTAGCATGTCCTTTGTAAGTAATTGCACTTTGAGATTCCAATTCATTGTGAAGATGGAGTTCATCCTTTTAAGCTCGCTAATGAATAAAAATCATGATCTTGAAGTGATGCTTTAATTTTTGGGATGACATGAACTGTGTATGATGTTTGTGGGTAACATTTCTGAAAAATCCTCACGAGACTTCACTCGTCCACTAGGGAATTCCTAGGGGTTTAAAAGGCTTGTTGGATACGCTAAATGCAATCGTACATCCCACGAAAGATGGATTTATCTTTTGTTTTCTGTTTTTTTTTTTTTTCATTCCTGTTTTTTTTTTTTTTTTTTGTATTGCTAAGGGACTAGCAATATGTAAGTTTGGGGGTGTAATAAGTGCTAAAATATTCATATTTTCAACCCTTAACTTGCATGTTTTAATCCTTTGGTTTTGGTTAATTAGGTCATTTTACTTCCTTTTTGTGTTTTTCATGCTTTTACAGGCTTTTGGAAGAAAATGAAGTAAAACTGGGTGATTTGGGTTCAAAAAGAAAAGATGAAAAAAATTGAAACTCCCTGACACTGCAATCAATCGCAGGGTACCTGCGATCGAGCGCAGTACCCGAGAGGACATAGCACAAAGCAGGCTAGGAGCGATCGAGCGCATGCCAGAAGAAGTATCGATCGTAGACCTGCGATCAAGCGCACACGGGTTGCGATCGATCGCACCCGTGCGCAGGAGACAACTCAAGGTGGCGGCCAGAATGTCCCTATTTTCATATTAGGGTTTTCCAACTCCCAATTGTAATAGGATTGAAACCCTATAAAATCCCTAGGGTTTACTACTTTTCCAAAGACTTCCAAAGCCTATATATAGACTCTTAAGCCTTTAGAATAAGAGGGTTTGGAGAAGGAGAAGAATAAGAGCTCTCAAGTTCAAGTCTCGGGTTTATTCTTTTCTTTTCTTTTCTTTTCTTTTCTTTTATGAAGATGTTTAACATCAACTCTATGTGTAGCTAATTTATTTAGTAGGGCTAGATTGAAGCCCTAGTTATGTTTAATTAATATTTCAATATTGGCGCCTTTGTGATGATCTTGTTGTGCTATTTAACTTGATTAATATTTGCTTGCATGAATTCCTCATATGTGTGTGCCTGATCAACATATGCATGTGGTATGGACTAGTTACTTAATTCAATTTGGATGACCGAGTCTTGGGTTTAACATAAGTGACAAAAGAATCCACACCGCGATTCTTGGGTTAATCAACATGGGGAATCAGGAGTATACACCCAAGCCCTAGGCCTCGTGTGTTTGTCGATTTCCATAGAACATATGCTTTTCTAAAGAACAACTTAGTATATACCATGCTAAATCCTTTAGGAAAGACAAGAGTTAGAGTATACACCCATGCCTAACTTGTTGCTTAGGAAAATCTATAGCTTAAGGAGTATACACACATGCCCTTAGGTTGACAAATATTAGATATGCATAACATGATCAAAGTATTGGCATATTGTTATATTAATTGAATATAATTAGCGGTGGATATCAAAGCCCTACCTTTTTATCATTATCAACTCAATCAATCTCTGTTTTACTTAAGGAATTTATTTTTAAACAAAAAAAAATTCAGCAATCCTCATGGGAATGATCCTGTACTTGCACCATATACTACTTTGTTGATCTTGTGCACTTGCAGGTAAAACTTACAATTATTTACCTATTAATTTAGGTATATATTTTGCACAACATATAGATAGTAAGCCAATATGGAGACATTTAATGACTTCATCTCTCGAGTAAGAGTCTCCCAATGTCGGATCCATCAAATCCAAGGGCGTTCCATCCCTCCAAAGTTTCCAAGCCTGCATCAATTGGTTAAGTAATATTATAAAAATATCACTTGTCTCCCCTAACACAAATGTGATGATGATTGTATCAGCATAGGAAAAAAAAATTAGAACATTTGGCTCATACTACTCACATGGCTCAAAAGGTGTCTAGTGGTACCATCTGATTGATTAAAAGAACTGATCTTCTTTCCACTTATAATCTCAAGAAGTAAGACGCCAAAGCTATATACATCTAACGTTACAGAGAATCCATGCATGGCATACTCTGGAGACATGTAACCACTGCAAACCAACATCATTAATACAAAAATGTGAGCCATAAGACATGCATGCTCACTTGTGTTACATAAACAATGTATTGCAAGTAACATTACTTACAATGTGCCGGCAATCCTACGAGTCTTTCCTCGAGTTTGATCAATTCCAAAAATCTTTGCCATACAAAAGGTCTGAAACTTTTGGATTCATATCCTCATCTAACAAAACATTACCAACTTTAAGATCACGATGTATAATTCTGAACCGAGAGTTAGGGGTGGGTAGAGTAACCGGCGACCGATTACCGACTGATTACCGAAATTAACCGAACCGAAAGTAACTGTAACCGATAATTATCGGTCGGTAATCGGTTTAAAATTTTATATCGATAAGCTTATCAGTCGGTAATCGGTTGGTTTATAATTTGTTATTGAAAAACCGATATAAGCGATATGATCGGTAAGTTTTTTTAATTTTTAATTTTTTTATAATTTTATATTTATTATTGAAACCAAAACGACGTCGTTTTGGTTTCACTAATACAGTCTATACAAACCTATCTAAGGGTTTTCCGGCTTTTCCCCAATTCCCCAAACTCACGCTGCAGAAGGTCTCGTAGCAGAAGCGCCGCAAGCCCGCACTCGCTGAAGGCTAAAACATAAAACTCTTTTATTTTTTAGTCTCTCTTATTTGACTATTTGTGCTTATTTTCTTAACTGAAAAAAAAAAAAAAAAAAAAAAGGTCTCTTTTAAAGCATTACATGCATTTGGCAATTTATTCATTTGATTTTTATTTTTTTTTATTTTTTTATTTTTTTATATTGTAGTGGATCAATATAAAAAAACGCTTCAATAAGCTATTTTAGCAAAAAATATACCATAAAATAACTAATTTTTAATAAGCTATTTTATGCTTTAGCCCAACAAAACGTATTTGGGCCTCCAAAACAATTAATTTTTGGCATGATTAGCAACCAGTTAAAAGCCTAATAAGAAGCCCACAAAAAACCTATTTAACCGACCGGTTAACTGATTACCAATAATTTTTGGTAACATTTCTTATCGGTCGGTAATCAGTTAGGATTTGGTTAACCGATAGCTTATCAGTCGGTAACCGGTAAGCTCATTAACCGGACCGATATGATCGATACCCAGCCATACTGAGAGTCTTCATGAAGATAAATAATTACTTGAGGAACCCTCTTTAATAATTTTGTAACGTGTTGGCCAATCAAGTTGTTTTTGTCTTTCAACGTCTATATTTTCACCAAAATTCAATATTCACGTGATAATCATGAACTAAAGTCAATTATATATCAAAATAATTCAATTAATCAAGAAAATGAATTTTATTTTGTTATACTCTTGTAAGTTCTACAACACTCATTGAATTTTTGAATAGTTAATCGAATTGTTAATTGAGCCTTTCTTGAATGAGAAATTCATGTCTAATTTTATATGACATACAAAAAAATAGATATATGCCTGTAAGAGACAAACCATATAGAAAGTTGTCGAGACTTTTGTTCTGCACAAATTCGTAGACAAGTATCTTTTCTTCTCTTTTCAAGCCAAATCCCAATAGCCTTACAAGATTTCTATGTTGAAGTTTGGCAACCACTACAACCTCATTTTTAAATTCTCCAACTCCTTGTCAAGACTTTTTTGAAAACCTATTTACAGCTATTTCTTGACCATTAGAAAGTATCCCAGCAATGTTTTCTTCATTGTTTGGTATAATACTAATTATATCTTAGAAGTTTGGCATGATACGAAGTAACTTTATCAAAATTGAATGCTAAGGTATTTTTGTACATCCCTATTAAGGATGTTTTGGCAACCTTCTCTCACAGTTTCTTTGAAGATTAACTTTGATGGTTGCTATTAATGCTTCTTTTTCAGCCACTCCTAAGCAACTCATTGGGTGAAATCATCTCAGCATTGACCAAAAAACTTCATTCCACTTATGTAAAAAGGGAGAATCCATGGCTGCTCTTACATGGATACATTTTGCTATCCCACAAGGCTACAACAATTTGTTGATTGAAGTTGTACTCTTTGGTTTCCATTTTAGCTATTAACAATCAGAACCTCTTCACCGAATGGACAATTGCTCCAATTAATCATCGCCGGAATTAGTTGAAACTACATCATTTTCAAGTTTGGAATCTTACAAAAGTTTTTCGGGAAAACTTGTCTTCGGGTATCTAGGCATTTAAAATGTGTTGTATTTAGTTTTTTGGGAAACTTCACTTAAAACCCCTAAACTACCACTAATTTTGAGACGACCCCTCAAATTTTAAAAAATGTCAATTTCACCCCTTAAACTTTCAATTTGATGCAATGCACCCCTCCGTCAATTTTTGGACATTAAAAGTGATAAAATGACCTTTATACCAAGGTCATTTTTTACAAAATTCTAAATTTACTCCTAATTTCAAATTAAAAATTAAAAAATTGAAAGGTAATTTGGTCTATTTAGTGGCAAAAATTGTCAGATGGGATCAAATGCATCAAAATAGAAAGTTTAGAGGTGAAATTGAGAGTTTTCAAAATTTGGAAGAGTCATATCAAAATGTATGGTAGTTTAAGGGTCCTAAGTGAAATTTTCCCTAATTTTTTTGTTAATATTTTGGAGTAATTTTATTAAAGACCCCTTAACTTCTACCCGATTTGACAAATTCCCTTAAACTTCAAAATCTCTTAATTTAGTTTCCTGAACTTTCAATTGCAATCAATTTGGATCCATCTGTCAGATTTTAAACATTAAATGACGTTTATACTCCTGATTTTTTTATAAAATTTAAACTTTACCCTTAATTCCAAAACATTTTTATTAAAAAAAAAAAAAAACGAAAATCATCGATATTTTGGTCTTTTTTGGCATTTCTAACGGCTAAATTTGACGAAGTGGTTCAAATTGAGAGCAATTGAAAATTCAGGGGACTAAATTGAGAGATTTTAAAGTTTAGGGAGGCTTTATTAAATCGAGTGAAAATTTAGGGGTATTCAGTGAACTTACCCTTAATATTTTTAACTTGAAGACTGAAAATGAAAGGCAGATTCCCTTTCATTATGGTATATATACTTAGGGGTCGTCCTCAAATTATAAATAAAAGAGCGGACGACGGAATCAACTATAACTATTCTATAAAAAAAAAAAAAAAAAAAAAA
>NC_081548.1:6867637-6875214 GCF_901000735.1 Corylus avellana | reverse complement strand
TATTACTCTCCAACAAAGTGAGGGTTTTAGGATTGCGAATTGAGGGTTCTGGGATTGTGAATTCTACAAACGTTCAACGAGTATTCAATTCAAGTGCTTAAACAACAATGGCTAGAGGTTAGTATTTCTTTTATGTTTATATAATTTTCTCCCAAATTTCTAACAGTGTTTACCGTCAAGTAAAACGGGTACACGTCATACCAAAGATAGCAACTCGAAAGCATTACTTTGCCACTTTTCTTTCCTGCGCAGCAACCTGACAGATTCTTCATTGCTATCTGAAGACACTGATTGCAATCGTAACCCAACAGGTCTGGCGTGCACTGCACAAGGGTGTATAGTGTTTGTGAAGCTGCAAAATTCGCTTCTTTTGTCCCAAACTTCTTGGCTCCAGACGCAACATTCGAAAAGCAACTTGCCAAACCATTCATTGTTGCCGTCACTAGCTCGTCAAACCGGTTAGGCTCCGAAACTGTATCCGTGCTCCAAATAGAAGAGGTAGGTTCGGAGGCCATGGTGGAGAAGATATACAAGTTAGAGTAGCGTAACATGCACTCCGAGTACCAACCCACCGCCACTTTCTCCTCGGCGCAGTATCCGACTATCTCTTTGGTTGCCACAGCGACACAATTTTGGCAGTCTACGGTAGGGAGGTCGCCGCGGCACAGAAAGAGGCCGTAAACGGTGTTGATAGAGTTTCCGACGGAGGCGTTGTAGAATTCCAAGTCGCTGGTGCCTTTGGAGGAGAGGTAAGCGAGGAGGCGAAGGAGGTTGGATTGGTAGTTGCTGTTTGCGGCTAAAGTGGTTGTGTTTGTGCAGATATGGTTGTAAACAATTGGAGCAGCTTCAGTTGGGGTTTGGCTAAGGAAGCTTATAAGCATGGAGAGGAACAAAAGGGTCATTCTGAGGTTGTAGGCTTGTAGCCCATGATCAGTATATAATCACCAACCTAGGTTGGAATCAATTTTTCTCATAACATTTTACAATACTCGATCAAATACGATGAGCATGGTGAGCCTGATTAACTTGACCCAAGTCAAGAAGCTAAGTCAAGCAACCCAGAAAATTCGTCTCAGTCAAATTTTGGAAAATACCTCACCACTGAAACTGGGGAACAACCAAATTTCTGAAAGAGTTTAACTTTGGTTAGAGTAGCCTGAAAACCCATGTTTTACAGCCCCCAATCCCCAGCTGACACCTAAGCAAAAGCTAAAAAATTGCACCAAAACAATCTAAGCCCAAATACACCAAATTAGAAAGAAAAAAGAAAAGCTGAAAATACTTGTGCCCCTTCGTTAACTTGGCAAGACCCACGGCAT
The DNA here is from genome assembly GCF_901000735.1 of Corylus avellana. Lineage (NCBI taxonomy): Eukaryota > Viridiplantae > Streptophyta > Magnoliopsida > Fagales > Betulaceae > Corylus > Corylus avellana. The sequence goes on along the minus strand of NC_081548.1, from coordinate 6,873,895 downwards.
GGGTTTGGCGAGACCCCAGCTGACACCTAAGCAAAAGCTAAAAAATTGCACCAAAACAATCTAAGCCCAAATACACCAAATTAGAAAGAAAAAAGAAAAGCTGAAAATACTTGTGCCCCTTCGTTAACTTGGCAAGACCCACGGCATGGGTTTGGCGAGACCCACGCTGTGGGTCTGTCATTGGTCTCCCCAGGCTCATGGCGTGGGTCTGACCATCCACGACGGGGGTCATCTCTCTTCGGAGCCGGTTTCGATTTTTAGGATGATAAAATTTTTAAAGGGTTAACTTTCTACTTTTAAGTTTTAAATTTGAATCCAAAAACGAGTTTGGAGCATTAGAAACGAGTTTTGGGGCATTAGAATCGAGTTTTGGGGTGAATTTCGTCGGGTCACGGCGGGTCATCACTGTGACCCGCCTAATGGCTGGCAACACCCAAGCCAGTGGGTCTGCTCGGTTTGCTGTTTTTTTTTTTCTTTTTGGTATTTTTTTTTCACTTTGATTTGCTGTGTTTGTTCTCATTTGTGGTTTTTTGCAATGTTCTTTAAATGATGATGTGGCACATGTTGATTGGGTGCTGCAAAAGTGGTGTTTTGCAGAAGGTCTAGACCATAAGGGCTCTCTTTTTGAAATTTTTCGAGCCCAAGAGTCCCTTTGGCAAACCCTTTTGGGTGATAGATTAATGGGGTATGTACAGTTTTAAATTTTTTGTATTGAAAATTTAAAAAGTTTTATTTTGCAGTTATTTTTTATTTGAATAATAATAAAAAAATGAATGATATAGTATAAAAAGTGAAACAAGTAAAAATGTTTTGATATTTTTTTTTGAGAAAAAATAATATGAACAGTTAAAAAAAAAGAAAAAAAAGGTGGGGGTGGGGGAAAGGGTTTGCCAAACAGACCCGACTTCATTGGCCTTTTAGCCTTGTTTGGCAAAAGACTTCACATATATTTTTTCTCATTATTCCCTTCTCATCATATTTCTTCTGTCTAACTAATATTTACGCATCCCCTTTTCCATATTGATTAGGAAAAAAAATTAAAATTTAATCACACACTAAGAAAAAGTTTGGTATATTCAAATTGGACATGAATTTAGCTTAGATCTAATTTCAGTTTGTTTCAATTCCAACCGATCGAATTCAGTTGGTTGTTTCAAATATTAAAGTATATTCTAATTCAGTTTGTTTCAAATCCAACCGATCTACTACATGGATTGAAAATTGCAGCTGCCTGGTCGAGCCAATCTGCGTGGGCCAATGATTAAGTGCCGGGGTTTGTGCAGCTTTCATGGGTTAAACAAAGACTAGAGGCAAATTAGAGCAGAAGCAGAATGCGGGGTGTGACCGTGTGAGTTGAATCAATCAAGTCTTACCGTGGGGCCCAGCAGTCTTGGTCCTTTTTTAATTTGGTTTTCTTAGATTCGGATCTCCTCCCAATAAGGGGTTAATTGGAAATTCTCCAATTATCTATTTGGACTGTTCATTTTGATCTAATGCTCTACAGAATGCCACGTGTCCCACTATAATTAAATAATAAAATATTATTTAATTTTTAAAAAGGAAAGAAAAATAAAAATAATAATAGATTATAAAAATTATAAAATAATATGGGGTGGCCGGCCACCCCATCTAAGCCATGGGGGTGGCTTTCCAAAGGCCGGTCACCCCATGGCCATAGGGGGTGGCCGAACCACCCTTGGGGCCCTAGGGGGTGGCGTCGGCCATCCCCAAAGACCGCCGGTTTCAAACCCACCTCCTAGGGGTTCTGTGGGAGTGGTTCAAGTGCCACCTCCTAGCTAACTTCCAAAAAAATTTTTTTAGGGTTTGCCCTAGAGGGTCGCCACCTCAGGGCTGCTGGGTGGCTTCAGCCACCCCCAACCGGCCCTTGAGGGTGGCTTCGGCCACCCCATATTATTTTATAAAAATTTTTAATTTTTTATTATTTTTAATTTTATTTTCTTTTTAAAAATTAAAGGATATTTTATTATTTAATTTATAGTAGAACACATTCCACTCTATAGTGCGTTGGATCAAAATGAACGGTTCAAATGGATAATTGGAGAATTCCCAATTATTCCCTCAATTGGAGGGAATTCGGATCCGATTTTCTAAGTTGCAGCCGACTTTAATTCTTGTTCCAACTTGAGCACTAACAGACGAAGACTTTGGCTCAACGTATTAGAGTGACATTTGAGAATAGTAGGTCTTGGGTTTTGAATGATTTGTTTCTACTTTTTTCTTTGGGATTGTGAAGTTGTTGGAAATATAAATGAAATAATAGAGAAAATATGAAGGCAAAAAGAAATTAGGACTTTAAGGCTTGCTCACAATATCTTTAAAACCTATTTTATCCCATTTTTAAATGTTAAGAGATTTAACAAAATTATCCAGAGATTAACTTATATCAGAATGAGCCTTAAAACCCCATTTTTACAGCCCACAATCAATAACTAACACATAAGCAAAAACATAAAAAGTGTACAAAAATAACTTGAACCAAAATACACTAGATTTTAGGGTGATAAAATTTCTAAAGGGTTAACCTTCCACCTTTAGACCAGTTTTGAGGTATTAGAAACAGGTTTTAAGGTGGGTCACGACCTGATAGTAGGGGCTCTCAATAGTTCAAAGAATTATGTTGCTTTAGAATTGCTTTATGGGGAGAATAGCACACAAGAAAATTTGTAGGAGAAAGAAGTAAGAGATTGTGTCTTTGCCTATAACCAAACGGTTATACCTATAGTGATTTTGGATACATCCAACGGCCCAAGATCATTTGATCTAATGGTCATGAATCATAACCCTTTCAAAGGGGCTCCTTACTGGCGATTTTGCCCCTTCTAGCTTTTTTTTTTTTTTTTATTTTTTTTTTATCACTCAATTTAGTGTTAATTGAAGAGGATTTTTTATAAACAAGTTGGCATTTTTGTATCTAGTCAATGTGGGACAAACTTTTTTTTCCTACACTTCAAAATTTTGGATTGACTTGAAAGAGAGAAAATCTTTCAATTAAATGAGTATAAAACTTTTCGATATAAAATAAATTTCATAATTATTTGAAATACCCAAAATAAATTATTTATTTACATTAAATAAATCTAATAGAATTTTCTTCTGGTCATCAACGCCTATAAATGTAGGCTTATCAAACCCAACTACATTACTTTATTATGTTTGCCTGAGATTCTCAAATTTATTTCGTCACAACAAATTAGTATCAAAACTTTGGTTTTATTTTGCAAGATGACTAGTTAGTAAGGATTATGGTAATAATTTGCCACCCAACAAAGAGAAAGGAAGGTATTTTCGGGGAAAAAATTGCCACATTCCATAACAACATTAAGACAAATAAAGAATCTTGAGGTGATAACATAGAGATAGTCTTATAGGAGCCAATAATTACATACTATTAAGAGATTTGGGTAGGCTACTTAAAGTGAACCTGAACCTCCTTCAAATATATATTTGAAAATAAACTTCTTTCTATCAATTATATTCATAAACTGTACTTATATAGACTTACAACTTACTCCCACTGCTAAAAAACTGAAAGACTCTTAAACTCTTACTATGATGCTTCATCGACAGACATGGGCAGTGATTTGCTTCTAGATTGATCTGACTCTATCTCATTTGATTGCATGTTTTGCTCTCCAAAACTTCTAAATAAATATGCTGGTTCTTTACTTCTTTAGGTGATGGCAGAGGAACTAAGTAGCTGATTAGCAAGAAAACTATGGATTTTATTGTTGGCCTATCAACTGGATCAATCTGTATAGATAGTAAGCCAATATGGAGACATTTAATGACTTCATCTCTCAAATAAGAGTCTCCCAATGTTGGATCCACCAAATCCAAGTGTGTTCCATCCCTCCAAAGTTTCCAAGCCTGCATCAATTGGTTAAGTAATATTACATAAATATCATGTGATGAATATGATTGTATTAGCATAGAAAAACAAAATTAGAACATTTGGTTCATACTACTCACATGGCTCAAAAGGTGTCTAGTAGTACCGTATGATTGATTGAAAGAATTGATATTCTTTCCAATTATAATTTCAAGAATTAGGACACTAAAACTATATACATCTAACTTTATAGAAAATTGTTCATGCATAGCATACTCTAGAGACATGTAACCACTACAAAGCAGCATCATTCATATACAAATGTCAGCCACAAGACATGCATGCATGCTCTCACTTGTGTTACATAAATAATGTAATGCACGTAAAATTACTTACAATGTGCCGGCAATCCTATGAGTGTTTCCTCGAGTTTGGTCAATTCCAAAAATCTTAGCCATGCAAAAGTCTAAAACTTTTGGAATCATATCCTCATCTAAAAAAACATTACTAGTTTTAAGATCACGATGCATAATTCTAAGCCGAGAATCTTCATAAAGATAAATAATCCCTCGAGAAACGCCTTTAATGATTTTGTAACGTATTGGCCAATCCAGTTGTTTTTGTCTTTCAATGTCTATATATTCACCAAAATTCAATATTCACGTTAGAATAATGAACTAAAGTCAATTATATATCAAAATAATTCAAGGAAAAAACATTATACAAAAGAAACATCCTTCAGAATTGTAGAGGGGTTACTCATGATTTTTGTTGTGATGCGGTTTTTTGACTCTAATCTGCATTGACTAGCCACATTATGGTAGTCTCATCGTTTAAAGAATTCTTAAATCCTTTTCCCCCTTCCACATAACCCATTAATTAAACACACCAGGTCAATTGTACTATGAAAGTGTTGAATTGGCTTTGCAGAGGTGCTTCCATATCATGAAACCAAAACTCTTTCTTTTTTTTTTTGGACAAGAGGATGAAGAGGAAGAATCTAATTTGATACTTATCTCATGATATCTAGCGGCTGTATTGATAAAAGAATGCCAAGCTCGACCCAACTACTGAAACTGTCAGTAAAGTTAATAAAATTCACCAAGCATACCTTGTCAGGATTGCACTGGGATACCGGCAACACTTTTCTCCAAACCTTCTTCCACCTGTATGGCCCTTGTCTTGAATGAATTGCATTGTTTGCTAGAGTAAAAGAACAAATAAATTAGGAAGAACTATGACATGGAAAGTTTATATCTTCTAAGCAATGGGCTGTTACAGGGCCGAGTAATGTTATGCATCACCCCATTATTCCCCCTCCCTATCCTCCCAAAGCTTATGTGGTGTGATCCCTCACAACATTTGGGGTATGAAAATAGGTTTTTAGTTGAAGGGATGGGAGATAATGGAGTGATGTATAGCAGTACTCATCTGAGCCATACAGCAGAAATCAAAGAACTACATCTTGGGAAATAATCCTCATACTCATCAAAGAAAATGAATACATAATGCAATAACAAGATTTTTGACTCAAAACTATTCAGATTCAAACATCAACCTTCTCAAAATCCAGAACACTGACAATCACACTAAACACCAACTAGAAAAACAGGGGAACCATTCAAAACCTGAATGCCTGTTAGAAAAAATTCAACCTTTAGTTGATATTTTTCTTGTTTTCTTATTTTGAACCCCAAAAAGAGTAATTACAACACTCAAAACATCATTTTCGAATGTCCAACAACCAAACAGAAAGAATTACTGTAAACATACATTGACTCTCTCTATTTTCCAACATGTAACCCCAAATAAACCAACAACCCAAGAAGCATGCTGATTATAACAAAAGCCCTAATCAACTTACTAATAACAATAAGTAAAAGGACAAGAATAACTAAATAAACCTCAACATTTCACTTTTCTTCGATTTCTGGCTTCTATTCCGAGCCAAACAAACCAACGCTAAATTTCTTTCACTTAAAAGTGAAAAACTCACTCACCAGTGCTCAATCACGATGGTCTTCGCGGTCGTGTCTGAGTTTACTTCCTCTAGCTCTTCTTCCTTCTCCTCAACCTTCTTGGCCTTCCTCTTCAGCAACTCAGGTTCCGGCTGCTCAATCACGACGGTCTTCGAGTTCGGAACCGAGTTTTTCTCCTCGTGCTCTTCTTCCTTCTTCGCAGCCTTCTTCGTCATCTTCTTCTTCAGCAACTCGGGCTCCGACTCAGTCAGGCCAGCTTTGGCCGCTCGCTTGGCCGAGCTCCGAGTCACCCTCGCCTGCAACTCTGCCAACTCGGGCTTCGCTGGGTCTTGTTGCTTGTTGCTTCGTTTCTTGGGCGACATTAGAGAAACAGTAGAAGAAGGCCCCTGTCTGATTGTCTGACTCTCTCTCTCCCTCTCTCTCTCTCTC
>NC_081548.1:6862800-6867537 GCF_901000735.1 Corylus avellana | reverse complement strand
GCAGAATATCCAACATAGTTGGGAAAAAGCACCATTTTCTCCATTGAGCGTGGCCACCATGTGGTGACAAGCTTGTTCTCACTTGAAAACAACAACTTGTTCCCAGAAGCACCACAAAAGACAGCAAAGTTCTCTCCAAGCAAGGAGGTTCTGAACACTTCTGGTGAGTACTTTCTCATTCTATCGCTTATGAATTTCTCTGGAGTGCCATTTTTGTTGGCCATGGCATATTCCAAAGCTTCACCTATGATAGGCCATCCTTTTCTGCCTGGTGGAAGCTTGGGGGAAATGGGTTTGCGTTTGTAAATGCGGAAGATGAAGGGAAGAGAAATGCAGAGGATTAGAAGCTGAAGAAGAAACCAATGGAAGATGTCCATATCTCTCTACTTCACAAGAAACGACAATGAATAAAGGCACTTTGGTGTTGGGCAAGGACCAGCTAGCAAACATACCTGGGATATGATAATAATGATATTATAAGGAAGATATCTAAGGCTTATCTCCAAAGTCTTCAATCTCACCTAAATAGTCATCAAAGATATTTTATATATCAATCTTGACTCCAGAGGATTAGATGAAAGCTATCAAGCCTCCAAAGTCTTCAATCTAATCTCCAAAGTCATGATGCTTGCCTAAAGAGTCAACAAGCTTATCTCCATTTTGGAGTCTATAAAGGAAGCTCTTACACTAGGTGAACGGGAGACCTTCTTAATATGAGATATATTCTTCTGGATTATAAGAAAGAATTGAGCTCAATCAGTCCCCTTTGAGCATATTGACTTATTGTGCGCCGAAGCATAATCTTTCTCTTAGAAACTGACTTTGACATCAGAGTTTCCACGGCATAAACGCCGGCGAATCTTTGACGCTTTTGTTCTTTTGTAGCAATCTAGAGCGTCCGACTACTACGTGTTAAAGATCTAGAAGGCCCAGAAGAAAGTGCATCCACTGTGCAGAAAACTGTTCTAACATATATCAAAAAGAAAAGAAAAAAAAAAAAAGAAAGGTGTATATCAGCTGGTTGTCCTTTTCACCACCAAGAAACTATTGTTCATGTTGATTTAAGATTAAAACTAGGGTTTTGAAATTAACTTTTTCCCCAAATGAACTGGCACTCATTCACAAGTTGCCCTGATGAGCTAGCACCTGTTACATTCAGCCGCATTAAACTACTATTTTTTCATAAAAAAATCCGGGCGTTAATGAAAATCATTAAAAACATGTGAAATGACGAAAACAACCTAAGTTTAATAACTAATTTACATAAATACTCTTGAAACAAATATTCACATATTGTAATGTTATTTAGTAGACTCTTGTACAACTGACGTACAACTTGATAATGTAACAATAAAGATTTATTATTGGATCACCACTTATAAAAAAAAAAATTAAAAAATTGCTAATCTAGGGGTGACTTTTATTGACACCTAATCCTCTTCTATGACAATAGTACAAGAGTCTATTAAATAGAATTACGGACACACAAATAAAATTATTTGTCATTATTCATTTGCCAGAAATTGTTAGGTTTGAAGTAGTATGCATGTGTTGTACAAGTTGGCTTTGAGTTAGTGCTCCTGCTCCCATGCATTATTATTATTACATTTTTTTAGGTTTTTTTAGTGAACGCTCCTTTTGTGACCTTTCCGCTTTTATTTTATTTTATTTTAATTTCTTAGGTTTGTCACAGATTTGAAATGAATCATTCTATGTGTTTTTTGGTCCAATAAAGTAACGAATGTTCGTGTCACACTAACATTTTTGCCACATAAAATTAACAAAATAATAATAATAATAATAAAATCTACTTAAAAATCTACTTTGGCACAAAATCATGTTCGTGTCACAAAATCATGTTCCAAAAAAAAATAATAATAATAAAAACCCAAAGTAGATATAATTTTCGCCGCCCCAGCATTGTTATTAATTAGTTTTGGAAAATAATTGTGCTTTAAATATAATTTTGTGCCAAAGTAGATTTTTAATGTAGTGTTTAGAGTTTTTTTATTTTTTGACATAGTAGTGTTTAGAGTTTAGGCGTGAGGCTTTTGTTAATTCACATGACAACTATTTTTTTTTTTTTTTTATCAAAATTTTATAAGATATCAAATTCTTATCTTAAATATTTTAGAAGATCATTCATAACGGTATGATTAATATTGCCAACCTTAATTATTTGGTTAATAGTGGTGGCATGATCAAAATATAATTATTAAATACAAATGCACGTTGCACTTGTGCTATGTTTTTTGTTCAAACTATAATTAATAAATTTGACCTCTATATTATTAAATACAAATACATGTTGCACAAGTGATCACACGCTTTCTTTTTTGTCTTTTTTTTTTTTTTTTTTAAAGTTGCATACTGTTGCATTTATATTGAATAAGGCAAAGCAGAAATCTCTGCTTGCAAGAGTTCACAGATACATTCCGGTGGGTTGGAGAACCACACCATATTCAAATTTTTTGTCACCGCTATAGCAGCTAACACATGTGCTACTCGGTTTTCTTCTTTGCAAACGTGGCACATTTCCCACCAAGGAACATCTCGCAACGTGGCCCTTATGTCCTCCGTTAAATGTCCTCTTATGCTATCGTCAGATTCATGCGATATGACTGTAGTGATAACATTCTTGGCATCGCCTTCAAGCACCACCTTCCTAATGCCCATCTCCACACATAGTTCGGCCGCCATAAGAGCAGCCAGTGCCTCCCCCATTGTGGGATCCAAATAGCCGTCTCTGGTCTGGCATTTTGCAGCCCACATTCTGCCTTGCTGGTCTCGAATCACTGCACCCAAACCCATTCGGCCTTTTCTCCTATCAAAGCCAGCATCCCAGTTAACTTTCAAGTAGGGCCGGCAATTTTGGCACCCCTTCGATTTTTCTCTTAAAAAAAACTTTTTTTAATTTTTAGATTTAACTTTTAAAATTAAATTGATATTTTAGTGAGGTGTCTAACGGCTGCTAAAAAAATTTGATGGTAACACTACAAAAAAAATTACCATTTTCTGACGTGGCAAACAGTACATGTTTTTTTTGCCACGTCACCATTTTCTGACGTGACATTTTTATTTTTCTGACGTGCTGAAAATGGCACGTCAAAAAATTCTAACATGTCCAATTGGCACATAAAATTTTCTGACGAATTTTGAAGTGCTAAATACTGACATGTCACAAAAAAAATGAGCGGGATTTTGAACTTTTTCCCTCTTCGTATATTTCCCCACACACTCTCTCTCTCCTCTCTCAATCTCCCTTTTCTGCACGGCAGCTCCCTCTGGAGGAAGAAGAAAAAATTAAGAAGCAGCAGATCGAAGAAAGCAGAAGAAGAAGAAGAAGAAGAAAAGGAGAAGAGAAGAAGAAAAAGAAAGGGAGAAGAGAAGAAGGGGAAAAAAAAAAAAAAGGTGAGAAAATGGAGAAAAGGGAGAGCTGGCCGGAGAAAAGAAGAGAGAGAGAAAATTGAGAAAAGAAGTGAGGTGCCGTGCAGAGAAAGGAAAAAATTTTCTCAGCACCATGAGAGCTAGCCGGAGAAAAGAAGAGAGAGAAAGAGAAAATTGAGAAAAGAAGTGAGGTGCCATGCAGAGAAAGGAAAAAAATTTCTCTAGAGAAAAAGTTTTTTTAAAAAAATTATTATTTTTAATTAATTTTTAAATTTCTTGACGTATCAATTTTGACACGTCAGGAAATTTCTGATGTGTTATATTTTAACATGTCAGAAAATTCTAACGTGCTAAACAATAACACGTCAGAAAAAAAATAAAATAAAATAAAAAATTACTGACTCCTATGTACCTGACATTCAACACACGTCAAGAATGCCACATCATAAAAATTTTCTGGCGTATCAGACACCCTGACACATTAGAAAACTCCAGTAAGAAAAAAATTGTTTTTTTGTAGTATAAGGAGTAATTGGCATTTCAATTGACACATTGAGTAAATTGTCCCAAAAAAAAAAAAAAACTTAAGGAGTTTTTTTAATTTTGACGGGTTGACTAAGGAACTTATGATATATTTACCCTAATTATAATTATTATTTTTTTTTTTTATTTTTTTTTTTATTTTTTGTGTAGTGCCACTTTATTATTATTTATACTATTAATAAATAAATATTATTTTCATTGTAAACACAAGAGCATGGTGTAGCCTTCATGACAATTTCAATGGTAGAGGAATGCTTCAATGGTCATAGTCAAACCACCCTAAATTCTCTTAACTATCTCATTTTTCTCTCTTGCTTTTGCTACTTTTCTCTCCATTTATATTTCATTCATGACAATTTTCTATACTTTGATCGATGATGGCGGAAAAAGAACTGATGGAAATGCATGAATTCACTCCCAAAGTCTTTGGTTGACGCCAGTCCCGTATTGAATAGAATGTTAAAAATTAAAATAAAAAATAAAAAGAAAAGAAAAGAATTTGGTATTTTCAGAGAGAGAGAGAGAGAGAGAGACTTCAGGGAGGGGCGGAACCACTTATGGCTTGGGGTAGGTGGTTCGCCAAAAAATAATTTTTTTAAAAAAATATATATATTTTTTATATAATAGACCTTTAAAATTTAGGGTTAAATACTTCAAACTCCTTAGAGTTTTTCAACTTTATTTTTTTCCCTCTGGGTTTCATTTTTATCATAGGAGGTCCCTGTAGTTTTGATAAATGACCAAGTTAGTCCATCCGTTAGTTGACCGTTAGAACTGACACGTGGACCAATCAGATGCTGACACATG
>NC_081548.1:6847379-6862700 GCF_901000735.1 Corylus avellana | reverse complement strand
GTTAAAAGTGCAAATGGGTGGATAGTTTAAAGGATTAAAGTATATTTTCCCAAAAAATCTTACTTTGTCAGCTACACTATAGGTTTGAAAAGAGTGTTGCGGAGAACAAAACACTATTCTTTGTCAAGGAATTAAAAGCAAGGATAATTTTTTTTGTCCGTGTGAGAGAGGTTTTGAGTCTATTGGATTTTGGGTTAACATAATTCTATGGTATAAAAATTTAGTTTCTTCAAACTTTGACCCATCAGTATGATAAATGCTAATGAGTTAAGGATAATGGCCAAAACTAATATGTTATAAGTTTTTACATATTCGTGTATATGAAACTTATATTTCGATTCTCTCTTGTATAATGTGACTCTACTTCTTAAAATAATTTCCAGGCATGAAGCAAAGTTTATTAGGAAAATTGTTGAAGAGATTTCAAGAGAATTGAACAACACACACTTGTTTATAGCACTTTACCCAGTTGGAGTAGATTATCATGTTCAAGACATAAATTTTGGGTTAAATGTTGGAGCTAACGATATTCGCATGGTAGGAATCTTGGGAATGGGTGGAATTGGCAAAACAACCATTGCTAAAGCCATTTATAACCATTTTTTTCATGGACTTGAAGGTAAAAGTTATCTTGCAAATGTTAGGGAAACTTCCAAGGAACCTAGGGGTCAGATTCATCTCCAAGAACAACTTCTTTCTGATGTCTTGAAGACAAGCGAGATAAAGATAAGTAGTGTTGATAGAGGAATCAATATGATTAAAGAAAGACTTTGTAATAAAGCAATACTTGTAATACTTGATGATGTAGACCAAATGGAGCAACTGAATGCCATATGTAGGCGTGACTGGTTTGGTTTGGGAAGTAGAATTATTATAACAACGAGAGATGAGCATTTGCTAAAGGAGCTAGAAGTGGATAGTGTATATAGAGTTACAGCAATGAATGACATTGACTCTCTTGAGCTCTTTAGTTGGCATGCCTTTAGGAATAGTTATCCTTTTGAAGATTATACTGATTTGTCAAAAAGTGTCGTTGCTTACTGCGGAGGGTTGCCACTAGCGCTTGAAGTTTTGGGCTCATTTCTTTTCTCTATGAGCACGCTAGAATGGAAAAGTGCATTAGATAAATTGAAGAGGATTCCTCATGAACAAATTCAAAATAAACTTAGAATAAGTTTTGATGGACTAAGCGACAATACTGAAAAGGATATATTCCTTGACATATCATGTTTCTTCATAGGAAAGGATATAGACTATGTTGCAAAAATATTGGATGGCTGTGGTCTTTTTGCAAAGATTGGAATTAGTGTCCTCATTCAGCGGTGTCTTCTTAAAGTTAGTGAGACAAACGAATTTACAATGCATGATTTGTTGCGAGACATGGGAAGAGAAATCGTTCGTGAAAAGCACCCCAACGAACCTGGGAAATGGAGTAGATTATGGCAGCATGAGGATGCATTTGATATATTGACAAAGCACGAGGTAATAAGAACTTTCTCCATTGAAAACATTGAAAGAAAACCAAAGCATTTTTTTTTTCTAAGATATATGTTATTCAGGAAGTAAATGCGTACTAATTCACACTGATCATATGCCTTGAAAGTGTAATCCATATATTTCTTATTTGAAAATAGGAACATTTTTTTTTTCTTTCCTAACATCATTCTATTGTTTTTGTAGTTGCAAACATGATTACATTATATTAAGCAAAGCATAATAAATGAATTGATTAATAAGAAAGATTATGTGATCAGTTTGGATAATCACTTGTCTCATGCAATTCTTGTGTTTTTACAGGGAACAAATGCAGTTGAAGGACTTATTTTAGAATTGACAAGTCTAAGTAAGATGAATTTCAATTCAGAAGCATTTATTATGATGCAAAGACTAAGATTACTCAAACTTGATCACGTACGACTCACTGGAGACTATAAATATCTTTCCAAAGAATTAAGGTGGCTCTGTTGGCATGGATTCCCTCTAAAGTTTCTTCCAAATGACTTTTATCCAAGAAACTTAGTTGTGATTGACTTGCAATATAGCAATCTCAAAAAAGTTTGGGAAAGTCCCAAGGTAAAATAATCAATGATTTATTTATTTATTTATTATTATTAAGTTCTGGGCTCTAATATTATGCTTTCCTTCCTTTTTCATTGGTTGTTTTCTCATTTGTTTAGCAGTTGCTTGAGAAGATGAAAATTTTAAATCTCAGTCACTCTCATTATCTGAGCCAAACCCCTGACTTTTCAAAACTCCCAAATCTAGAGCAATTAATACTTGAAGATTGTACGAGTTTGCTTGAGGTTCACCACTCCATTGGAGATCTTAGTAATCTTGTTTTGGTGAATTTGAAAGATTGCAAATGCCTTAAAAGTTTGCCAAGGAGTTTCTATAAGTTGAAGTCTCTAGAAACTCTCATTCTTTCTGGGTGTTCTAAAATGCACAATTTGGCTGACAACTTGGGGGAGATGGAATCATTGACAACTCTTCTTGCAGACAGAACTGCTATAAGACAAGTGCCTTTTAGTATAGTGCAACTGAAGAATCTCAAATATTTATCTCTATGTGGGTGTAAAGGATCACCGTCTAAGTCATTGCCATCACTCTTTTGGTCTTGGATATCACCAAGGAAAAGTCCTAAGTCAGTCAATCTACTGCCTGCTGCACTACAAGGCTTGAACTCACTAACACACTTATGTCTCTGGGACTACAATTTATTGGATGACGGAATTCCTACTGATCTTTGGAATTTATGTTCTCTTAAAATTTTAGATTTAAGATGCAATAGTTTTGAAAGTCTATCAACAAGCCTAGGTGGTCTTTCGAGGCTTCAAGATCTCAGATTGGATCGTTGTAGAAAGCTTAAATCAATTCCGAATTTACCAACAAGTTTGATTTTTTTAGATGCAAGACACTGCACTGCACTGGAAAGAATGCCGGATCTATCAAAGCTCTCAAATATGAATGGATTGTACCTTACTAACTGTCACAAATTAGTCGAAATTCCAGGTCTGGATAAGCGGTCAAATCCTATTGTATCTGTTGGCATGGAAGGGTGCATGAATCTAACACATACTTTTAAGCAAAGCTTCCTACAGGTACGTGTTTCTCTCTTTATGTCTCTCTTAATTTTTAGGGAAAACTTTACTTTAGACCCCTAAATTATAGCACTTTTTGACAAGCTCCCTAAACTTCAAAATCTTTCAATTTAAACTTCTCTGTCAGATTTTAAATGTTAAAAGAGAGATAATGACATTTAAACCCCTAACTTTTTTATAAAATTTCAAATTGAACCTTAATTTCAAAATTAATTTTTTTTTTTAAAAAAAATTATTATAAAAAAAAAAATCACGGGCCACCTTATGAACCTTTTTTTTTCAAATTTTTTTAATAAAAAGAAAATTGAAGGGTAATTTTGTCTTTTAAAGGGTTTTAAAGGCAAAAATTGACGGATGGGGTAAATTGCATCAAATTGAAAATTCGAGTGAAATTGAGTGGTTTTAAAGTTTGGGGGAATTTGCCAAAACACGCTGTAATTCAGGGCCTAAAGTGAAGTTTCCCCTAATTTAATTTTTGACTAAAATAGAATAATGCGTGGAGTAGGATTTCAACTTAGGACCTCTGTTATGATATCATATTATCTCGTATCACTTAATTAATAATTTAACACACATCATCCTCTGCTGATATAACAGGAATGGGTTATGCGTGGAGTTGGTAGCGTGTTTGGCATTTTCCTCCCCGGCAATAACATCCCCAATTGGTTCACGTATCAGTGTGAGGGACCCTCGGTACATTTTGAAGTACCTACTGTTGATCCCTTGTTGAAAGAGTTTGGTGTATATGTTGTCTATGCATCACGCGTTCAAGTATTATCTTCATATAAAGGTAGCATGTCATTTATCAACCATACCAAGAATACTATTCTGACTAATTTGGCAACAACAAGTGGTGGCCCATTCCCTCTTGGAGATCACCTATTGCTACGCAATATTGTTCTTACCAATGATTTTGAGCATGGTGATGAAGTAGAGGTTCTTGTAGATTGGGGGCCTAAAATCATTGTGAAGAAAATAGGGGTCTATCTAGTATATGAAAGGGTTGTTGATGGAAAAGATGAGGATCATCCCATTGTTGTCAGTGATGATGAGGATGACAATAACAATATAGAAAACAGATGCTCCTTTAAGAGAAAAATGAGATCTCCAAATATGATTGATGATTCACAAACTTCGATGAAAGAGAAAAAGCTCAAAAAGCTTGCTACAGAGGAAAATGACTATTATTTTTACTCTTTTGTGACGAGATCTCAAAAGTTTCAATTTGAGTAGTTGTAAGATATATATATATATTCTTGTCTCACATGTATTGTATAATTATTGAAATATGTCATGCTTCCAAGTGAAGTGATTGTCAACGCAAGTTTCCTCTATAGTCTCCATATGCCATCCATCATGCTAAATTCTCTTAGAAAATAATCTATGTATGTTACAAGCCACAATATGTAAATCCTAACATAGGGGTGTCAAAATTACCAAAATATTTTTTTATCTTTAAAAAAAAAAAAAAAAATGCTGAAGATCGTGTCTCATGAAGTGGAAGCTACTAAATCGAATCACCCTCTCCTTTCCCTTCTCTTGTGTGGACATTAAAAATAAACAAATAATTGACACCTATCCCTTTTCTTTTCTAACAATCCCATTCAGTTTTAACAAACGAGTGCACAAGAAATTCCATACAACTTAAAAGTTTGCAGTTTTAATTATATTCGGGAGACGGTAAAATTTGTATTACCATATTAAAAAAGCAGAGATCATTATGGCCGTGGGATTGTCATTTTGATCATTGTTTGTTGCTTGTGGTAGAAAATTAGAAGAACTATCTTTTAAATGCATGATGGATGTGTCATGGATACTGAATATTTAATAATTGAAAAACCCCCCATTCATATGATCATAGAAGGTCTTTTAATCGATATCCAAGGTGGCCAGTTTTTTTTTTTTTTTCAAAGATAAATGTTATTTTTTCATCGATCTCTCATCTATCTTTCATTCATCTCCATTGGATCTACATATGAATCATGCATACAAATTCAATGGTGAATTTTAAAAAAGAGATGGATAAATAACGAGTGTTGAAGTAATGATTAAGTGATTGAATTTACCTCTTCCTATCAGCTTAAACTTTTGAGATAACTGGTAATTTAACATGGCATCAGAGCAATGGTCCTGTGATCGAACCTTGACTCCATCAAGTCACCCTTCATTTTAATTAAATATTTCACAATAGTTAAGTGATTAAATTTATATCTTATTATCAACTTAAACTTTTGGGATAACTGGTAATTTAACAACGAGTCTCTCTTCCCAATTTGCTAGCATGTGATTAAAATCTTCATGCAGGTGGCCAAAATTTATCTTCATGCTGGTGAACAATTAGGTTATTTAAATTTTATTGAAATTTCTGTAGTACAAGAGAGGAAGGTTGTGGGGTCCACTTGTTTTGAGTAGTGAATCCTAGTCTACGCTCGAGGTTAGAGTAATTTTAGAAATCACTCTTGTATTCCTCTTATGTCACTTTATGAATGGGGTGGCTTTTAAAATCACTATTTAATTAAATTCAATAATAATCAATCACAAGTCCAACAGTGATTTTAGAAGCCATATCATTTTCAGAGTGATACAAGAGGAATACAAGAATGATTTCTAGCATTACTTTCCAAGGTTGCTCAAAGCAGGTGAGCTCTATAGCCTCCTCTAAAATTTGGACAACAAAATTATAGTGGATCCTCATCTTTTAAATAAAGCCTAAAAGCACAAACTTGTAGGTATTAGCATTCTTGTCCTATAAACAATCAAATTGTGTTTGAGTTGATAAAATGCCAAAACTACTATTAAAGGCCATTTCCACCCCCTCTTTATAATGTTAAATTGCCTAAACCCCACCTGCTGTTTGCAAGATAATTTAACAAATATGCTCAAACATAGTATTTGGTACAAATATAGAGCACAAATGGTTTATATTTCAGAACATACATACTACTATAAATCAATAAATTTAGATCCAATACAATGCAAACAATTAATGAATTCAATACACTCCACAAACATGAAAGGAGAATTTTAACTATAGTACTATTGATCTAACTTTAAACCATGACCATGGCAAGGATACCAAAAACAACCATCATCCACTCATAATATATAGGTTTAACGCATTCCTTGGCTGCTGAAACAGGAGAAGGTGCTAGAGACACTATCTGAGGCAGCATTGTTATGGCAAGTTTTTGGTTTCCATTCTCACAATGTTTGGCAACACCACAAATATACCATTTTCTTCCTGAGGTTGCTAGTGTAATCACATCATTTCCACTAATCAGGGCCTCAGTTCCCAATGGTGCAACACATTGTTGGAAGCCAGTTCCATTGACTTTAAGAACATTATGAACTCCCTCTTTATTCTTGAAAACTGCACCAAAAAGTTAATTCTTCCATCATCAATCAAACTTAAAATAAATACATTTACAATATTATTTTTGAAAACTCAATAAGAAACAAAAATGATCCACTAACAACCCCTTAAAAACAAGATAGCCTCAAAGTTGAGTAATGCTATGTATCAAAATCCGAATGAAAATGATTTTCCTATACAAAAATTGGAGTAATGCTATGGGAGTGGTTCCCTGTCCACTTTTTGTAAAGGAAAAAACTTTCTATTCAAATGAGATATAATCAATACTTTAACGTTCATCCTTACGTGTGGTCTCAAACTCTTTTCTAATAGGTGAGACACAACACCTAAAATATTTAATTAAATTAGAGTGAATTGACGAAATCAAAATTCAAACTCAAGACCTATGGCTTTGTTATCATGTTAAATCTCCACTTATTCTAAAAGTTTAACCTGATAGGAACATGTAAATTTAATCAATACTTTAACAAAGTATTGATCTAAAAACAAACGTGGGCAAATAAAACTAAAAAATTATATAAAAAATATGGTAAGTACAAAAAGTTTATAGAGTTAATTTACCAAGAGTGTCACCGACATGAAACTCCTTTCCTTAAGCCCAAGCTTGGGAGTCAAAGTTAATGGTCCAACCCTTGTCATCACCAACCACAAATTCTATGGCCAAAATTGAAGGGACAAGAATTGCTATGATTGCAAGGATGAAGAAATATTGGGAAGATGCCATTGATTCTCTTTATTGTGTTGGTCTCAAGAACTAGAAATGGTGGGTATTTATAAGTCAAAGATCTCACATCTTGACCGTTTATGGATGGCAATGCCAAATGGCACAATTCATTTAATTTGTTGGAGTTGTTCAAGAGCTAGGCCTTTTCTTTTACATTTTGGATTGCTTGCCAGCTTTTAACTTTGAGATTATTGCCGCCGTTTTGTGTTAAATATTAGTTAAGGGCTGTGATTGCGTTTGATGAGTCTAAAAGTACTTTTAACACTTAAAAAGCCCGTTTGAAGAAAAAAGTATTTATTTAGTAAAAAAATTAAAAGCGCTTTTAAGTGTCCAAAAAACACTTTTGGCAAAAGTTTAAAAATGAAGCTTTTGCCCAAAAATACTTTTTGACTTAAAAGCTCTATTTCTCAAATGCAATCTCAAACATGCTCTAAATATAAAATTTTAATTTTTTGGACAAGTGGTGATCATTTAGTGTGATATTAGAATAAAACAAAGATCGATCATGAGTTCGAATCTTAACTTTGTGTGCTTTCTTATATTTTAATTATATATTTTACGTGTTGTGAGAGTTTGAACTCATATGTGAATGGATTG
Organism: Corylus avellana; assembly: GCF_901000735.1. Lineage (NCBI taxonomy): Eukaryota > Viridiplantae > Streptophyta > Magnoliopsida > Fagales > Betulaceae > Corylus > Corylus avellana. Next base: position 6,854,908 of record NC_081548.1, on the reverse strand, counting down.
AAAAATTATTAATTATATAATTGAATTTACCACTTCTTATATGTTTAAGCTTTAGAAATAATTAATATTTAACACAACAATGTTAGAGGATATTATGGGATTTGATTGAAGACATTTAATTGTAATTGATAATGATTTGATTTTATTGATTCGATTGTAATCATATTTAATTATCATACATACCTATCTCATTTTTCCTATAAATATGAGTATTTTGTAATGTATAAGAGCGAAATTCCTTAGGGCTTTAATGGTCATATAATCTTTACATATTTTTCTATTTTTTTTTCATTTAAATTTCTTTATATTGTCTTTTTTGTTACAGCTAGACGAATCGATGTTGCTAAGATTAATGCATGGATGGGAGTGTGTTTCTCAGTTTCTTTAATTTGGTTTATAGTTTGTACATAAGTTTGCATTATGTGTCCTCAAGGGATAGCTCAATCGGTTGGGGACCACATTTTATGAAGCGGTGGTCACTAGTTCGAATCCCCCTCCTCCTTCTTATATGGACATGCCAAAAAAAAAAAAAGTTTGCATTATGTGATAATTAGGATATTTTATATTAAGAAAAATGTATAATAAGTCCCTGAGTCAACCCTTCAAAATTTAAAAATCATTAAGTTTTTTTTTTTCGAAAATCTACTTCCTAGGTCAATCGAAATGACAATAAAATTCCTATTGTCAAATTTTTTTAACAGCCGTTAGTCCCAATCAGAACGCACCGTTTCACCTCATTAAAATATTAATTTTAAAAAAAATTAAAATTAAAGATAATTCCAAAGAGATCGTAAAAATTTCCCAGATCTGGATTGAAGGCGGTGTTGGATCATTGGGTGGAGGAGGTAAAGATGCAGTTGGTGGAATGGCTCGAGGGGGAGGTGGGGATGTCACCGGAGGTGTAAGGGATGCTTGCAGAGGAGAGCCTCCTAGTGGTGGTGGCGGCGAAGATAAAACTGGAGGGGGTTGATGGTGGGGGTCATGCTGGTGGTGATGGTGGTGGTGAAGTTGATGGTGGGGGTGAAGTTGGCAGAGAAGATTGTGGTGAGGTTGGAGGTGGTGTTAATACCGGTGGGGGTGAAGCTAGCAGGGATGGAGGAAGAGCAACAGGGACTACCGGTGAAGGAGACTGAGGAGCTACAGTTGAAGGGGTTGAAGGGGATGAAGGCGCTGGAGTGTCAGTAGTCTGAGTAGGAGTAGTTGAAGAATTCGACGGAGCAGGGGATGAAGGTGGTGTTGGTGAGGTGACAGAGGAAGTTGGTGAATTCGCAGAGAAGAGGAGGGAGGGGTTGTGGAACTGGAGGCCATCTTCCTATGAATCTCTCCTAAAAACGACAATGCACTACTACAGTTCCATTGTCATATTTGAATGATTAGAGTAATCACAAACATCCAAACCTCCAATTTTTCCTCAAAACAATACATCATTACAGAGCGCAATCCAATGCCAAAAAAGGTCTTCCTCAAATCAAACAAAGTAAAAAACACTCAAATTTTCTCAGTATTGACAACCCCAGAAAAAACCCAATTCAATCAAACCAGGCGCTACCAATCTACCAGAATCCCTTCTTTAGATGTGCAATTTTGATGTAATTCCCTTTCTGAGAAGGGCTATTGAAATTGGGCTCCTGAGTCCTGTGTATGAGAATCCAACATCTTAAGAGACAATGTTATGCATGCCTCTGCTAATGTGTTTTAGCCGTCTTATACATGTTGGAATCTTTTGAAGCCTGTGGAATCTTTTTAAACCTTTCTGATGCTTGCTGTAATTCTCCTTGCCCTCTGTTTATTCGTGAGGATAGCTATGGGGCTATTCCATGGTTGGTCTATCTATACCTTAATCTGGCCCGAAAACGCTTTTTCCATTACCTTTACAAGTGACTGCTCTGCTTCTGCTGTACGAATTGCGGACCCTTTTGTTCAAGTTAGAATCTAAGATCTGATCAACTTTCTCTCTACTTGGGCAAATGTTAGCTTGGCTCTGAGGGAAACAACCAGATTCTCCAAACGTTGACATCTGACAAGCTGAAAAAAATCCCATATACCAAAAATAGAAAGAAAAAAAATGACTAAGCAAAACCCATTCAGAAAATCCTTCTACCAACAAAACACAGACCGAGAAACCAAAAACTTTGAGCAATGATCAGATCGACAACAGTCTCGTTTTCTCCCTTTGGTAATCACAGTAGAGACCCTGAAATTGTAAAGATAAAAGACCATCAAGATATAATAACAAGAATGAGCAGTAAAATTCTCTTTTTCTTGTTCTTCAACCTGAGAAATCAATTTGAAGGCAAGAAGTCACCAACTGGAAATCTACCTAAGAAATCAATTGTTCTTCAATAACTGGAGAAGGCACCATTGACGCCAAACCACCATTGATGTTGCCGGAGATATTCGAGAGCTGGGGTGTGTTCGCCGGGGTTGGGGCAAGTCTTGTCGGTGAGTTGACAAAAGATTAAATTTTTTTAGATTTAAATTTTAAAATTAAATTAATAAAAATTTAATATTTTAATGAGGTGAAACGGTGCGTTTTGATTAGGACTAACGGCTGTTAAAAAATTTTGACGGTAGGAATTTTATTGTCATTTCAATTGACCCAAGAAGTAAATTTTCGAAAAAAAAAAAAATCTAAAGATTTTTAAATTTTGAAGGGTTGACTCAGGGACTTATTATACATTTTTCTTTTATATTATTATTAAACTATTGATTAAATTATTAAGTTTACATTATGTAATGATTATGAGATTTTATAGGATTAATAACTTTTTAGTACTTAGGTTTTAAATCGTATCATAAATGGTACCTGACTTATGGATAAAGACCAATTTAATACTTTCGTCACATTTCATCAACCAAACTAATTTCAGCCACCCCATTCCGGCCCTAGAGCCACCCTCAATGGCCTGAATGGGGGTGGCCGACCACCCCATATTTGTCTTTTTCTTTTTTTAAGTTTTGATTTTTTTAATTTTTTTAATTAGTTTTATAATTTTTTTATTTTTGTTAGGACACGTGGCATTTTTGGTTATAACACATCAGTTCATTAGTTTGATTGACGGAATGGTGACGGATGTACTAAACCGGTATTTACCCATAAGTTAGGTATCATCTGTACTTCAAATTAAAACTTAAGTGGAAAAAAATAAAAAATAAAAAGTGAAAACTTAAGTACTAAAAAAGGTATTGACGTTATTTTATATTATTATTAAACTATTGATTAAATGATTAAGTTTGCATTATTTGAAACTTAACTTTGTGTTGACGGTCCGTGAATAGGTTGCTATAAAATGAGAAGATGAGCTTTTGAGAATCACCTGTTTGACTGTTTCAAATCTAGATCTATATTAAATTCCATTTAAAAAAAAAAAAAATCTATATTAAATTCACAAGAAAATGAAGCATAGAATAATATGACCATTAATATCACGGTCCTCTACATTCAAGGGAAATGGAGAGATCCATTCCATGGTTAAAATTAAATTGGTGAAACTTTACTTATACTTCGTGAAGTAATTCGAAGTTTAAAAATTTGCAATGTCAATATCCTATGTTTAACCCTTTTTAATTTCATCCATTTTTTAGTTAAAATGTCCACAATACCCCTTTTATAAAAAATAAATAAATAACCTTGGACCCAACCACAACTTGTCCGTGGGTTTGGACTGAACTTTATTTGTTCATTCATTAAGAAAATGGAAGCTAAGCAATACTAAAAGTTATTCTTGTGTCACTCAAAAAATGATGTGGAGTGACATAAGAGTGAGTTTTAGAATTACTCCCCAAAGCAGGATTCGATCTATTATGAATGTGGGAATTAGAGGTTAAGGACTATTTTATGAATAATATTAGAAACCGCATTTTTATTCTCTTTTGATATTTTTTCAAAGTTGATGTGACTTTTAAGATTACCATTAGATCAAATTCAATAGTAATCCATCACAAATTCAATGATAATTTTAAAAGGCACATCAATTTTGTAAGGATAAAAAAGATCCCTAACATTTCTCATATTTTATAGTAATTGTTTTTTGTTTTTGTTTTTGTTTTTCCGAAATAATCAATCTTACTTTTTGCTTAGAAGGCAATCTTCGATTCTTCACTACTACTAGCTACTGCAAGCAGGGCTGAGCGTCAATCGGTAATGTCATTTTTGGTAGAAATTTTTTTTTTTTTCCTTTCAAAAAAGTAAAAAATTTCACCGACTTATTCTACCAATTTCTTTTATCGACACCGAATGGCAATCGATAAAGTCAGTTCGGTAATGTCAGTATGTGGAAAAATGGAAAATTTGTCTGTAAAGTCGGTCTGTGAAGTCAATTCGGTTAGAAAAACCTCTTCCGCCTACCGTACTGAAAAATTCGGAATAGAAAAAAATCATGCCGCCTCTCGTCCGTCATCTAGTTGGTCACGGTCGGTGTCTGTTGAAAGTCGATCGGTTAGCGGTTAGTCGGTGAATTTGTTCGGCCCTAACTGCAAGTGCATCGTGCTTGCAGTAAGCACTACAACTATAAGCAAGTTGCAAGGAATGTCTTGGATCAACCAACATATCTTTTACACATCGTATCATTTCGACAAAGGATAAACATCATTATCCATCACATCTTTTACTCATCTAAGAATAGTGAATGGATGAATCCACTATTAAATTTGTGTGTGACCCACCAAGAAAAATGATATAATTCATTCATTTTTCAACCATCTTTTGACTATCTCTATAGTGAATGGATGAATCCACCATTAAATTTATATGGGATCTATATGAGTTCACAAATCTAATGATTGATCTATTGAATTTGTAGGATTAAGACGGGAAAAATATGGAAAAAAAATATTGACGTGAATCATTTCTTGACGTAGGACGATATTTACCTATATTTTCGCTAAAAACAAAAATAAGGAAAATATCAAAAATAATATCACAGCAGCGCCGCTTGATCAAAATTTTACCGGTTCTCAGACAATGGAAATGCAAAAGGAAAAATTGTCACTATTTCCGTTGATTGTCAATTTTATATTAAGATTTTATTTATTTTATTAGGATTTTATTAATTTGTAGAAGATTTTTATTTGATTTGGATTTTATTTCCTTTCCATAATAGGATTAGATTTACTTTAATTATTTCCTTTCCTTATTATTATGATTATGTTTACTATTGCTATTAGGATTAGGCTTACTTTCTCCAGAAGTATTTCTCTTCGGTAAATATGCTACTTTGTAATGTAAAACAGAGACTTAAATTAATTATTAGAAAATCAGAGAAATTCTCTCAAAACTCTGTGGAGTTTGTGTTCTTTTCTCAACCTGCGGGTTTGAGCTTATCTTTGAGTAAAAGACGAAGACGCTTCTCCTTGCAAAATTAAAGACGTTGCTATTTGATTAATTACTTTAGTCTTCCACTACGTCGTTTCTCCTTCACAAATTTGAGTGGTCCAAATGTAAAACAACTTGCAATTAAAGACACCTACTAATAACTCAAATACTCTAGAGACAAAATTACGAATGGGCATCAAGTTCTAAGCATAGAGGGAGATGCACCTTGTTTTCTTTGTATTTTCATTTCGGATTAGGCATCAACCACCATAATGCTACCGAGGGTATACATCAGTAATAGATGCTTCATCAACAGACATGGGCAATGATTTGCTTCCAGATTGGTCCAACTTTGTCTCATTTGATTGCATGTTTTGCTCTCCTACACTGCTAAAGAAATATGCTGGTTCTTTAGGTGACATCAGAGGAATCGAGTAACTGTTTAACATGAGAACTATGGATTCTGTTGTTGGCCTATCAATTGGATCATTTTGTATAGATAGTAAGCCAAAATGGAGACATTTAATGACTTCATCTCTCGAGTAAGAGTCTCCCAATGTCGGATCCATCAAATCCAAGGGCATTCCATCCCTCCAAAGTTTCCAAGCCTGCGTCAATTGGTTAAGTAATATTACAAAAATATCACTTGTCTCCCCCAACACAAATGTGATGATGATTGTATCAGCATAGGAAAAAAAATTAGAACATTTGGCTCACACAGTCACACTACTCACATGGCTCAAAAGGTGTCTAGTGGTACCATCCGATTGATTAAAAGAATTGATCTTCTTTCTACTTATAATCTCAAGAATTAAGACACCAAAGCTATATACATCTGACTTTACAGAGAATTGTCCATGCATGGCATACTCTAGAGACATGTAACCACTACAAACCAGCACCATTAATACAAAAATGTGAGCCATAAGACATGCATGCTCACTTGTGTTACATAAACAATGTAATGCACGTAACATTACTTATAATGTGCCGGCAATCCTATGAGTCTTTCCTCGAGTTTGATCAATTCCAAAATAACTAATATAAAAAAATAAATAAAAATAAAAAAATAAATAAAAGCTTCAATAAGCTTTTTTAGCCAAAAATATACTCCAAAATAACTAATTTTTAATAAGCTATTTTAGGCTTTAGCCCAACAAAACGTATTTGGGCCTCCAAAACAATTAATTTTTGGCTCAATTAGCAAACCAATTAAAAGCCTAATAAGAAGCTCACAAAAATCCGATTTAACCGACCGGTTAATCGATTACCGATATGACCGATAATTTTTGGTAACATTTCTTATCGGTCGGTAATCGGTTAAGATTTGGTTAACCGATAGCTTATTGGTCAGTAACTGGTAAGCCCATTAACCGGACCGATATGACCGATACCAGCCCTACTGAGAGTTTTCATGAAGATAAATAATTACTCGAGGAACCCTCTTTAATAATTTTGTAACGTGTTGGCCAACCCAGTTGTTTTTGTCTTTCAATGTCTATATTTACACCAAAATTCAATATTCACATTATAATCATGAACTAAAGTCAATTATATATCAAAATAATTCAATTAATCAAGAAAATAAAATTTATTTTGTTCTACTCTTGTAAGTTCTACAACACCCAATGAATTTTTTTAATAGTTAATCGAATTGTTAATTGAGCCTTTCTTGAATGAAAAATTCATGTCTAATTTTATATGACATACAAAAAAAATTAGATATATGCCTGTAAGTGACAAACCATATAGAAAATAGTCGAGACTTTTGTTCTGCACAAATTCGTAGACAAGTATCTTTTCTTCTCTTTCCAAGCAAAATCCCAATAGCCTTACAAGATTTCTATGTTGAAGTTTGGCAACGACTACAACCTCATTTTTAAATTCTCCTGCTCCTTGTCCAGACTTTTTTGATAACCTCGATCTTTACTGCTATTTCTTGACCATTAGAAAGTATCCTAGCAATGTTTTCTTCATTGTTTGGTATAATATTAATTATATCTTAGAAGTTTGGCATGATACGAAGTAACTTTATCAAAATTGAATGCTAAGGTATTTTTGTACATCCCCATTAAGGATGTTTTGGCAACCTTCTCTCACAGTTTCTTTGAAGATTAACTTTGATGGTTGCTACTAATGCTTCTTTTTCAGCCACTCCTAAGCAACTCATTGGGTGAAATCATCTCAGCATTGACCAACAAACTTCATTCCACTT
>NC_081548.1:6833750-6847279 GCF_901000735.1 Corylus avellana | reverse complement strand
TGCCCTCGAGAGTTGGTGAGGAGGGGCATAACCATGGCATAAGAAAAATTCTACCAATAGTAAGGAGAATTTTTAGGAGTTGAGCGCCTCCCCTGAGGATCCTTCCTTCGCCCCTAGCCCCAAGACCAAGTGCAATTTTGTTGAGGCCTTGGAGAAGCACTTTCAACTCCTTAATTGCATTTTTTCAAAGCACAAATAAACTCCGATCCACTCACATATGAAGTCAAGGGCGGAATTAAAACTTTTAATTGGAGAGACAAAATTAATATATATATATATGTTGGGGGGACAAAAATTAAATTTTAAAGGTCTATTAAAAACTTTTTTGGGGGAACCACCTACCCCAAGCCGTTCCGCGTCACCCTAAAGTCTCTCTCTCTCTCTCTGAAAATACCAAATTCTTTTCTTTTCTTTTTATTTTTTTATTTTGATTTTTAACATTGTATTCAATACGGGACTGGCGTCAACCAAAGACTTTGGGAGTGAATTCATGCATTTCCATTGGTTCTTTTTCCACCAACCAAAGACTTTGGGAGTGAATTCATGCATTTCCATCGGTTTGACTATGACCATTGAAGCAAATTGTAATGAAAGTGTAGAAAATTGTAATGATGACATATAAATGGAGAGAAAAGTAGCCAAAGCAATAGAGAAAAATGAGATAATTAAGAGAATTTAGGGTGGTTTGACTATGACCATTGAAGCACTCTTCTACCATTGAAATTGTCATGAAGGCTACACCATGCTCTTGTGTTTACAATGAAAATAATATTTATTTATTAATAGTATAAATAATAAAGTGGCACTACAAAAAAAAAAAAAAAAAATTATAATTAGGGTAAATATATCATAAGTCCTTGAGTCAACCCGTCAAAATTAAAAACTCCCCAAGTTTTTTTTTTCCGACAATTTACTCATTGGGTCAATCAAAATGCTAATAAACTCCTTACCACCAAATTTGTTTACCAGCTGTTAAACAAATCATTAAAATATTAATTTAATTTTAAAATTTAAATCTAAAAATTAATAAAAAGAAAAAGAAAAAGAAAATTGTAGGGTGGCCAGAGCCACCCTTGGCCACCCCTTCAATTTTTTATTTTTTCATTTTTAAAATTAAATTAATAAAAAAATTAATATTTTAGTGAGGTGTCTAACGGCTGTTACAAAAATTTGATGCTAGGGAGTTTATTGGCATTTCGATTGACCTAATGAGTAAATTGCTAAATAAAAAAAAATAAAAAATAAAAAATAAAACTACCAATTTTGACGGGTTGATTCAGGGACTTATGATATATGTACCCTTATATTTATCTTGATTGTCCACAAGCATTGTCGATCTACTTTGTGAAATCTTGTTTTGTGAGCTTAAAATAGAGTTTTTAGATTCGTTTGAGGGATTTAAAAATGCGTTTGACACTCAAAAAGTTTGTTTGAAGAAAAAAGTACTTGTTTAGTAAAAAAAATTGAAAGCGCTTTTAAGGATCCAAAAATATTAAAAATTGCTAAAACACACTTTGGCAAGCTTAGAAATAAATCTTTTGCCAAAAAATGCTTTTTGACTTAAAAGCTCTATTTCTAAAAAACAACCACAAACATGTTGGAAGTCTAAAATTAAATCTATTACTCCATAAGTGTGAGGGATTAGTTATATGCATCATATTGTGACTTTCTATGGAAGGATTTGCAGTTTGTGCAAATGGAAGCCCTGTGTAGTAGGATAAATTTGGAAAAAATATGTTTGCTATCTTTTGCCCACCATAGATAAATGTAAGAATTTGGGAGAAAATTATATAAACATAAAAGAAATACTAACCTTTGGCCATTGTTGTTTAAGTACTTGAATTGAATATTTGTTGAATGTTTGCTAAATTCACAATCCTAGAACTTTCAATTCGTAATCCTAGAACCCTCACTTTGTTGGAGAGTGATAGATAAGGATTTTTGACCTATATGTTTTTTTCACATTAAAGATGTGATTAATGGATATCACAAGCTTGTCTTTTATATAGGCCAAGACCACTATCCATTTATCTTACGTTGCTTCCCTCTATCAAGGGAGACAACACTTGGTGAAAATAAGACACATTTTCACCTTTAGTAGTTAACTGTACTTTAATTACCCAAACTTTTTTGTTTAATAAAAACTATATATAATATACTATATACATATAATATATGTGACATGTGGGCTACCTTAAGTCTCCTGATAGAAGATTAATTCTAATATTCTCCCACTTGGCTCACATGACACATTTTAAAATCGTTTGGGTAACTAAAACTATATATGGCTAAATTGAAGACTACTAAAGCTTTAGTTTCACTTTAAGGAGAGATACAATACACGAATCATGACGGTTATGTTATTTTGGGTATTACAATGTATGAATCTTTAAAAAATGAAATCTATATATGGTATAATTCTTTATGAATAACTTCCAATAAGTTATTTTGGGTCTAACTGTATTGGAGCAAATACTTTATGTGCACAAAAATAAACATTGTTTTGACAATGAACGAGTACTCTAAACAACAAGAATTTAATCAAGCATAAAATGAGCTTAATAATCCCATGCTCTCTACATGTTTCGAAAATGTCTTTATTGAGAGCCCTTTTGTCATGGGATCTGCAATCATAGAAGTTGTACTTGTATGCTCTATAGAGACTTCTTGTTCCTTAATTGATGTAGGACGATATTTATCTTTATTTTCAGTAAAAACGAAAATAAAGAAAATATCAAAAATAATATTGGAGCAGCGCCGCTTGATCAGAATTTTAGCTATTCTCAAACAATGGAAGTACAAAAGGAAAGATTGCCACGATTCCCGCTGATTGTCAATTTTATATTAGGATTTTATTTTATTTTATTAGGACTTTATTTCCTTTCCTTATTAGGATTAGGTTTACTACTACTATAGGATTATGTTTACTTTCCTACTAGGATTAGATTTACTTTCTCTACTAGGATTAGATTTACTTTCTCTACTAGAAGTAGGTTTACTTTCTCTACAAGTATTTCTCTTCTATAAATAGGCTTGCCTATTATGTAAAACTCAATCAATGGAATTATAATCAAATCAGAGAATTCTCTCTCAAATACTCTGCGGAGTTTTATTTTTTTTAGCCTGCGGGCTTGTTTTATCTTTTGGGTAGAAGACGAAGACGCTTCTCCTTGCAGAATCAAAGACGCTGCTCTTTGATTAGTTACCTTAGTCTTCCGCTACGTCAGTTGGTATCAGAGCCGGCATTATCCGGATTCGATGGCCAACTTATACTACAACAACAACTTCTATAACGACGCCGTTCGTGAGAGGGATGCTGTTTCGAGATCCGACTACCAGCGATACATCAAGCGATCAGAGGCTCCTTGGAGAACCGAATTCCAAGAGCTCAAGCAGACAGCGCAGATGATGCAACAGGAGGTGCGCCAATTGTGGGAGTCGTTTGAACGCAGGCAGATGCGTGCCCCTTGGAATCACAGAGACACTCGGGAGTACCGGATGAATAACGATCTCCCTTCATTCGATGGTTATCTTCACATTGAAGATTACCTTGACTGGATAATGGAGGTAGAAAGATTCTTTGAGTACATGTGTATTCCGGAAGAAAAGAAGGTGAAGTTGGTGGCTTATAAGCTCAAAGGTGGAGCATCCGCTTGGTGGGAATGGTTGAAGCTCTCTCGATCCAGGGAAGGAAAAAGACCCATGACATCTTGGCCTAAGATGAAGCGGTTACTCAATGCCCGGTTCCTACCACCAGATGACTATGGGATCCGAAGGGAACCCGTTCAATATCTGGATGTTGACCGATTCCGTGAGGATGACGTAAGCCACTTTCGTCATGTCCATAATCATCTTCATAACTCTCCAAATAGGCCCTTCGCCTATGAAGAGAATTTTAATTATGGTGAAGAAGTTGTGGAAGATGTTAAGTTGGTTGAAGAAGTGGAGTTGCCATCAGAGAAAACATATGTGCAGCCACCATCATTGATTCCAACGACTACATCAATGGAGGAACAGCTACCACCTCCTCCACCACAAGTGCAACTTCCTCTACCACAATTACAACCTCCTCCACCACAAGTGCAACCTTCTCCACCACAGATGCAACCTTCTCCACCACAAGTGCAACTTCCTCTACCATAGATGCAACCTACACCACAGGTGCAACTCATCACGATCATCACAAAAATTGACGATTCTTTTGAAGAAAACAATGAAGTTGAAGATGATACCCAAGAAGAAATCGTTGGAGGAATTTTGGTGGAAGTAGACGAAAAGGAAAAATCATGTCTTGATTCTATCTATATAGATTTCTCCAAGTACTTTTCTTCAGAGGAGCCACATGTGCCATGTCCCAAAGAAAACTCGAGGACGAGTTTTTTTCAAGTGGGGGTGTCTGATGTAGGACGATATTTATCTTTATTTTCGGTAAAAACGAAAATAAAGAAAATATCAAAAATAATATTGGAGCAGCGCCGCTTGATCAGAATTTTAGCTATTCTCAAACAATGGAAGTACAAAAGGAAAGATTGCCACGATTCCCGCTGATTGTCAATTTTATATTAGGATTTTATTTTATTTCTTAGCCTGCGGGCTTGTTTTATCTTTTGGGTAGAAGACGAAGACGCTTCTCCTTGCAGAATCAAAGACGCTGCTCTTTGATTAGTTACCTTAGTCTTCCGCTACGTCATTAATTCTCTCTCTAACAGCAAGATACTTTATGTCAATATGTTTGGTTCTACTCCCACTTTTGTTATTCTTAAAAAAAAAAAAAAATTAAAAAAAAAAAAAAATTGTTGCCAAATTATCATAGTAAATTCGTAACGGCTTGGATATTGAATCCACAATTTGAAGCCCTGTGATAAAATTTCTTAACCATTTTGCCTATGAAGTCGCTTCAAAGCATGTTATGAACTCTGCCTCTATAGTAGAGGATGCAATTATCGTCTGTTTGGTGCTCTTCCATGATATAGTACCTCCAGCCAACATAAAGACATATTTTGAAGTGGACTTTCTAGAGTCTTTACAACCCGTAAAGTCTAAGTCTGAATATCCCATCACTTCTAGATAATCTACATTCTTATAAGTCAGCATATGATTCTTGGTTCCTTGTAAATATCTCATAACTTTTTTCGCAGCCTTCCAGTGTTCCATTCCCGGATTACTTTGAGATCTTCCTAACATTCCTACTGCATATGCAATGTCAGGTCTTAAACAAACATGTGCATACATTAAACTGCCAACATCAGATGCATAAGGAATGCTGTCCATTTCTTTCTTTTCCAAAACATTTTTCAGACATTGACTTAAATTGAATGTATCACCCTTCAATATGGGTGCCGCATTGGGTGTACATTCATGCATTCTGAATTTTTCCAAAACTCTTTCAATATAGGCTTTATGAGACAGACCTAACATCTTTTGAGACCTATCTCTATGAATCTCAATGCCTAAGATATAAGAAGCTTCACCTAAATCCTTCATTTCAAAGTTTTGGGAAAGAAATTGTTTAATGTCATGCAGTAGACTCAAATAATTAGTTGCAAGTAAGATATCATCAACATATAGGACTAAGAAAACAAATTTACTCCCAATAAATTTTTGGTGTATGCAATTATCCACAATGTTCTCCGCAAATCCAAATGAAGTAATAACATTATGAAATTTTAAATACCATTGACGGCATGCTTGTTTTAGTCCACAAATAGATTTCTTTAACCTGCAGACTAATTGATCACTTTTATTAGAACAAAATCCTTCAGGTTGTTTCATGTACACCTCTTCTTCAAGACTCCCATTAAGGAAAGCTGTTTTCACATCCATCTGATGTAGCTCTAAACAAAATGAGCTACTAATGTCATGATTATTCTAAAGGAATCCTTTTTAGAAACTGGAGAGAAAGTATCATGGCAATCAATACCTTCTCTTTGTATGAATCCCTTAGCTACAAGTCTAGCCTTATATCAATTGATGGTACCATTTGAGTCTTTTTTGATTTTATAAACCCATTTACAACCAATGGCTTTAACTCCTTTAGGTAGTTGCACAATTTCCCAAACTTGATTTTTAGCCATGGATTCTATTTCTTCTATCATGGCATTATACCAAAATTTTGAGTTTTCATCGCTCATGGCATGTGAAAATGAAATAGGATCATCCTTAGGTCCGACAGCAAAGTCAAATTATAATAGGTATACACAATAGTCACCAGAAATGCTTGGCCTCCTTACTCTTGAGGATCTTCTTAATTCTACAGTCTCATCCACATTATGTAGATATTGACTTGCAGACTCTACATTGATATGTTCCTCTTGAGGTGGTGGTAGTTCTTGAATTGATTGTTCTTCAAGGATACCTGGTTGATTTTCCTTCAAAACAGTCAACTTATTTTGATTCATGGATGTTGTATCTAAATTCCGTGTTTCCTCCCACTCTATCTTTTGAGGAACATTACTCCCACTAATGTCAAGAGCCTCAATAAATTTTGCATTTCTAGCTTCAACAATTCTAGGCGTCTGTGAGGGACAATAAAAATCTATAACCCTTAGAATTTCCTGTATAGCCAATGAAATATCCACTGACTGTTCTCGGATCTAATTTCTTTAATTGTGGATTGTAGACCATAACCTCAACTAGACAACCTCATATATGAAAATATCTTAAACTAAGTTTCCATCCTTTCCATAACTCAAATGGTGTTTTGGGAACAACCTTAGATGGAACTCTATTTAAGATATATACGGAAGTTTTTAAGGCCTCACTCCACAAAAATAAAGGAAGATCATTATTGCTAAGCATACTTCTTACCATATCCATAAGGGTACGGTTTCGCCTTTCAGCAACACCATTTTGGTAAGGTGAACCAGGCATTGTATATTGAGCAATAATCCCTTCTTCTTTGAGAAAATTGGCAAATGGACCCGATCTTTGCCATGACTCTGTGTATCTACCATAATATTCTCTACCCCTATCAGATCTTACGATCTTAATTTTCTTTTCTAATTGTCTCTCTACTTCCCTTTTATATGTTTTGAAAGCATCTAGTGCTTCAAACTTATTAAAAAGGAGGTAAAGATACATAAACTGTGAATAGTCATCAATAAATAAGATAAAATATCTCTGACCATTCAAACATGGGGTACTAAATGGTCCACAGTTGTCAGTGTGTATGATTCCAAGTATTTCTTCACTCCTCTTGGCACCTTTACTGGTCTTGTTGGTCTGCTTTCCTTTTATGCAATCCACACAAGTATCAAAATCTGAAAAATCCAAAGCCTTAAGGACTCCATCATTTATTAATCTTTTGATTCTCTCGATGGAGATATGTCCCAATCTCCTATGCCATAACTTAGAGGATGGCTCATCAATAATGTTGCATTTACTACCAATATCATGCATAGTTAAGAGACTTTGTTCATAAATGGGATCTAAATTTAATTTATATAAACCATTGACTAAGATTCCTGAGCCAACATTTGTAGAGTTTTTAAACAAATAGACATTTGACCCAATAAAATTAAATTCAAACCCCAAAGGTACTAGCTTAGATATAGAAATTAAATTTTTTGAAAATGAAGGAACATAAAAGGTGTTTACAAGGTCTAAAATATATCCATTTTCTAAAACAAGTCTAAAGGTTCCTACAGCCTCAACATGCGAACACATCCCATTTCTTGAATAGATGCCTTGTTCACTTCCCATCGGTTTCCTTAGGCTGAGAAATCCCTGCATGATATTGACAACGTGAATTGTAGCACCCGAATCAATCCACCATGTATTATGATGAATATCTATGATGTTAGATTCATAACACACTAGAGAATCTAGATTACCTTTTTTCTCGAGCCATTTTTTGTACTTTGGGCACTCGTTCTTTTTGTGCCCCTTTTTCTTACAGAAGAAACATGCATGTTTATTTCCATAAGGCTTGAATGATGCTTGTCCATCCTTCTTCCATTTAATTTCAGCACCTTTTCCCTTTTTCCCTTTGCCCTTTTTATGAGTCACAAAATGTGCACTCTCCAAATTTTCATGTTTCAACCTCTCCTCTTCTTGTACACACATTGTTAGAAGTTCATTAATGGACCACTTTTCCTTATGTGTGTTGTAAGAAATCTTAAATGGTCCATATTCAGTAGGGAGAGAATTGAGTATGAAATGGACAAGGAATGACTCTGAAATCTCAATTTCTAAGGACTTAAGTTGTGCAGCAATGTCCCTCATCTCCATTATGTGCTCACGCACACTCCTAGATTTGTCATGTTTCATAATTGACAACTTGGTCATTAGAGTGCTAGCTAATGCCTTATTAGAACTAACAAATTGTTCTTCAATGGTCTTTAAGTAGTCCTTTACCTTATCACATGGAGGAATTGAACCTCTAATGTTCTTACTAATATGTGACTTAATGAGCATTAGACTTAATCGGTTTGACCGTTTCCACTTTTCATATGTAGTTTTTTCTACTAACAAACTTGTTTCAATGGGAACGGGTGGTTCCTTCACACGCAATGCAAAGTCTAGATCTGTGCACCCTAATGTCAAGAGAATTTTGTCTTTCCAGCCCGAAAAATTATCTCCATTTAAAAATGGAATATGAGAAGATTCATTATTTAAAACAGAAAAAACAGTAGCTGCAATAACCAAGAATAGGCATTAATGCTTTGAAATAAACACAAACTATAATATGAATCAACCAATGTCAAATTCATAAACAAATCAAAATCTCCTTGTGGGTAAAGATCACATTATGCATAAGATTTGTTTGTATATCTTCATAATAAGACTAGTAAATTTTATAAACGCTTAAGAAAAATAGATCATGCACCTATAGGTATTAGGTATCCAATTTTTCTAATATCTTTTTTTACTATCTTATTCTAATTAAGTCATATAAAATGATCACTTCCCTATAAGGCCAAGTAATCACTATGACAACTTAATTGCAATATGAAATGCCATTATAAAATTTCACATCATTGTGTTTTAAGATGCTGTGGCTATTCTTAATGCACAATAAAAGGCACTTTCCATTATTAAATCTGTAATTTCAGAATGGCATAACACTGTATATATAAATAACTAAATATATATCAAACCAAAATGACACATTGCCTTGATGGTAAAGCTGGCCATGCAGAATCTCAGGTTGTGGGGTTCGAATCCCAATGGCATCTGCTCCATTAAAGTAGGTTTATTTTTTGTTTTTTTAAATGGGGCATGTATTGGACGCGCCCAGTACACGAGTGGGCCTACATTCGAGTAGGGAACTTCATCCCCTATCTTCAGCCAGGTCTGAAGAACGGATCTAGGTCGGGTCTCACCCTAAATGGGTCTAAAAACGGGTTTTCTCATTTTTTATAAAATGTTTGCATTGAAACCCGATTTTATAACATGGTTTTGGTTCGGAATCATCAAGACTACTAATTTATGGGTTTGGAAACATATGAGTATTCAAAAACAATGAAAAGAAATCATCATTTTAAAGAAAAATGGCATGGCCAAAAATCTTAATCTTGTTTTTTTTTTTTTTTTAGGGGAAAATGCAGTTTACCCCTTGAAGTTTCAGTAGTTTTTCAATTTTAACCCAAAAGTTCAAAAATTGACAATCTACTCCCCTGAAGTTTCAAAAATTAGCAATTTAAATCCTTCGTTTAATTTTTCCGTCCAAATAGACGAACATCTATAAAATTACATCATTACACTCAGGCTTTTTTTAAAAAAATTTTGTCCAATTTAATGGAAATTAGTAACGAAAGGTTTAAATTGCCAATTTTTGAAACTTCAGGGGGGTAGATTGCTAATTTTTGAACTTTGGGGTTAAAATTAAAAAAACCCCTGAAACTTCAAGGGGGTAAACTGCATTTTTCCCATTTTTTTAACGATTCCAAAATTGTAAAAATAGAGTATTTTGCACAATAAAAAACTAGAAGATTAATCTTCTAAAACCACAAAAGCATCATAAACATTAAATTTTAAAGATCCGGCCAAACCATGAAACCATACCCATTATGAAACTTGAAACCCAAAACAAAAATCTCACAACAACCGTAGTCCTAATACAAACATTCAATCATTCTACTAAAATTCAACAGATTGATACTAAACAACATGGCACAGAAGTAGGCTCTGATACCACTAATGTAAGAATTTTGGAGAAAATTATATAAACATAAAAGAAATACTAACCTTTGGCCATTGTTGTTTAAGCACTTGAATTGAATGCTTGTTGAATGTTTGCTAAATTCACAATCCCAGAACCCTCAATTTGCAATCCTAGAACCCTCACTTTGTTGGAGAGTGATAGATAATGAGTTTTGGCCTATATGTTTTTCACGTTAAAGATGTGATCAATGGATATCATAGGCTTGTCTTTTATATAGGCCAAGACCCCTATCCATTTATCTTACGTTGCTTCCTTCTATCAGGGGAGACAACACTTAGTGAAAATAAAACACATTTTCACATTTACACATTTTCACATATATTATATGTCACATACATATAATATATGCGACATGTGGGCCACCTTAAGTCTCATGATAGAAGATTAATTCTAATAATTGACACATACATAAATATGTATATATAAAAAACAAATATATATACAACAACCATTTTAAATAAGAAAATGAGAGAAACACAACTTTAGCTTAAACTTTTCTTTTATGCATGTGGTCATTTAAAAAAAAAAAAAACAAAATAAATAAAAAATTCTTGAAGTAATAACATCCTATGTGGTTCCTTTTTATTTTTTTTAAATGATCTTTTTCTTTAGAATAATGATCATTAAAAAAAAAATGGCAATTTTTATGAAGAAAAAAGCCATTTTTTTTAATACCAAGTAAAAAAACAAAAAAAGGACATGTTATTCTTTAGAATTTTTTTAAAAAAAATTTAATATATATATTTTTTTAAAAAAATGATCACATAAGAAAAAAGTTAGGTCAAAGTTGTGTTTTTATCATTCCTCTTTAAATAAATATGTGGTGAGAATGAAATGATGGTCTTTCACCTTTTTGGCTTTACTTTCTATTTTTTCAGTCCAAAAAGAGGGCCAGAAGATGAAGGAAAAATGGTTTGTGAAGCAATACATATTCACAGTGCTAAGATCAGTAAGATGCTAGAAAATTAGTTTAATACTAATAGGCCTCAATAAGAGCTGATCATGGGTACTCCCATATAATACGAGAAACAGTTTCTTCCTCCCTACAACAGAAAATGCACATATCATCTTGGACAATTTTTTTCTTTTTGAGATTGACTTTTGTTGGGAGTATATCATGACACGCTCGCCATATAAATACTTTCATCGAATTTAGAACTTCATATTCCATATAATTTTCCAAATTGTTTTCGTGCTATCTCTGTTCCATCCATCCCATAGCAAAGAATCTTGCCTCTCCTTTTCGAGTTATTGGGGTCAAGTCATAGCTATTTGCTATAGATTTTCTTAAAATCATGTGAAAATTGTATTGTAATATATCATAGGATAAAAAATAGGCAAAAATATAAAAAAGCCCCCCAAACTACTAGTCGTTTTTGATTTAGCCCCATGATGTTCCAAAAGTGATAAAGTAGCCCCCCAAACTACCAAACTATTGCATTTTGACCACTCCGTTAGTCAAAACCATCAGTTTGGACGAAACCTGGAAAACGACGTCATTTTGTTATGGGTAAGTTACTACAATGCCCTTCTATGAAAAAAAAAATTTGGGGAAAATATTGAAAAAAACCCCCCAAACTACCAGCCGTTTTCATTTTAGCCCCCTAATATTCAGAAAGTGATAAAATAGTCTCAAAACTACCAAACAGTTACAAGTTGGCCACTTCGTTAGTCATTACCGTCAAATATGATGAAAAATTTAAAACTACGTCGTTTGGGCAAGGGTAAATTTCCAAAATGCCCTTTTTGAAAAAAAAAAATCAGATTAAAACAAGCAAGCAAAACGGCGCTGTTTTGCTTGAAATTAGGGTTTCCTTATACTTACCAAAACGGCCCTGCTTTGGTAAGTGTTAGGAATTAAAAGAAAAAACCCTAGACCCCACGCAGGTAACCCAAGAAAAAAACCCCCAACCCCAGTTTATCTCTCTCCCCAAAACTGCCGGCCCCCACGTCGTTCTATCTTCGGCAGCCTGTAAATCTTACCCATAACTCAATCTTTTTATTGTATTTCATGGTATAGCTGTCAGATCGGTATTGTTTATCTACGAACGTGGTTTTTTTGTTTGATTTTTACAATGGGTAAGAATTTTTCAATGGCGCTTCGTAGCCACTGGATGGTGTGGCCGGCGGTGATGGATGGTGGAGGAAGGGGTAGCCGGTTTTGAGAGAGAGAGAGAGAGAGGGGGGCGTTGCCTTTTTTTTTTTTCACTTGAGGGAGAAGGTTGCTGGAGATAGAACGATGTGGTGGCCGGCTGTTTGGGAGAGAGAGATAAATTGGGGTTGGGGTTTTTTCTACATAGGTTCTAAGTTTTTTTCTTTTAATTTCTAACACTTACCAAAACAGCGCCGTTTTGGTAGGTATAAGGAAACCCTAATTTCAAGCAAAACGGCGCCTTTTTGCGTGCTTGTTTTAATATGATTTTTTTTCTTTCTAAAATGACATTTTTGTAACTTACTCTTGTCAAAACGACGTAGTTTGGAATTTTCCATCATATTTGACAGTAATGACTAAAAGAGCGACCAAATTGCAACTGTTTCGTAGTTGGGAGGCTACTTTATCACTTTTTGAACATTAGGGGGCTAAAATGAAAACTGCTGGTAGTTTGGAGGGCTTTTTTATATTTTTTTCCAATTTTTTTTTTTTCCATAAAAGGGCATTGTAGTAACTTACCCATAACAAAAAGATGTCATTTTGCAGTTTCCGTCCAAACTAACGGTTTTGACTAACGGAGTGACCAAAATGCAATAGTTTGGTAGTTTGGGGGGTAACTTTATCACTTTTGGAATATTAGGAGGCTAAATCGAAAACGACTAGTAGTTTGGGAGGCTTTTTTATATTTTTCCCTAAAAAATAAGTTTTTGTATTTTTTTTTTCTTTTCCTCATGTCTGGACCAAGTTTCTTTCCCCTCATAAAGAGAGAGAAAATAGAAAAATGCACGTGTTAATTAGAAGCCAGATGAAAGTTGTATTAATAATAAGGGTTAAATACTCTTTTGCCCCTATGATTTAAATACTTTATTTTTTCTCCCTTAAGGTTTCATTTTTATTACAGGAGATCCATGTGGTTTTCATAAAGACCGAGATGGTACTTCTGTTAAAATTTCATCCAAAATTTAACGGAATGCCATACCAGCACCAATCAAAAATTGTTATGTATCATATAATTATTTTTTTTTTCAAAAAAATATTTTTTAAAAAAAAATTAAAAAGATTGAAAAATTATATTTTTCGAAAAAAAATTTGGGGGTGGCTACGTGGCCATAGGGGGGGTGGCCTGGCCACTCCATTTGGTCGCCACCCCCACGTTCAGATGGGGGTGGCAAGGCCACCTCTAAGGAGCCCAAGGGGTGGCCGAAACCACCC
>NC_081548.1:6830027-6833650 GCF_901000735.1 Corylus avellana | reverse complement strand
TGACATTAAACAATTTCTTTCCCAAAACTTTGAAATGAAGGAATTAGGTGAAGCTTCTTATATCTTAGGCATTGAGATTCATAGAGATAGGTCTCAAAAGATGTTAGGTCTGTCTCATAAAGCCTATATTGAAAGAGTTTTGGAAAAATTCAGAATGCATGAATGTACACCCAATGCGGCACCCATATTGAAGGGTGATACATTCAATTTAAGTCAATGTCTGAAAAATGTTTTGTAAAAGAAAGAAATGGACAGCATTCCTTTTGCATCTGATGTTGGCAGTTTAATGTATGCACAGGTTTGTTTAAGACCTGACATTGCATATGCAGTACGAATGTTAGGAAGATCTCAAAGTAATCCGAGAATGGAACACTGGAAGGCTACGAAAAAGGTTATGAGATATTTACAAGGAACCAAGAATCATATGCTGACTTATAAGAATGTAGATTATCTAGAAGTGATGGGATATTCAGACTTAGACTTTGCGGGTTGTAAAGTCTCTAGAAAGTCCACTTCAAAATATGTCTTTATGTTGGCTGGAGGTACTATATCATGGAAGAGCACCAAACAGACGATAATTGCATCCTCTACTATGGAGGCAGAGTTCATAGCATGCTTTGAAGCGACTTCATAGGCAAAATGGTTAAGAAATTTTATCACAGGTCTTCAAATTGTGGATTCAATATCCAAGCCGTTACGAATTTACTATGATAATTTGGCAACAGTTCTTTTTTTTTTTTTTTTTTTTAAGAATAACAAAAGTGGAAGTAGAACCAAACATATTGACATAAAGTATCTTGCTGTCAGAGAGAGAATTAAGGAACAAGAAGTCTCTATAGAGCATACAAGTACAACTTCTATGATTGCAGATCCCATGACAAAAGGGCTCTCAATAAAGACATTTTCGAAACATGTAGAGAGCATGGGATTATTAAGCTCATTTTATGCTTGATTAAATTCTTGTTGTTTAGAGTACTCGTTCATTGTCAAAACAATGTTTATTTTTGTGCACATAAAGTATTTGCTCCAATACAGTTAGACCCAAAATAACTTATTGGAAGTTATTCATAAAGAATTATACCATATATAGATTTCATTTTTTAAAGATTCATACATTGTAATACCCAAAATAACATAACCGTCATGATTCGTGTATTGTATCTCTCCTTAAAGTGAAACTAAAGCTTTAGTAGTCTTCAATTTAGCCATATATAGTTTTAGTTACCCAAACGATTTTAAAATGTGTCATGTGAGCCAAGTGGGAGAATATTAGAATTAATCTTCTATCAGGAGACTTAAGGTAGCCCACATGTCACATATATTATATGTATATAGTATATTATATATAGTTTTTATTAAACAAAAAAGTTTGGGTAATTAAAGTACAGTTAACTACTAAAGGTGAAAATGTGTCTTATTTTCACCAAGTGTTGTCTCCCTTGATAGAGGGAAGCAACGTAAGATAAATGGATAGTGGTCTTGGCCTATATAAAAGACAAGCTTGTGATATCCATTAATCACATCTTTAATGTGAAAAAAACATATAGGTCAAAAATCCTTATCTATCACTCTCCAACAAAGTGAGGGTTCTAGGATTACGAATTGAAAGTTCTAGGATTGTGAATTTAGCAAACATTCAACAAATATTCAATTCAAGTACTTAAACAACAATGGCCAAAGGTTAGTATTTCTTTTATGTTTATATAATTTTCTCCCAAATTCTTACATTTATCTATGGTGGGCAAAAGATAGCAAACATATTTTTTCCAAATTTATCCTACTACACAGGGCTTCCATTTGCACAAACTGCAAATCCTTCCATAGAAAGTCACAATATGATGCATATAACTAATCCCTCACACTTATGGAGTAATAGATTTAATTTTAGACTTCCAACATGTTTGTGGTTGTTTTTTAGAAATAGAGCTTTTAAGTCAAAAAGCATTTTTTTTGCAAAAGATTTATTTCTAAGCTTGCCAAAGTGTGTTTTAGCAATTTTTAATATTTTTGGATCCTTAAAAGCGCTTTCAATTTTTTTTACTAAACAAGTACTTTTTTCTTCAAACAAACTTTTTGAGTGTCAAACGCATTTTTAGATCCCTCAAACGAATCTAAAAACTCTATTTTAAGCTCACAAAACAAGATTTCACAAAGTAGATCGACAATGCTTATGGACAATCAAGATAAATATAAGGGTACATATATCATAAGTCCCTGAATCAACCCGTCAAAATTAAAAACTACATAAGGTTTTTTTTTTTTTTTTTTTAGCAATTTACTCATTGGGTCAATCGAAATGCCAATAAACTCCCTCCCATCAAATTTTTGTAACAGTCGTTAGACACCTCACTAAAATATTAATTTTTTTATTAATGTAATTTTAAAAATGAAAAAATAAAAAATAAAAAATTGAAGGGGTGGCCAGGGGTGGCTTTGGCCACCCTACAATTTTATTTTTATTTTTATTTTTATTAATTTTTAGATTTAAATTTTAAAATTAAATTAATATTTTAATGATTTGTTTAACAGCTAGTAAACAAATTTGGTGGTAAGGAGTTTATTAGCATTTTGATTGACCCAATGAGTAAATTGTCGGAAAAAAAAAAAAAAACTTGGGGAGTTTTTAATTTTGACGGGTTGACTCAAGGACTTATGATATATTTACCCTAATTATAATTTGTTTTTTTTGTAGTGCCACTTTATTATTTATACTATTAATAAATAAATATTATTTTCATTGTAAACACAAGAGCATGGTGTAGCCTTCATGACAATTTCAATGGTAGAAGAGTGCTTCAATGGTCATAGTCAAACCACCCTAAATTCTCTTAATTATCTCATTTTTCTCTATTGCTTTGGCTACTTTTCTCTCCATTTATATGTCATCATTACAATTTTCTACACTTTCATTACAATTTGCTTCAATGGTCATAGTCAAACCGATGGAAATGCATGAATTCACTCCCAAAGTCTTTGGTTGGTGGAAAAAGAACCAATGGAAATGCATGAATTCACTCCCAAAGTCTTTGGTTGACGCCAGTCCCGTATTGAATACAATGTTAAAAATCAAAATAAAAAAATAAAAAGAAAAGAAAAGAATTTGGTATTTTCAGAGAGAGAGAGAGACTTTAGGGTGGGGCGGAACGGCTTGGGGTAGGTGGTTCCCCCAAAAAAGTTTTTAATAGACCTTTAAAATTTAATTTTTGTCCCCCCAACATATATATATATATATTAATTTTGTCTCTCCAATTAAAAGTTTTAATTCCGCCCTTGACTTCATATGTGAGTGGATCGGAGTTTATTTGTGCTTTGAAAAAATGCAATTAAGGAGTTGAAAGTGCTTCTCCAACGCCTCAACAAAATTGCACTTGGTCTTGGGGCTAGGGGCGAAGGAAGGATCCCCAGGGGAGGCGCTCAACTCCTAAAAATTCTCCTTACTATTGGTAGAATTTTTCTTATGCCATGGTTATGCCCCTCCTCACCAACTCTCGAGGGCAGATGTTTTTAAGAATACCTGTACCTTGGGACTTGAGTTGACTCTAATTTTTTTTATTTGTCACTGTAAGAAGTTGAAACTCTCAGAAGAATGAAAGGTTGAAGATATATAGTTAATTTTCTGTTTT
>NC_081548.1:6828043-6829927 GCF_901000735.1 Corylus avellana | reverse complement strand
AAAAATACCCAGAGAGTTTTTTAAAAAAGCGCGTTTACCTAAGAATTTTAGATATAATTTCCCTTATTAAATCTGTAATTTCAGAATGGCATAACACTGTATATATAAATAACTAAATATTATCAAACCAAAATGACACATTGCCATGATGGTAAAGTTGGCCATGCAGAATCTCATGTTGTGGGGTTCGAATCCCAATGGCAACTCCTTCATTAAAGTAGGGTTTTTTTTTTGTTTTTTTTTTAATTTTATTTTTATTTTTTTATTTTTTAAATGGCGCGTGTACTGGACGCGCCCAGTACACGAGTGGGCCTACATTCGAGTAGGGAACTTCATCCCTTATCTTCAGTCGGGTCTGAAGAACGGATCTAGGTCGGGTCTCGCCCTAAACGGGTTTTCTCATTTTTTATAAAATTTTTGCATTGAAACCCGATTTTATAACATGGTTTTGGTTCGGAATCATCAAGACTACTAATTTATGGGTTTGGAAACATATGAGTATTCAAAAACAATGAAAAGAAATCATCATTTTAAAGAAAAATGGCATGGCCGAAAATCTTAATCTTGTTTTTTTTTTTTTTTAGGGGAAAATGCAGTTTACCTCCTGAAATTTCAGGGGTTTTTCAATTTTAACCCCAAAGTTCAAAAATTGGCTATCTACCTCCCTGAAGTTTAAAAAATTAGCAATTTAAATCCTCCGTTTAATTTTTCCTCTAAATGAACGAAAATCTATGAAATTACATCATTACACTCAGGCTTTTTTAAAAAAAATTTCATCCAATTTAATGGAAATTAGTAACGAAAGGTTTAAATTGCCAATTTTTGAAACTCCAGGGGATAGATTGCCAATTTTTGAACTTTGGGGTTAAAATTAAAAAAACCCCTGAAACTTCAGGGGGGTAAATTGCATTTTCCCTCTTTTTTTAACGATTCCAAAATTGTAAAAATAGAGTATTTTGCACAATAAAAAACTAGAAGATTAATCTTCTAAAACTACAAAAGCATCATAAACATTAAATTTTAAAGATCCGGCCAAACCATGAAACCATACCCATTATGAAACTTGAAACCCAAAACAAAAATCTCACAACAACCGTAGTCCTAATACAAACATTCAATCATTCTACTAAATTCAACAGATTGATACTAAACAACATGGCACATAAGTAGGCTCTGATACCACTAATGTAAGAATTTGGGAGAAAATTATATAAACATAACAGAAATACTAACCTCTGGCCATTATTGTTTAAGCACTTGAATTGAATACTTGTTGAATGTTTGCTAAATTCACAATCCCAGAACCCTCAATTTGCAATCCTAGAACCCTCACTTTGTTGGAGAGTGATAGATAAGGAGTTTTTGGCCTATATGTTTTTCACGTTAAAGATGTGATCAATGGATGTCACAGGCTTGTCTTTTATATAGGCCAAGACCCCTATCCATTTATCTTACGTTGCTTCCTTCTATCAAGGGAGACAACACTTGGTGAAAATAAAACACATTTTCACATTTACACATTTTCACATATATTATATGTCACATACATATAATATATGCGACATGTGGGCCACCTTAAGTCTCATGATAGAAGATTAATTCTAATAATTGACACATACATAAATATGTATATATAAAAAACAAATATATATATATATATATATATATATATATATATATATATACATATATATAGAATGCTACAACAACAATTTTAAATAAGAGAAATGAGAGAAACACAACTTTAGCTTAAACTTTTCTCTTATGCAGTCATTTAAAAAAAAAAAAAAAACAAAAAACAAAATAAATAAAAAATTCTTGAAGTAATAACATCCTATATGGTCCCTTTTTATTTTTTAAAAATGATCTTTTTCTTTAGAATAA
>NC_081548.1:6804083-6827943 GCF_901000735.1 Corylus avellana | reverse complement strand
TTTTTAATACGCTTTAGAAATTTTTTTTAAATTTTAATTTGTTTTTTTTTTTTTTTTTAAGAAAATGATCACATAAGAAAAAAGTTAGACCAAAGTTGTGTCTTTATCATTCCTCTTTAAATAAATATGTGGTGAGAATGAAAGGATGGTCTTTCACCTTTTTGGCTTTACTTTCTATTTTTTTAGTCCAAAAAGAGGGCCAGAAGATTAAGGAAAAATGGTTTGTGAAGCAATACATATTCACAGTGCTAAGATCAGTAAGATGCTAGAAAATTAGTTTAATAATAATAGGCCTCAATAAAAGCTGATCATGGGTACTCCCATATAATACGAGAAACAATTTCTTCCTCCCTACAACAGAAAATGCACATATCATCTTGGACAATTTTTTTCTTTTTGAGATTGACTTTTGTTGAGAGTATATCATGACACGCTCGCCATATAAATACTTTTGTCGAATTTAGAACTTCATATTCTATATAATTTTCCAAATTGTTTTCGTGCTATTTCTGTTCCATCCATCCCATAGCAAAGAATCTTGCCTCTCCTTTTCAAGTTATTGGGGTCAAGTCATAGCTATTTGCTATTGATTTTCTTAAAATCATGTGAAAATTGTATTGTAATATATCATAGGATAAAAACATAGGAAAAAATATAAAAAAGCCCCCCAAACTATCAGCCATTTTCGATTTAACCCCCTGATGTTCCAAAAGTGATAAAGTAGCCCCCCAAACTACCAAACTATTGTATTTTGACCACTCCGTTAGTCAAAACCATCAGTTTGGACAGAATCTGGAAAACGACATCATTTTGTTATGGGTAAGTTACTACAATGCCCTTCTATGAAAAAAAAAAAAATTGGGGAAATTATAAAAAAAACCCCCAAACTACCAGCTGTTTTCATTTTAGCCCCCTAATATTCAGAAAGTGATAAAGTAGTCTCAAAACTACCAAACAGTTGCAAGTTGGCCACTTCGTTAATCATTACCGCCAAATATGATGAAAAATTTAAAACTACGTCGTTTTGGCAAGGGTAAATTTCCAAAATACCCTTTTTGAAAAAAAAAATTATATTAAAACAAGCAAGCAAAACGGCGTCGTTTTGCTTGAAATTAGGGTTTCCTTATACTTACCAAAACGGCGCTACTTTGGTAAGTGTTAGGAATTAAAAGAAAAAACCCTAAACCCCACGCAGGTAACCCACGAAAAAACCCCCAACCCCAGTTTATCTCTCTCTGCAAAACTGTCGGCCACCACATCGTTCTATCTCCGTCAGCCTGTAAATCTTACCCATAACTCAATCTTTTTATTGTATTTCATGGTATAGCTATCAGATTGGTATTGTTTATCTACGAACGTGGTTTTTTTGTTTGATTTCTACAATGGGTAAGAATTTTTCGATGGCGCTTTGTAGCCACTGGATGGTGTGGCCGGCGGTGATAGATGGTGGTGGAAGGGGTAGCGAGTTTTGAGAGAGAGAGAGAGAGAGAGAGAGGGGCATTGCCTTTTTTTTCACTTGAGGGAGAAGGTTGCCGGAGATAGAACGATGTGGTGGCCGGCGGTTTGGGGGAGAGAGATAAATTGGGGTTGGGGGTTTTTTCTACATAGGGTCTAAGGTTTTTTTTTTTAATTTCTAACACTTACCAAAACAGCGCCATTTTGGTAGGTGTAAGGAAACCCTAATTTCAAACAAAACGGCGCCTTTTTGCGTGCTTGTTTTAATATGATTTTTTTTTTTTTTTTTCTAAAATGGCATTTTTGTAACTTACCCTTGTCAAAACAACGTAGTTTGGAATTTTCCATCATAGTTGACAGTAATGACTAAAAGAGCGACCAAATTGCAACTGTTTCGTAGTTGGGAGGCTACTTTATCACTTTTTGAACATTAGGGGACTAAAATGAAAACTGCTGGTAGTTTGGAGGGCTTTATATTTTCTCAAATTTTTTTTTTCATAAAGGGCATTAGTAACTTACAACAAAGCGATGTGGTTTTTTGTGATACATCAAACTAACGGTTTGACTAGCGAATTGGCCATCTGATAGTTCAGAAACAGGGTACTATTTTAAACGATAGAAACTGGCTAAATGGCTTGGCTAATAGTTCGGAGGGTTTATCTTTTCTAAAAAATAAGTTTTTGTATTTTTTCTTTCCTCATGTCACACAAGTTTCTTTCCCTTATAAGAAAATAGAAAAAATGCAGTGTTATTAGAGTTAGATGAGATTATTAATAATAGGGTTCATCTCTTTTGCCCACATGATTTAAATACTTTATTTTCTCCCCTTAAGGTTTCATTTTATTACGGGGAGATGGTGTGGTTTGTTGAAGGCAGAGATGTCTTCTGTTAAAATTCTTAGAAATTTAATGGAATGCCATGCCGACACCAATGAAAATTGACATGTATCATATAATTTCAATTTTTTTTTTCAAAAATATTTTAAAAAAAATTCAAAGGGTGAAAAATTATATTTTTTGAAAAAATTTGAGCTACGTGGTGGTGGAAGTGGCTGGCCTCCATTTTGAGTGCTGCAGTTCGGATGAAATTTAGCAAGGCCACCTCCCAAGGAAACCAAAGAATTGGTGAAACCACCACAAGCCAGTGCAGGTTCTTTGGTGGTTTGAAGCCACCCCAAGCGTGAATGGGGAGTGGAATGGTAGCCACCCTCAATTTTTTTTTTTTTTTTTTTGAAAAATATAATTTTTTATTCTTTTTATTTTTTTTTAAAAAAATTAATTACATGACACAAGGCAATTTTGGAATGGTGCTGACATGACGTTTCGTTAAGCTTTGAATGAAATTTTAACAGAGGTACTATCTTTGTCTTTATGAAAGCCACAAGTACCTCATGTGATAAAAAATGAAACCCTGAAAGAAGAAGAAAAAAAAAAAAAAGTATTATTTAAACCCCAGGAGACAAAAGAGTATTTAACCCTAATAATAATACTAATTTCATTCTCCTACAAACAATTGGAGGAAGAATTTTTATTTATTTATTTATTTTTTTAGATTTAAAATTGTTTTGATAGACCCAGCATCGAAAGTGTTTTTTGAGCTTTGCAGTATACTTAGTTTTAAGGGGGAAAAAAGAAATTAAGAAGAATAAAAAAATAATAATGATTATATGAAAGAAATAAAAATACGGAAATAATAAGATAGTAACACAGAGATTTACGTGGTTCGGTCTATGATCTATATCCACAAGATTAAGCCCTAATAAGATTGCATTAAGCTCTTATTCATCTGAGTAATATTTACAATATAACATGCTTCTATTAGGAGAGTCATGTTGTATACAAATAAACTTCTACTCTAACTAGATAAGTTAGGTGATAGTCTTTAACTATTCATTGTAACTCAATGATAATCTTCAATTGTGACTCATTGATATTGTTCAACTGTAAGTGAGTAATAGTCTTAAATTGTGACTATTATTCTCACAACAATTCATGATCTAGCAAAAGCAGCAATAAAATAAGTTATAGATAAAGTTTGGATTGAAGAAATTCCAAAAGGCATCCGTAATGTTGTAATATTAGAGCTACGTGCTCTAGGCATGTAGAGCTTTGTGCTCTTTTGTTCGAGCTTTTACACTCGTATTAGACATTCGATCAGTTTATGAATGAAGTTCGAAATTGTTACAAAAATAAAATAAAAAAATTCTACTTAGTTAATGCAGTGCTTTCCATTCATGATTTCAAATTATATTTTAGATGTTGATTTATGTACAAATGTATAAAAACTACAATATTCATAAATAAAATCAACATCCAGGCGTTGACTGTTTGATTGTAGGGGTGCATGATGATTCTCTTTCTCTTGGACCCATCCTGACCCTTCGTTGATCCGTCCGCGTGTTACAGTCGAGAGCTGGGAAAGTGTGGACGAGGTACAGTGGACCTGATAAAATGCTATCCGAACTAAATTTTTCATAAATCCGTTAGTTGGAATTTCCTACAAAAATTTAATAAAATAAAAATAATATATTTCTTATATGTTAATGATATAAGTAAAGATATAAGAAAGATTTGAGTCCATTTAAATGTGATGTGACATTTAAAATTACTAATAGATTAAAATTTAATAATGATTATCTTAAATTTAATGGTGATTTCAAAAGTCACGTCATATTTGGAAGGACTCGAGGAGGACTCTCCTTATATCATTACTCGAAGGACAGAAATTTCCTTCAAATCAGTCTCGAAGAGGTATTCTCTAATCTGTTTAAAATAGTACCAAGTGTTTATAAATATTTAAAAAGTTAATCTAAATTAGTAAGCTAATTGACGTAGAAATGAACTTAGAAACAAAAAGAGGAGTGCTAGGGAGCTAAATAAATGAACTTAGAAAAATTTTCAAATTGACGTAGTAGACCGTAAGTGACAGACAAAGGAAAGAGAATTGCATTTTTTTAAAAAAAATTTTAAAACCCTTGTTAGGTCAGTTTGAAAATTTTTTTGAGTTCATTTATTTAACTCCTTAGCACTTCTCAAACAGAAAATAAAAATACACCATCTAAAAAAACACACACACATATATATATATATATATATATATATATATATATATATATAAACAATTTAAAGCACAAACATTTTTAAAATATCAAAATATTTTCCACAAAACCAAAATAAAGAAAACACTTTTCAAAATTATTATCTAACGTATCCGACTGTCATGTGATTGCCAAGAAATAAAAGAAGTTGGTAGCCCAATAGTTATATATGCTCCATCATTCTTTCTCCATTCATGCTTAGGAATGGAGTTTTGTTGTTCATAAAAAAAGAGAAGAAAAAATTATTATTAAACAAAAAACTTATAAATATTTCTTCAAGATTAAATTGGGTTATAGTTTTACTTGAAATCATTTTACGCTGAAACAAATAGAACTTACATTAGAATTGAATCAAACTATAATCCATCTTAATCTCGTAAGAATATTTATAGGTTCTTTGTTTAATAATATATATATATATTTTTTAATAATAAAAATATTAATGAATAGTAAAAAAACAGAAAACACTCAAAACTACTTTAACCTTTATATCATGTTATAATAGTTTTTTTTAATAAAATAATAAAAAATATGAAGAAATATAACCTAAAAAATATGTGGTTGACCCTCTTCTCTGCCTTTTTGTTATTTTTAAAAAATAAACAAATTTGTATATCCATAAAATTATTTGATATTCTTCTTTGTCCATTCCATCTTTTCACATGCCCATTCTATCTCCTCAACTCAAAATCCAGACCGTCCTTTTAAATTCACCTAGCGGGAAAATGAATTAATATCACAGACACAGAGAGAGAGAGAGAGGGAAAGAGAGAGTCAGACAATCAGACAGGGGCTTTCTTCTATTGTTTCTCTAATGGCGCCCAAGAAACGAAGCGACAAGCAGCAAGGCCCAGCAAAGCCCGAGTTGCAGGAGAGGGTGACTCGGAGCTCGGCCAAGCGAGCGGCCAAAGCTGGCCCGGCTGAGTCGGAGCCCGAGTTGCTGAAGAAGAAGAAGACGAATAAGGCTGCGAAGAAGGAAGAAGAGCACGAGGAGAAAAACTCGGCGCCGAACTCGAAGACCGTCGTGATTGAGCAGCCGGAACCTGAGTTGCCGAAGAGGAAGGCCAAGAAGGTTGAGAAGAAGGAAGAAGAGCTAGAGGAAGTAAACTCGGACACGACCGCGAAGACCATCGTGATTGAGCACTGGTGAGTGAGTTTTTCACTTTTACGTGAAAGAAATTTAGCGTTGGTTTGTTTGGCTCGGAATAGAAGCCAGAAATCGAAGAAAAGTGAAATGTTGAGGTTTGTTTAGTTATTCTTGTCCTTTTACTTATTGTTATTAGTAAGTTGATTAGGGCTTTTGTTATAATCAGCATGCTTCTTGGGTTGTTGGTTTATTTGGGGTTACATGTTGGAAAATAGAGAGAGTCAATGTATGTTTACATTAATTCTTTCTGTTTGGTTGTTGAGAAAATAGAAGAAAGACATTGGAAAATGATGTTTTGAGTGTTGTAATTACTCTTTTTGGGGTTCAAAATAAGAAGACAAGAAAAATATCAACTAAAGGTTGAATTTTTTCTAGCAGGCATTCAGGTTTTGAATGGTTCCCCTGTTTTTCCATTTGGTGTTTAGTGTGACTGTCAGAGTTCTGGATTTTCAGAATGTTGATGTTTGAATCTGAATAGTTTTGAGTTAAAAATCTTGTTATTGCATAATGTATTCATTTTCTTTGATGAGTATGGGGATTATTTCCCAAGATGTAGTTCTTTGATTTCTGCTATATGGCTCAGATGAGTACTGCTATACATCACTCCATTATCTCCCATCCCTTCAACTAAAAACCCATTTCCATACCCCAAATGTTGTGAGGGATCACACCACATAAGCTTTGGGAGGATAGGAGGGGGGAATAATGGGGTGATGCATAGCATTACTCGGCCCTGTAACAGCCCATTGCTTAGAAGATATAAACTTTCCATGTCATAGTGTTCTTCCTAATTTATTTGTTCTTTTGCTCTAGCAAACAATGCAATTCATTCAAGACAAGGGCTATACAGGTGAAAGAAGGTTCGGAGAAAAGTGTTGCTGGTATCACAGTGCTGGTCAATCCTGATAGGGTATGCTTGTCGAATTTTATTAACTTTGCTGACAGTTTCAGTAGTTGGGTCGAGCTTGGCATTCTTTTATCAATAAAGCCGCTAGATATCATGAGATAAGTATCAAATTAGATTCTTCCTCTTCTATCCTCTTGTCCAAAAAAAATGAGTTTTGGTTTCATGATATGGAAGCACCTCTGCGAAGCCAATTCAACACTTTCATAGTACAATTTACCTGGTGGGTTTAATTAATCGGTTATGTGGAAGCGGGAAAAGGATTTAAGAATTCTTTAAACGATGAGACTACCATAATGTGTCTAGCCAATGCAGATTACAGTCAAAAAACCTCATCACAACGACAATCATGAGTAACCCCTCTATAATTCTAAAGGATCTTTCTTTTGTAGAATGTTTTTTCCTTTAATTCTTTTGATATATAATTGACTTTAGTTCATTATTCTAACGTGAATATTGAATTTTGGTGAACATATAGACATTGAAAGACAAAAACAACTAGATTGGCCAACACATTACAAAATCATTAAAGACGTTGCTCGAGGGATTATTTATTTTCATGAAGATTCTCGGCTTAGAATTATACATCGTGATCTTAAAGCAAGTAATGTTTTGTTAGATGTGGATATGAATCCAAAAGTTTCAGACTTTGGCATGACAAATATTTTTAGAATTGACCAAACTCGAGGAAACACTCATAGGATTGCCGGCACATTGTAAGTAATTTTACGTGCATTACATTATTTATGTAACACAAGTGAGAGCATGCATGCATGTCTTGTGGCTGACATTTGTATATGAATGATGCTGCTTTGTAGTGGTTACATGTCTCTAGAGTATGCTATGCATGGACAATTTTCTGTAAAGTCAAATGTATATAGTTTTAGTGTCCTAATTCTTGAAATTATAAGTGGAAAGAAGATCAGTTCTTTCAATCAATCAGACGGTACTACCAGACACCTTTTGAACCATGTGAGTAGTATGAACCAAATGTTCTAATTTTGTTTTTCTATGCTAGTACAATCATATTCATCACATGATATTTATGTAATATTACTTAACCAATTGATGCAGGCTTGGAAACTTTGGAGGGATGGAACACCCTTGGATTTGGTGGATCCAATATTGGGAGACTCTTACTCGAGAGATGAAGTCGTTAAATGTCTCCATATTGGCTTACTATCTATATAGAATGATCCAGTTGATAGGCCAACAATAGAATCCATAGTTCTCATGCTAAACAACTACTAATTAGTTCCTCTGCTGTCACCTAAAGAACCAGCATATTTATTTAGAAGTGTAGGAGAGGAAAACATGCAATCAAATGAGACAGAGTCAGATTAATCTAGAAGCAAATCACTGCCCATGTCTGTAGATGAAGCATCATAGTAAGAGTTTAAGAGTCTTTTAGTTGTTTTGCAGTAGGAGTAAGTTGTAAGTCTATATAAGTACAGTTTATGAATATAATTGATAGAAAGTAGTTTATTTTCAAATATATATTTGAAGGAGGTTCAGGTTCACTTTAAGTAGCCTACCCAAATCTCTTAATAGTATGAAATTATTGGCCCCTATAAGACTATCTCCATGTTATCACCTCAAGATTCTTTATATTTGTCTTAATGTTGTTATGGAATGTGGCAATTTTTTCCCCGAACTTAGCTTTCTTTCTCTTTGTTGGGTGGCAAACTATTACCATAGTCCTTACTAACTAGTCATCCTGCAAAAGAAAACCAAAGTTTTGATACTAATTTGTTGTGACGAAATAACTTTGAGAATCTCAAACAAACATAATAAGGTAATGTAGTTTGGTTTAACAAGCCTATATTTATAGGTGTTGATGACTAGAAGAAAATTTCGTTAGATTTATTTAATGTAAATAAATAGTTTATTTAATGTAAATAAATAATTTATTTTGGGTATTTCAAATAATTATGAAATTTATTTTATATGTAAAAGTTTTATATTCATTTAATTGAAAGATTTTCTCTTTCAACTCAATCCAAAATTTTGGAGGGAAAACCAAAATTTTGAAGTGTAGGGAAAAAAAAGTTTGTCCCACATTGACTAGATACAAAAATGCTAACTTGTTTATAAAAAATCATCTTCAATTAACAATAAATTGAGTGAATTAAAAAAAAAAAAAAAAAAGATTTAGCGGGGGCAAAATCGCCCACAACGAGCCCCTTTGGAAGGGTTACGATTCATGACCATTAGATCAAATGATCTTGGGCCGTTAGATGTATCCAAAATCACTATAAATATAATTGTTTGGTCATAGGCAAAGACACAATCTCTTACTTCTTTCTCTTACAAATTTTCTTGTGTGCTATTCTTCCTATAAAGCTATTCTAAAGCAACATAATTCTTTAAACTATTGAGAGCCCCTAGTATCAGGTTGTGACTTACCTCAAAATCCGTTTTCAATGCCTCAAAACTCGTCTAGAGATGGAAGGTTAATCTTTTAGGAATTTTATCATCCTAAAATCTAGTGTATTTTGGTCCAAGTTATTTTTGTATACTTTTTATGTTTTTGCTTATATGTCAGTTATTGGTTGGGGGTTATAAAAATAGGGTTTTAAGGCTCATCCTAATATAAGTTAAACTCTATATAATTTTGTTAAATTTCTTAACATTTAAAAATAGGATAAAATAGGTTTTAAAGATATTGTAAGCAAGCCTTAAAGTCCTAATTTCTTTTCACCTTCATATTTTCTCTATTATTTCATTTATATTTCCAACAACTTCACCATTCCCAAAGAAAAAAGTAGAAACAAATCATTCAAAACCCAAGACCTAATATTCTCAAATGTCACTCTAATACGTTGAGTCAAAGTCTTCGTCTCTTGGTGTTCAAGTTGGAATCCTTACACCCCAACTTTTTTTTTTTAATTTTTTAATTTTTTAAACTGTTCACATTACTTTTTCTCATAAAATAACATCAAAAAATTCTTACTTGTTTCACTTTTTATACTACATCATTTATTTTTTACTATTATTCAAATAAAAAAATAACTACAAAATAAATTTTTTTAAATTTTCAATACAAAAAATTCAAAGCTGTATATACCCCATTAATCACTTTAACCCCAATTGTCTACAACCATATCTGCACAAACACAACCACTTTAACCACCAACAGCAACTACCAATCCAACCTCCTTCGCCTCCTTGATTACCTCTCCTCCAAAGCCACCAGCAACCTAGAATTCTACAACGCCTCCGTTGGAAACTTTGTCGACACGGTTTACGACCTCTTCCTGTGCCGCGGTGACCTCCCTGCCGTAGACTGCGAAAATTGTGTCGCCGTGGCAACCGAAGAGATAGTCGGATACTGCGCCGAGGAGAAAGTGGCCGTGGCTTGGTACTCGAAGTACATGTTACGCTACTCTAACTTGTATATCTTCTCCACCATGGCCTTTGAACCTGCCTCTTTTATTTCGAGCACGGATACAGTTTCAGAGCCTAACCGATTTGACAAGCTAGTGATGGCAACAATGAATGGCTTGGCAAGTAGCTTTTCGAAAGTTGCGTCTAGAGCCAAGAAGTTTGGGACAAAAGAAGCGAATTTCACAGCTTCATAAACACTATACGCCATTGTGCAGTGCACGCCGGACATGTCGGGTTTCGATTGCAATAGGTGTCTTCAGATAGCAATGAAGAATCTGTCGGGTTGCTGCGCAGGAAAGAAAAGTAGCAGAGTAATGCTTTCGAATTGCTATCTTTGGTATGATGTGTACCCGTTTTACTTGATGGTAAACACAACATCGGCGCCAACGCCAAATCCAGCACTTGTTCCTCCACCACCTAGTTTTGGTAAAGTTTTTTATTTTTGTTTTTGTTTTTTTTTTTTTTTTTTTTATGGGAAAAATATAATTTAGCTCTCAAAACTACCAGTTATTTTCATTTTAGCTCCAGAATGTTCAAAAAGTGATAAAGTAATCTCCAAACTATCAAACATTTACAATTTGGTCACTCTGTTAGTCATTACTATCAAATAGGATAAATAATTCAAAACTACGTCATTTTGGCAATGTTAAATTACTAAAATACCCTTTTAAAAAAAAAATTTAAATGCCTCCCCAAAATGATGTAGTTTTGAGGAAAAAAAAAAAAAAAACAAAAAAAAAACAAAACCCCTAAACATCCCATGGCTTGGGGTTGGCTCGCGGGCCACCCCCATGACATATAGAATACCGCAAACAAGTTCTTGAAACACCACAGAATTGCAAAAACAAACCCGACCATCAAGTCTCTCCCTTCCTCCAAATACGAAAGCGACATCAGCAAACAGAAACCCATTGTACTGGAAATGCACATGGTCCACAATCACAAGCATTGGGGACCAAATGATCAATACCCAGATCAAAACTCGCCTCCTTGAGTCCAAATCCTTGGTCAATCTATAAACCCCATATAACAAGCACAAATCAGACAAGATCACAGTGATTTTTTGGAACAAAACCACACTGTGAGGGAGTGGGTGAGAGCGAGCCTGTGGCGGTGGACCTCAAAGTCTGTGCTATGGGGTGGTCGGCAAGCCACCCCTAAACCACCGTTTCGTTTTTTTTCCCCTCAAAACGACATCATTTTGGGAGGCATTTTTTTTTAATTGATTTTTTTCTTTCAAAAGGGCATTTTAGTAATTTAACCTTGCCAAAACAACGTAACTTTGAATTTTTCATCCTATTTGACAGTAATGACTAACATAGTGGCCAAATTGCAATTGTTTGATAGTTTGGGGGCTACTTTATCACTTTTAAAACATTAGAAGGCGAAAATAGAAATAGCTGGTAGTTTGGGGGGCTAAATTATATTTTTACCATTTTTTATAGAATAGTTACAATTGATTCCGCCAGCATTTTAAAATTCTAAATTTAAAACCTTAGCATTTTTTAAATTCTAAATTTATACCACTGGCATTTTTATAAAATTCTAATGTACCCTTAATTTCAAATTAAAAAATAAAAAATTGAAGGGTAATTTGGTCATTTTAGTGGCAAAAATTGATGGATGTGATCAATTGCATCAAAAAATAGAAAGTTTATGGGTGAAATTGAGAGTTTTCAAAATTTGGAAGAGTCATCTCAAAACGTATGGTAGTTTAGGGGTCCAAAGTAAAATTCTTCCTTATTTTTTTGTTAATATTTTGGGATAACTTTATTAAATTCCCCATAACTTCCACTCGATTTGACAAACCTTCCTTAAACTTTAAAATCTCTCAATTTAGTCCCCTGAACTTTTAATTGCTCTCAATTTGAACCTCTCCATCAAATTTAGCCGTTAGAAATGCCAAAAAAGACCAAAATATCCATGATTTTTGTCTTTTTTTAAATAAAAAAACGTTTAGGAATTACGGGTAAAGTTTAAATTTTATAAAAAAAAGCCAGGGGTATAAATGTCATTTAATGTTTAAAATATGACGGAGGGGTCCAAATTGATTGCAATTAAAGTTCAGTGGACTAAATTGAGAGATTTTGAAGTGTAAGGAGATTTGTTAAATCGGGTGGAAGTTAGAGGGTCTTCAGTGAAGTTACCCCAAAATATTAACAAAAAAATAAGGAAAAATTTTACTTAGAACCCCTAAACTACCATACGTTTTAAGATGACCCTTCCAAATTTTGAAAACTCTCAATTTCACCCCAAAACTTTCTATTTTGATGCAATTGATCCCATCCGTCAATTTTTGCCACTAAAAAGACCAAATTACCCTTCAATTTTTTAATTTTTAATTTGAAATTAAGGGTAAATTTAGAATTTTATAAAAATGCCAGTTGTATACAGGTCATTTTATCATTTTTAACGTCAAAAATTGACTGAATGGTACATTGCATCAAATTGAAAGTTTAGGAGGTGAAATTGACAGATTTTAAAATTTTGGAGGTCTTCTCAAAATGAGTAGTAGTTTAGGAATTTTAAGTGAAATTTCCCTAAAAATTAAATACAACACATTTTCCATGCCTAGATACCCGAAGACCAGTTTTCCCAAAAAACTTTTGCAAGATTCCAAACTTGAAAATGATGTAGTTTCAACTAATTTCAACGATGATTAATTGGAGCAATTGTCCATTTGGTGAAGAGATTCTAATTGTTAATGGCTAAAATGGAAACCAAAGAGTACAACTTCAATTAACAAATTGTTGTAGCCATGTGAGATAGCAAAATGTATCCCCATAAGAGCAGCCATGGATTCTCCCTTTTTACATAAGTGGAATGAAGTTTTTTTTGGTCAATGCTGAGATGATTTCACCCAATGAGTTGCTTAGGAGTGGCTGAAAAAGAGGCATTAGTAGCAACATCAAAGCTACTCTTCAAAGAAACTCTGAGAGAAGGTTGCCAAAACATCCTTAATGGGGATGCACGAAAATACCTTAGCATTCAATTTTGATAAAGTTACTTCGTATCATGCCAAACTTCTAAGATATAATTAGTATTATTCCAAACAATGAAGAAAACATTGCTAGACTCTAATTATGGCTACTTTTGGCTCAACTTAAGAACATAGGTCACTATAATTAATAAATATTGCCTACTTGTTAGTAAAATATTATTTTTATTATTATTATTTAGAATACACCTTTAATTATAAACAATTCTACCCCATAGTTTATAAATGAAATGGGAATAATATTGTTTATGCAGGAAAATGTCAAATCTTATTGCTGGTAATTATTACCATTGTTGCTCCGATTTCTATTTGTGCTATGCTAATCGTTATGGGCTACCGCTTCCTTAGAAGGGGAGCAAGAAAGAAGTACAATGCCATACAAGAAGGTGGCAGTAAAATATAAATTATTTAATTTTATGAGATTCGGTTAAGATGCAATTACTGTGCAGCTAGAGTGAGAGGAAATGAAAATTGTCCACATTCTTGGTCTCCATGTGTCCAAATCACCTAGCTAGCAAGTGCGGGGTTTACCCGTCCTCTCATATTAACGGACAGAAATTTGTTATAAATTGGTTTGTAGTTAATTCATATAATGCATCTAATGAAGTGATGTGTCCCAAAATTATTAAAAAAGAAAACATGTGTTTCTCACATGTTATTAAAAAACGTGTAATCCTTACATGTTAATAAATACATCATTTTATTAAATGTGTTTGTATAAATTAACTACACACCAAATTTGTAACAAATTTTTGTCCTATATTAACTGCCTAAGTATATTTTCTGATGTTACACTTATGGTTAGTTATATTTACAGTTTTGTTGTACAGCGCCAATGATATTACTACTATAGAATCCTTGAAATTTGGTCTTGCTACAATTAAAGCCGCCACCAACAACTTTTCAGATAATAACAAGATAGGTGAAGGCGGATTTGGCACGGTTTACAAGGTAAATTATTGGTTTTTTTTTCTTCTTATTTCTGGGGTATTTGGTTTCATTTTATGTTACTTTTTTTTTTAGTTTTTTTTTTTTAGAAAAAAAGAAAAAGAAAAAAGAAAGTAGTATTGTATATCTAGAAATGCAAAATCTGACAATGCTTAAGCTTTAGGTTTTGGGAGTATAGGAATTGTAAGTAGTAAACTATTCTAACAACTTCTTAAACTACATTCTTAGGGAATACTTTCTAACAATCAAGAAATAGTTGTAAAGAGGTTATCAAAAAAGTCTGGACAAGGAGCAGGAGAATTTAAAAATGAGGTTGTAGTGGTTGCCAAACTTCAACATAGAAATTTTGTAAGGCTATTGGGATTTTGCTTGGAAAGACAAAAAAAGATGCTTGTCTATGAATTTGTGCAGAACAAAAGTCTCGACTACTTTCTATATGGTTTGTC
Organism: Corylus avellana; assembly: GCF_901000735.1. Lineage (NCBI taxonomy): Eukaryota > Viridiplantae > Streptophyta > Magnoliopsida > Fagales > Betulaceae > Corylus > Corylus avellana. Next base: position 6,813,561 of record NC_081548.1, on the reverse strand, counting down.
TCTTACAGGCATATATCTAAGTTTGTATGTCATATAAAATTAGATATGAGTTTTTCATTCAAGAAAGGCTCAATTAACAATTCCATTACTATTAAAAAAATTCATTTAGTGTTGTAGAACTTAAAAGAGTAGAACAAACTAAATTTTATTTTCTTGATTAAATGAATTATTTTGATATATAATTGACTTTAGGTCATGATTTTAACCTGAATATTGAATTCTAGAGAATACGTAGATGTTGAAAGACAAAAACAACTGGATTGACCAACACGTTACAAAATTATTAAAGGGGTTGCTCAAGGAATTATTTATCTTCATGAAGACTCTCAGCTCAGAATTATACATTATGATCTTAAAGCTGGTAATGTTTTGTTAAATGAGGATATGAATCGAAAAATTTTAGACTTTAGTATGGCAAATATTTTTGGAATTGATTAAACTCGAGGAAACCCTTGTAGGATTGCTGGCACATTATAAGTAATGTTACATGCATTACATTGTTTATGTCAGCCACAAGTGAGCATGCATGTCTTGTGGCTGACTTTTTTGTATTAATAATGCTGGTTTGTAGTGGTTACATGTCTCCAGCGTATGCCATGCATGGTCAATTCTCTGCAAAGTTAGATGTATATAGCTTTGGTGTCCAAATTCTTGAGATTATAAGTGGAAAGAAGATCAGTTCTTTCAATCAATCAGATGGTACCGCTAGACACCTTTTGAGCCATGTGAGTAGTATGAGCCAAATGTTCTAATTTTTTGTTTCCTATGCTGATACAATCATCATCACATTTGTGTGGGGGAAGACAAGTGATATTTTTGTACTATTACTTAACGAATTGATGCAGGCTTGGAAACTTTAGAGGGATGGAACGCCCTTGGATTTGATGGATCCAACATTGGGAGACTCTTACTCGAGAGATGAAGTCATTAAATGTCTCCATATTGGCTTACTATCTATACAGAATGATCCAGTTGATAGGCCAACAATAGAATCCATAGTTCTCATGCTAAACCGTTACTCGGTTCCTTTGACGTCACCTAAAGAACTAGCATATTTCTTTGGCAGTGTAGGAGAGCAAAACATGCTATCATATGAGACAAATTAAGTCGGACCAATCTATAAGCAAATCACAGCCCATGTTTGTTGATGAAGCATCTATTATTGATGTATACACTTGGTAGCATTATGCTGGCTGAGGCCTCATTTGAAATGAAAATACCAAGAAAACAAGGTGCATCTCCCTCTATGCGTAGAACTTGATGCCCATTCATAATTTTGTCTCTATAGTATTTGAGTTATAAGTAGGTGTCCCTAATTGCAAGTTGTTTTATATTTGGACCACTCAAATTTGTGAAGGAGAAACGACGTAGTGGAAGAATAAAGTAACTAATCAAAGAGCAACGTATTTGAGTCTGCAAGGAGAAGCGTCTTCATCTTTTACTCAAAGATAAGCTCAAACCTACGGGTTGAGAAAAGAATACAAACTCCACAGAGTTTTGAGAGAATTTCTCTGATTTTATAATAATTCAATTAAGTCCATGTTTATATTACAAAGTAGCATATTTACCGAAGAGAAATACTTGTAGAGAAAGTAAACATAATCTTAGTAGCAATAGTAAACATAATCATAATAATAAGGAAATGAAATAATTAAAGTAAATCTAATCCTATTATGGAAAGGAAATAAATTCCTAATCAAATAAAAATCTTCTACAAATAAAATCCTAATAAAATAAATAAAATCTTAATATAAAATTGACAATCAACAAAAATAGTGATAATCTTTCTTTTTGTACTTCCATTGTCTAAGAACGGGTAAAATTTTGATCAAGCGGCGCTGCTGTAATATTATTTTTGATATTTTCCTTATTTTTGTTTTTACCGAAAATATAAGTAAATATCATCCTACATCAAGAAATGATTCATGTCAATATTTGTTTCCATATTTTTCCCATCTTAATCCTATAAATTCAAGAGATCAACCATTAGATTTATGGACTCATGTAGATCCCATATAAATTTAATGATGGATTTATCTATTCACTACGGAGATAGTCAAAAGATAGTTGAAAAATGAATGAATTATATCATTTTTCTTAGAGGACCACACACAAATTCAATGGTGAATTCATCCATTCACTATTCGTAGAGGAGTAAAAGATGTGATGGATAATGATTTTATCCTTTGTCAAAATGGTACGATGTGTAAACGATAGGTTGGTTGATCCAAGACATTCCTTGCCACTTGCTTATAGTTGTAGTGCTTACTGCAAGCACGCTGCACTTGTAGTTATGGTTGAGCAAATTCACCTACTAACCACTAACCGACCGACATCGGCCGTGACGTACTAGATGACGGACGGGAGGCGGCATGATTTTTTTCTATTCCGAATTTTTCGGTGCGGTAGGTTGAAGAGGTTTTTCTAACTGAACTAATATCACCGACCGACTTTACCAACAAATTTTCCATTTTTCCACATATTGACATTACCGATTGCCATTACCAATTGACATTACTAAACCGACTTTACCAACTGCCATTTGGTGTTGATAAAAAAAATTGGCGGAGTAAGTTGGTGCAATTTTTGACTTTTTCGAAAGGTGAAAATAAAATTTTTCTACCGAAACCGACATTACCGACTAACGCTCATCCCTGCTTGCAGTAGCCAGTAGTAGTGAAGAATCGAAGATTGCTTTCTAAGCAAAAAGTAAGAGTGATTATTTTGGAAAAACAAAAACAAAAAACAATTACTATAAAATATGAGAAATGTTAAGGATCTTTTTTATTCTTACAAAATTGATATGCCTTTTAAAATTACCATTGAATTTGTGATGGATAACCATTAAATTTGATTTAATGGTAATCTTAAAAGTCACATCAACTTTGAAAAAAGATCAAAAGTGAATAAAAAGACGGTTTCTAACATTATTCATAAAATAGTCCTTAACCCCAAATTCCCACATTCATAGTAGATTGAACCCAGCTTCGGGGAGTAATTCTATAACTCACTCTTGTGTCACTCCACATTATTTTTTGAGTGACACAAGAATAACTTTTAGCATTGCTTAACTTCCATTTTCTTAATGAACAAATAAAGTTCAATCCAAACCCACAGCCAAGTTGTGGGTGGGTCCAAGGTTATTTATTTATTTTTAATAATTTTCATTTTTTATAAAAGGGGTATTGTGGACATTTTAACTAAAAAAATGGGTGAAATTAAAAAGAGTTAAATATAGGATATCAACATTGCAAATTTTTAAACTTCGAAATTACTTCTTTTTTTAATTTTTTTTTTAATTTTTATTTTTTTATGGAAATGTATCTGAGAATTTCATTGATAAAATCAGTTACACAGAAACATAAAGCTCTTGTAACACAGTATCACAGATACACTCTGGAACAGAATTGATCCAGGTTCTATCTATGACGTTCCTAGAAGCCAGTCTCGTGAGGGAGTGGGCTGCTCCATTAGCCTCCCTACGGGAATGAACTGCTCGCCACCTGGTCATCTCCTGAAGAACCAGCCGCATATCGTCAACGATGTGGCCAAATTGCACTCCTGTATGAGACCCCTCCTGTAAGGCCTGAATGACGATCTGAGCATCCCTTTCAACAATCAAGTTTTGAACGCCCAATTCCTTATAGAGAAAAATTCCATGGAGTAAGGACATAGCCTCCGCAACAACAGGTTCGAAAAAACCCCTCTTCATGGAGCTCCTTGCTGCCATCACCTGGCTAGTATGATTTCGAAGAATCACGCCCATCCCCATATAGCCCTGTTGGTGATCACATGCAACATCACAGTTTAGCTTAAGCCACCCCTCCGCTGGTTTCTGCCATTTCTCCTTTATCACAGCCAGACTTTCCTCATGACTCTGGTGCAGGGACTGTATCTCCACGACAGCTCGCTGAGCACTTTGAACCAGCATATTCGGATGTTCAAATTTTCCTTCATGTAATCATGTGTTTCGTCTAAACCAAATTTTCCGAGTTGTAACTACAAAAATCTGCAGATTCTCTCTATCGCATTTGTGAAAGAAGTGTTCAGCCACTTGTAAAAAGTCATGGGCACTAAAAAAACTCTTCTGGAAAAGTTTTATGCTCGCGCCCCACACATCTTTTGTAATGATGCATTCCCATAACACAAGGTAGACCGTTTCCTTTTCCCTACCGCAAATAGGACAAGATGGATCCTGGATAATCTTGCGCCTTTCCAAATTCTCCCTGGTAGGAAGAAAGTTATGGCAAGCACGCCACATGAAATTCTTCCAAGAGTTTGGAATTTGTAACTTCCAAATCTCCTTCCAGATCTCGTTATCTTTCACCCTCACAGAGCATTCTGCTTGATGAGCAGTTGCACGGTCTTTTTCCATATAATAGGCACTACTAACCGAAAAAGTTCCCCTTGCATTGCCTCTCCAAACCAACTTATCGGGTTGGTTCAACACATTGATCGGGATATTTTGAATGACCCTTGCCTCCTTCGGATTGAATATCTCCTCAATAAGAACCTTCTTCCACCACTGTGTATCATTGTCAATAAGGTCCTTCACCAGGGCTCCCCGATCCAGAATTTTTGGTGGAGATTGGACGCTATAGGTAGAAGGAGTTGGGAGCCACTTGTCCCCCCATATGTGAGCACTTTCTCCATTTCCAATCCGCTAGACCAGACCTTCTTTGACCAAATCCCGGGTACCAATTATGCTCCTCCAAGCAAAAGAGGGTTTATGGCCCACTTGTGCTTCCAAAATTGAGCACCTCGGGTGGTATTTTGCCTTCATAATTTCTGCGATCAAACTGTCCTCCACACTTAGTCTCCAACATTGTTTTGCAAGGAGGGCTTAATTAAAACAATATAGATCTCTGAAGCCCAAACCACCGTGCGTCTTTGCCTCCCCCATTTTATTCCATCTCATCCAATGGATTCCGGTTCCCTACATTTGGTGGCCCCACCAAAATTGCTGCATAAGAGAGTTAATTTCGGCACAAAGAGCTTTTGGCAAAAGGAAAACACTCATGCTATACGTAGGTATAGCTTGAATGACTGCCTTCAATAAAATGTCTTTACCTGCCTGTGAGAGGAACCTTAGCTTCCAGTCTTGTAATCTCTTCCATACCCGGTCTTTGATTCCTTTAAAAGCTTTTGTCCACGATTTTCCCACCAAGGCCGGTAAGCCTAGGTAAGTATCATACCTTTGTGAGGATGGAATTCCTGCAATATCCGTAATCTGTCGTTGTACCTCAATAGGGGTATTTCGACTAAAAAAGATGGCCGTTTTTTTCGGATTGAGTCTCTGGCCTGAAGCAAGCTCATAGGAATGAAGAATAGTAGTTAATCTCGTCTAGTGACACAAATTCGCCTTGCAAAATAATAGGCTGTCATCGGCGAAGAATAAATGGTTGATTCTTGGCCCTTTCTTAGAAGTAGGAACTCCTACAAGCACCCATCCCTGTCCGCCCTTGAAAACATAGAGCTAAGAGCATTTGCACAAAGCAAAAACAAGTAAGGAGAAATAGGGTCACCCTGACGGATGCTTTTAGTTGGGAATATCCTCCCCACTGGGTTTCCATTAACAAGAACCACATAGTTAACAGAACGTACACCCATCATCACCAAATTAATCCACCTTTCTGCAAAACCCATTCTTCTCATAACAGCCTCCAAAAAGCCCTATTCTACCCTATCATATGCTTTACTCATGTCAAGTTTTACAGCCATGTAACCCTTTTTTCCGTACATGCGTGTATGCATGGTATGGAGAGTTTCATAGGCAGCCAAAATGTTGTCCGTTATTAACCGTCCCGGAATAAAGGCACTTTGGTTTGGCGAGATTAAACGAGGTAACACTTTTTTAAGTCTATTAGCTAGAACTTTCGATATGAGTTTGTAAAGCACATTACAAAGGCTAATGGGGCGAAATTCCGAAATAGAAATGGGATTTAAAGTTTTTGGAATGAGAGCAATATAAGTGAAATTTAACTCTTCATTAATCATACCAGAATTGAGGGAGGTTAACACAGCTTGACACACCTCACTGCCCACAAGTTCCCAATTGTCCTGGTAAAAAGCAGCAATCATTCCATCGGGGCTCGGAGCCTTCATGGCTGGCATTTGTTGCAACGCTGCATGGATTTCCATTTCAGTAAATTCGGCCAGCAGCTCATGGTTCATTTCCATCGTCACCCTCCCCTCCAAGTCTTGCAAACATACAGTTGTGTCCCCGGAGGCTTCTGATGTGAACAAGTTTGTATAATAGTTCACAAACGTATGGTCCACATCTTCTGGTTTGTTCCAGGTTCTCCCTTCCAGATCAGTTATTTCGTGGATGAAACTATTCCTTCTTTTTTGTTTTACACATGCATGGAAATATTTCGTGTTCCTGTCCCCATCTTGCAGCCAGGATTCTCTCGCCCTTTGCTTCCAGTACAGGTCTTCTTGTTCAAGGAGATTGTGAATCTCACTCTGGAGGTTTTTCATTGTAGTTCTGTCCGTGGGCCCCTCCTCCTCCTGCATGTCAACCAGCATTTTGCTTTTTTCAGCAATTTCCTGTGCTTTGTTTCCTTTCCTTCCCTTATTCCATCTAGTCAACCGTGATTTGCAGTTGTTGATCTTTTGAGACAAAACTCCCCATTTATCTTCATGGTGGGGCTTCTTTCTTCATACTTGTTTAATAATCTCCTTACATTCCTTCTCCAAACCCCACTTTGCTTCATAGTAGAAGCTTCTCTTAAAACCCCTGCCATAGTGCGTCTTGTCTAGATGTACACAAACTGGATTGTGGTCAGAGCTGAGGGCCATTTCAATACGTGCATGAGCTGATGGAAATAATGCCCCCCAATTTGCCGTGGCCGTGGCTCTATCCAATTTCTCCTGTATAAAATCAAGTCCCGCCCTGCTATTATTCCAAGTATATTTTGGCCCACTTGCTCGTAATTCGAAGAGCTCACAAGCGACCAAAGTATTCTTGAAATCCTCCATTAACCTCCGGGGCCGGCGACCGCCTCCACACTTTTCTGTGTCATCCAAGATCTCATTGAAATCGCCCAAGCATAGCCACAGTCCCGGTTCTAACCGTGCAATATGCTTCAATAGACTCCAAGCCTCATGCCATTTGCTGGCCTTCGGGTGCCCGTAAAACCCCGTTAATTTCCAATAGCTCTCACTCCCCTTCACTTTTATTATAGCGTTGATATGTCGACGGCTATAATTTTGTACTTCTAAACCCGCTTCATTATCCTATAATAATGCAAGACCTCCACTTTTCCCCATACTATCCACCACAAACATATTACTAAACCCAAATGTGGGTTTTATTCGCTCCAATTTCCTATGGTTCATCCGGGTTTCCATTAAGAAAACCACGTTGGGCTTCTTCACCTTTACCATCTGGCGTAGGTCTCGAACTGTTCAAGGGTTCCCAAGCCCCCGACAATTCCAACTTATGATGATCATTTCGGTCGGTGGGTCTGCCTAGCAGCCCCCGCCAATCCCGATCCGTCCATGTTCTTTGACTGTGAACCATCGATACTCATATTCACTTTCCTACACATTTACCATGAGTCTGCAGTCCCTCCTCATCTTCACTATTTCTATGCTTTCCTGGCCCAGTTCTTTGAAAATTGTCATGGGATAGCAAAGCTTGGTGAACATTTCTTGCACGCCTTTTCCAGGAGGTTACAGATAGGCTACTTCGTGAATTCTTTTTTTGTCCATCACCAGCTATTGGAAGGTGGCCTGTTTCCTCCAGCACACTAGGCCCCCCTTCGGCCCTATTGGCTTGAGAAAAGCCCATTGCTATCCCTTCGACAGTATAACTTCCCTTTAGTACCCCCTCCTGTAGTCCACAGACTGGCACATGGTCCCCATGTGTGGAGTTAGTGTTGAAACTTGTTGGAGAAGTATCCATAAAAGGAAAGCTTCTTTCAACGGACATTCTAGCTTTAAACTCTCGAGACGTTTTGGCCACTAATGGTGAGGCCCCAATATTCCCCGTGATTTCCTCCCCGGAATCCTCAACCGTTGAATCACGTCGTGCCTCCTTTGAGGCTGCGTTAACTCCCCCATTTAATTTTCTGCGATTCCCTCCTGCGTGATTGGAGTTTCCATCTTCTCCCTCCGTAACGTTTCCCTCCCTCTCCAGTCCCCTTGCCTCCCACTGCCTTGTACCGCCATACGCCTCCGCCACATAGGGTTGTCCTCTTGTTTTGCTCGAACCTCCTCCCTCACTGGATTCACCTTCATAGGAACGACCTGCATGATCGTGAGGCCACCCCTTCCGGTTTCCATCCCCATTGAAGCGCCTCGTTGGAGACGGGACTCCCAGCTAGGGTCCATATTGTGGTTCACCTCTCTGATTACGAGATGAGTTGCGTTTCAAACAGCCATCTTTCTCGTGGCAAATGATGCCACAGTGAAAGCAGTATCGAGGGAGGCGCTCATATTGGAAGTCTACCTAAACAGATTTTCCTTCCAGCTTTAGAAATCTACCTCTTGATAGAGGCTTTGTGATATCCAACGTGACTTTTACACGTAGAAATTCTCCCCATCCTACTCCATCCATATTGGTATCCACCTCCTCTACCAGTCCCATCGATGAATCGATCAGAGACCCTACCTCCTTGTTCATGCATGCCAGCGGCAGATGAAATATGCGGATCCAGAATGCAATTCTCTCGAAAGCGATCTGTGTTGGTGGGGTTAGACCATCAAAATCCTCCAAAGAGAGAATAGTTCCCTCAAAAACCCAAGGCCTCCCTTCCAAAACTCTGATCTTGTCCCCCTCTTGTTCAAATTCTAGCAAGAAAAGATTTTCTCCCAGGACTTTGAAAGCAAGGGTCCCTAAAGGTCTCCACTTCCGTATTAGTTTGGCTCTGATAGTCTCCTTACTAACCAAACGGTTTGCAATAAGTTTACCAATGAGACAAAGTTTGCCTCTCTGCACATTCCCTTCCATCTGTTGAGATGGTATCTCCAACTCCGCCTGCTCCTCTTCCAACAGAGAGAATGAACCCATCATTCGCGTAACTTCATCCGCCATTGTTCCGTGTTCTTACAGACTACAAAAACAGACAAAATCCCCCACCGTCGGTAGACGTGAGAAAAGAATCCTTCTCCTCCAGAGGAAACGTCTAGAGAGAAAAAACGAGACTAAGTTTTTTTTTAATTTTCGAAATTACTTCATGAAGTATAAGTAATGTTTCACCAATTTAATTTTAATCGTGGAATGGATCTCTCCACTTCCTTTGAATGTTGAAGACTATGATATTAATGGTCATATTATTCTATGCTTCATTTTTCTCGTCAATTTAATATAGCAACCTATTCACGGACCGTCAACACAAAGTTCAGTTCAGTTTCACATAATGTAAACTTAATCATTTAATCAATAGTTTAATAATATATAAAATGTTTTAAGATGATATCTGACTTATGAGTAAATACCGATTTAGTACCTCTATCACCATTCCGTCAATCA
>NC_081548.1:6799510-6803983 GCF_901000735.1 Corylus avellana | reverse complement strand
TTTTGATTTTTCATTATGGGCTCTTTTTATAGCAATTGTGCCCAAGAAGACCCTAAAAATACCACCAAAAAAAAAAGATTAAAAAAAAAAGCCCAAAAAAAGAAGCCCGAAAAGGTCCAAAAAGCATTAAAGAAAACCCAAAAAGCCCAAAAAAAAAAAGCTCAATTTTGAAAAAGCGGTTAGCGGACAGTTATCTGTTTCACTAACCGTTAACCGGCGGTTAACCGCTAATCGCTAACGGCTAGGCGGTTAACGGTTGTAGTTAGTGAAATCTACTAACCGCTAAGGCGGTTACGCTTAGCGGTTATTGCTAATAACCGCTAACCGTAACCACCTTGACATTCCTAATTTTATCAACTCAAACATAATTTGATTGTTTATAGGACAATAATGCTAATACCTACAAGTCTTTGCTTTTAGGCTTATTTAAAAGATGAGGATCCACTATAATTTTGTTGTCCATATTTTAGAGGAGGCTATAGAGCTCACCTGCTTTGAGCAACTCGGGGAGTAATGCTAGAAATTACTCTTGTATTTCTCTTATATCACTTTGAAAATGATATGGCTTCTAAAATCATTGTTGGGTTTGTAATTGATCATTATTGAATTTAATTAAATAGTGATTTTAAAAGCCACATCATTCATAAAGTGACATAAGAGGAACATAAGAGTGATTTCTAAAATTACTTCAACCTCAGAGTGTAGACTAGGATTCACTACTCGAGGCAAGTGGACCCCACAACCTTCCTCTCTTTTACTATAGAAATTTCAATAAAATTTGAATAACCTAACTGTTCACCAGCATGAACATAAACTTTGGCCACCTGGATGAAGATTCTAATCACATGCTAGCAAATTGGGAAGAGAGACTCGTTGTTAAATTACCAGTTATCTCAAAAACTCAAACTGGTAATAAGATATAAATTTAATCACTTGTGAAATATTTAATTAAAATGGAGGGTGATTTGACGGAGTCAATGTTCGATCACAGGGCCTTTGCTCTAATACCATATTAAATTACCAGTTATCTCAAAAGTTTAAGCTGATAGGAAGAGATAAATTTAATCATTTAATCATTATTTCAACACTCGTTATTTATCCATCTCTTTTTTAAATTCACCATTGGATATTGTGTATGATTCATATGTAGATTCAATGGAGATGAATGTAAGATAGATGAGAGATCGATGAAAAAAATAACATTTATCTTTGAAAAAAAAAAAAAAAAATTGGCCACCTTGGATATCGATTGAAAGACCTTCTATGATCATATGAGTGGGGGGTTTTTCAATTATTAGATATTCAGTATTCATGACACATCCATCATGCGTTTAAAGGATAGTTTTTCTAATTTTCTACCACAAGCAACAAACAATGATCAAAACGACAATCCCATGGCGATAATGATCTCTGCTTTTTTAATATGGTAATATAAATTGTACTATCTCCATAATATAATTAAAACTGCAAACTTTTATGTTCTATGGAACTTCTTGTGCACTCGTTTGTTAAAACTGAATGGGATTGTAAGAAAAGAAATGGGATAGGTGTCAGTTTATTATTATTTTTTTATTTTTTATTTTTTTTAATTTTTTTTTTTAAAATTTCCACACAAGGCTAGGGAAAGGAGAGAATGTGATTCGATCTAATAACCTCCGCTTCATGAGACGCAATCTCCAACAGATTGAGCTACCCCTTGGAGATGGGATAGGAACCAATGTATGCACTTCATCCTTATCTACTGCATTACCTATTGTGTGAACAAATAATGAAGATAATGGATGAAGTGCTCCATTATTTCATATATATATGCTCATCATGAGCTTTATTATATGTTGTGCTGCAGTAGGTACACTAATAGCCCCACTCAAGCCCATGGGAGGGAGAGTGACTATGAACTTGTCACCAAGAAAAAGAAATCGATGAAAAGTTTGGCCCTTAGTAAATATATCTACACATTGATCTTTAGTGGAAATATAACAAGCAACCCTATTCTTAAGTAAGATCTCCTCGCAAATAAAATGATAGTCGACCTCTATATGCTTGGTCTGAGCATAATAGATGGGATTGGAGGCCAAAGCAAGGGCTCCAATATTATCACACCACAATTTTGGTAGAGAACTTACAGGAATGGAAAACTTCACTTTAACCCTCATGAATTTACATCACTTTTGCAATTACCTCCTCAAAGTTTAAAAACTCTCAATTTAGTGTATTAAAGTTTTAAATTTTTGCAATGTCACTCATCCGTTAGATTTTTCTGTTAAATTTTGTCAAAATTTCTAAAATATCCCTGTTTTTTATAAATATATATAAAAAATTACAAAGATTCATTAAATCTTGACCAATGCCTACTTTTTGCATTTTAACCCCATAAAGTTTTAAGAGTTTTTCAATTTGAACCCTAATGTTTAAAAATTGGCAATGTACCCCCTAATGTTTCAAAAATTTTCAATTCAAACCTTTCGTTACTAATTTCCGTCAAATTTGACGGAAATCTATGAAATTATGTAATTACCCTCAATGCTTTTTTTTTTAAAAAAAAAAAAAAAATTTCCGTCAAATTAGACGGAAATTAGTAACGAATGGTCTGAATTGAAAATTTTTGAAACATTATGGGGTACATTGCCAATTATTAAACATTAGGGTTCGAATTGAAAAACTCTTGAAACTTCAGGGGGGTAAAGTGAATTTAACCATTTTTCTTTTATCTTTTTTTTTGAAAAAGATAAGGAATAGGAGAAAATGCAGTTTACCCCCTGAAGTTTTAGGGGTTTATCAATTTTAACCCCAAAGTTCAAAAATTGGCAATTTACCCCTGAAGTTTTAGGGGTTTTTCAATTTTAACCCCAAAGTTCAAAAATTGGCATTCTACCCCCCTGAAGTTTCAAAAATTGTCAATTTAAACCCTTCGTTTATTTATTTATTTTGTCTAAATGGACGGAAATCTATGAAATTACATTATTACCCTTAGGCTTTTTTTTTTAAAAAAACTTTATATCCAATTTAATGAAAATTAGTAACGGAAGGTTTAAATTGCCAATTTTTTGAAACTTCAGGGGGGGCAGATTGCCAATTTTTGAACTTTTGGGTTAAAATTGAAAAACCCTTGAAACTTCAGGAGGGTAAACTGCATTTTCCCCTAAAGAATATTTTGGTAATTTTGACACCCCTATGTTAGGATTTTCTTATTGTGGCTTGTAACATACATAGATTATTTTCTAAGAGAATTTAGCATGATGGATGGCATATGGAGGCCATAGAGGAAACTTGCATTGACAATCACTTGGAAGCATGACATATTTCAATAATTATACAATACATGTGAGACAAGAATATATATATATTACAACCACTCAAATTGAAACTTTTGAGATCTCGTCACAAAAGAGTCAAAAGAATACTCATTTTCCTTTGTAGCAAGCTTTTTGAGCTTTTTCTCTTTCATCATAGTTTGTGAATCCTCAATCATATTTGGAGATCTCATTTTTCTCTTAGAGGAGCATCTGTTTTCTGTATTGTTATTGTCATAGTCAGCATCACTGACAACAATGGCATGGTCCTCATCTTTTCCATCAACAACCCTTTCATATACTAGATAGACCCCTATTTTCTTCACAATGATTTCAGGCCCCCAATCTACAAGAACCTCTACTTCATCACCGTCCTCAAAATCATTGGTACGAACGATATTGCGTAGGAATAGGTGATCGTGTAGGAATAGGTGATCTCCAGGAAGGAATGGGCCACCAATTGTTGCTGCCAAATCAATCAGAATAGTATTCTTGGTATGGTTGATAAATGACATGCTACCTTTATATGAAGAGAATACATGAACACGTGATGCAAAGACAACACGTACACCGAACTCTTTCAATATGGGACCAGCAGTAGGTACTTTAAAATGTACCGAGGGTCCCTCACATTGATACGTGAACCAATTGGGGATTTGATTTCCGGGGAGGACAATGCCAAACAATTGACCAATTCCACCCCATTCCTGTTACATTAGCAGAGGATGATATGTCTTAAAGTATTAACTAAGTGATACGAGATAACATGATATCATAACAGAGGTCTTAAGTTGAAATCCTACTCCACACATTATTCTATGGGAAAAATACATTTTACCCCCATGAATTATCAACCCATTTGCACTTTCACCTCCAATGTTTAAAAAGTGACACTTGACCCCCCCCCCCCCCCCCCAAACATCCAAATTGTTGCAATTCGACCATTTTGATTTTTTTTTCCCAAAATGCCCATATCCCAAGTTTAAAACAAAAAATTCAAAAAATTCAAATTCAAAATTCAAAATTAAGAGGTGTTCGATCTCGGGTAGCCGAAGCCACCCCTAGGCCCACTTAATTTTTAAATTTAAATTTAAATTTTATTTATTTATTTATGTTTTATGTTTTATTTTTATTTTTTAACTTAGGATTTAACTTAGGATGAGGGCATTCTGAAAAAAAA
>NC_081548.1:6785491-6799410 GCF_901000735.1 Corylus avellana | reverse complement strand
AACGCTTATCCAAACCTGGAATTTCTACTAATTTGTGACAGTTAGTAAGGTTCAAACCATTCATGTTTGAGAGCTTTGATAGATCCGGCATTCTTTCTAGTGCAGTGCAAAGTTTTGCATCTAAAAAAATCAAACTTGTTGGTAAATCTGGAATTGATTTAAGCTTTCTACAGCGGTCCAGTCTGAGATCTTGAAGCTTCGAAAGACCACCTAGGCTTGTTGATAGGCTTTCAAAACTATTGCATCTTAAGTCTAAAATTTTAAGAGAACATAAATTCCAAAGATCTGTAGGAATTCCATCATCAGATAAATTGCATTCCTGGAGACATAAGTGTGTTAGTGAGTTCAAGCCTTGTAGTGCAACAGGTAGTAGATTGACTGACTTAGGACTTTTCCTTGGTGATATCCAAGACCAAAAGAGTGATGGCAATGACTTAGACGGTGATCCTTTACACCCACATAGAGATAAATATTTGAGATTTTTCAGTTGCACTATACTAAAAGGCACTTGTCTTATAGCAGTTCTGTCTACAAGAAGAGTTGTCAATAAATCCATCTCCCCCAAGTTGTCAGCCAAATTGTGCATTTTAGAACACCCAGAAAGAATGAGAGTTTCTAGAGACTTCAACTTATAGAAACTCCTTGGCAAACTTTTAAGGCATTTGCAATCTTTCAAATTCACCAAAACAAGATTACTAAGATCTCCAATGGAGTGGTGAACCTCAAGCAAACTCGTACAATCTTCAAGTATTAATTGCTCTAGATTTGGAAGTTTTGAAAAGTCAGGGGTTTGGCTCAGATAATTAGAGTGACTGAGATTTATAATTTTCATCTTCTCAAGCAACTGCTAAACAAATGAAAAAACAACCAATGAAAAAGGAAGGAAAGCGTAATATTAGAGCCTAGGATATAAAATAATAAATAAATAAATAAATAAATCATTGATTATTTACCTTGGGACTTTCCCAAAATTTTTTGAGATTGCTATATTGCAAGTCAATCACAACTAAGTTTCTTGGATAAAAGTCATTTGGAATAAACTTTAGAGGGAATCCATGCCAACAGAGCCACCTTAATTCTTTGGAAAGATATTTATAGTCTCCAGTGAGTCGAACGTGATCAAGTTGGAGTAATCTTAGTCTCTGCATCTTCATAAATGCTTCTGAATTGAAATTCATCTTACTTAGACTTGTCAATTTTAAAGTAAGTCCTTCAACTGCATTTGTTCCCTATAAAAACACAAGAATTGCACGAGGCAAGTGATTATCCAAACTTATCACATAATCTTTCTTATTAATCATTTCATTTATCTCGCTTTGCTGAATATAATGCAATCATGTTTGCAACTACAAAAACAATAGAATGATGTTAGGAAAAAAAAAAAGTTCCTATTTTCAAATAAGAAATATATGGATTAAACATTCAAGACATGTGATCAGTGTGAATTAGTACGCATTTGCTTCCCGAATAACATATATCTTAGAAAGAAAAAAAAAATGCTTTTTTTTTTTCTTTTTCCTTTTTTTTTTTTTTTCTTTCTTTCTTTCTTTCAATGCTTTCAATTGAGAAAGTTCTTATTACCTCGTGGTTTGTCAATATATCAAACGCATCCTCATGCAGCCATAATCTACTCCATTTCCCAGGTTTGTTGGGGTGTTTTTCACGAACGATTTCTCTTCCCATGTCTCGCAACAAATCATGCATTGTAAACTTGTTTGTCTCACTAGCTTTAAGAAGACACCGCTGAATGAGGACACTAATTCCAATCTTTGCAAAAAAACCACAGTCATCCAATATTTTTACAACATAGTCTATATCCATTCCTATGAAGAAACATGATATGTCAAGGAATATATCCTTTTCAGTATTGTCGCTTAGTCCATCAAAACTTATTCTAAGTTTATTTTGAATTTGCTCATGAGGAATTCTCTTCAATTTATTTAATGCACTTTTCCATTCTAGCATGCTCCTAGAGAAAAGGAATGAGCCCAAAACTTCAAGTGCTAGTGGCAACCCTCCACAGTAAGCAACGACACTTCTTGACAAATCAGTATAATCTTTTATAGGATAACTATTCCTAAAGGCATGCCAACTAAAGAGCTCAAGAGAGTCAATGTCATTCATTGCTGTAACTCTATATACACTATCCACTTCTAACTCCTTTAGCAAATGCTCATCTCTCGTTGTTATAATAATTCTACTTCCCAAACCAAACCATTCACGCCTTCTACATATGGCATTCAATTGCTCCATTTGGTCTACATCATCAAGTATCACAAGTAGTGCTTTATTAACAAGTCTTTTTTTAATCATATTGATTCCTTTATCAACACTACTTATCTTTATCTCACTTGTCTTCAAGATGTCAGAAAGAAGTTGTTCTTGGAGATGAACCTGACCCCTAGGTTCCTTGGAAGTTTCCCTAACATTTGCAAGAAAACTTTTACCTTCAAATCCCTGAAAAAATTGGTTATAAATGGCTTTAGCAATGGTTGTTTTGCCAATTCCGCCCATTCCCAAGATTCCTACCATGCGAATATCGTTAGCTCCAACATTTAACCCAAAAGTTATCTCTTGAACATGAGAATCTACTCCAACTGGGTAGAGTGCTATAAACAAGTGTGTGTTTTTTAGTTCTCTTGAAATCTCTTCAACAATTTTCCTAATAAACTTTGCTTCATGCCTGGAAATTATTTTAAAAAGTTAGGTAGAGTCACATTATACAAGAGAGAATTGAAATATGAGTTTCATATACGCGAATATGTAAAAACTTAGAACATATTAGTTTTGGCCATTATCCTTAACTCATTACCATTTACCATACTTATGGGTCAAAGTTTGAAGAAACTAAATTTTTATGTTAACCCAAAATCCAATAGACTCAAAACCTCTCTCACACGGACAAAAAAAATTACCCTCCCGAACTCTCCACCCATGTGCACTTTTAACCCAATATTTTTTTTCCCCCAATTGCCCCCATCCCAAGTTAAATAAATAAATAAATAAATAAAAATTAAAAAAAAAATAAAAATAAAAATTAAGGGGTGGCCGGTCAAGGGTGGCCGAAGCCACCCCCAGGCCCAACTGTGGTGTCTGGCCACCCCTAAATTTTAAAATTTTTTTAAAAAAAAAAAAAAAATTAGTTTTTTATTTTATTTTTTTTTAACTTGGGATTGTGGCATTTTGGGAAAAAAAAAAGTCAGAATGGTTGAATTGTAATAATTTGGAAGTTTGGAGGGGAGGTAAAGTGTCACTTTTTTAAACTTTGGGGTTAAAAGTGAAATTGGTGGAAAGTACGAAGGGGTAAAATGTATTTTCCCCAAAAATTTTTGTATCATAGTTGTAAAGGGTTTTATTCATTTTCTCTAGTTATTTCCACTCTTTCTGTCTCAAAAACTAAAAGGTGGCCTTTATGTATTCAAAAGGTAGGTCAAAATAAACCAGGTCAACTAGGCTTTTTTTTCCCACATGATTTGAAGGAATATCAAATCACATCAATAAATTTTCACCATGATTTGAATTCTATCAAAGCCTCTAAGGCAATAACAAACTACAACTATTAGTCAAGTTGAAGTAATACTTTAGATGAGCACAAGAGTTGGCTTAGTCATAACATTATAATTACCTTGTCGGTAATTTTGGCCACAACTTTCTTAACTAACTCATCCTCTTGTAGACTTATTTACTCTCTGCAATATTCTTTTATTTGGGCAATTCTCAAGTTATATATATATATATATATATGGAAAACTTCACTTTGGACTCCCTCCGTCAATTTTTGCCGTTAAAACTCTTCAAAAGACAAAATTACCCTACAATTTTCATTTTAGGAAAAAAAATTGAAAGAAAAAAAAGGTTACAAGGTAGCCCAATCGTGGGTCACCTTGTGATTTTTTTTTTTTTAATAATTTTTTAAAAAATTTTAATTTGAAATTAAGGATAAATTTAGAATTTTATAAAAAAATCAAGGGTATAAACATCATTGTCTAACTTTTAACGTTTAAAATCCAACGGAAGAGTCCAAAGCGATAGAAATTGAAAGTTTAGGGGTCCAAAATGAAAGGTTTTGAAGTTTGAGGGGGGCAAGTCAAAAGGGGTAGTAGTTCAAGAGTCCAAAGTGATGTTTTTCCTTTTATATATATATAAAATTATGCCTTAAAAAACCGGTTATGCCTTTAAAAAAAATGGGTCCACACTATATGTCGCAATTCTAGACTACCTCTAAAGAGTGATTCGGCTTATATATATATATATTGATGAAATAAAAAAAAAAATTTTGATAGAATATAAAGTAAAATAAAATAAAAACAAGAAAGTATGAGAAAAATGAGAAAGAGATAAGCAAAGAGTTTTGAGGTGGTTCCACCCTAAAAACTTCCATTGTTTATAATGTCTGATATATATGACTATACTTTGACTATGTTAGATTTGTTTTTTTTTTTTTTTTTTTAATAAAACAAATGTTCATATTATAATATATGTATATATAAAAAACATATTGCAATGTGATACTATAAATGTAATAAAATATAGTAGGTGAAAGACAAAACTATTGCTTATACGAACTTACCCGTCTGCAGTTTTTCTTAGATCCCACCCTGACAAATTAGCAGCCTCACACAAAGCTCTTCTCCACTTGAGAACTTTATCTATGTCCAACAAGTAATGCTCTTCATGTTTCGCAAATGCTTTTGCAAAACTACCTGTCTGGTTTCTCACATTAGAGGGCTCAACATCATAGAATATAGGTAGAATGAGTTGCTTCAAAGTTCTTCGACACTCCATAATTTCCACAAGTTCCTCCAGGCACCACCTCGAAGCCACATAGTTCCTTGAGAAAACAATGATAGAGATTTTGGATCCTTGGATTGCCCGTATCAGTTCAGATGCAAGGTATTGTCCTTTTCGGAGCTCATTGTCATCTTTAAAGATTTTGATTCCAGCATCTCTCAAAGCAAAGTAGAGGTGGTCGGTGAAGTTTTTGCCAGTGTCCTCACCTCTGAAACACAAGAAAACGTCATAGATCCAGTTGGAACAAGGGGAAGAAGATGAAGAGAAGATGGCTTTAGGAGATCTCGATGTTCTGATAGCCATGGCTCAACTCCCAAACACTTGATTTATCCTAATAATTTATTTAAAGTAAAATGAATAAAAGTGTTTGGAAGGATAAAATGGTGGAAATCCAAGAGGAAAACAAAGAGAAATAGTAAAAAGAAAGCTGAATGGACTTCGTCCTCCATCCCCTTAACTATTTATAGATAGGTATCTCCTCAAATAATTAAATATGGTGTGGGGATAACCACAGTTGTTATGATGTGATCATCCCCTAACACATCACCATTATTGATCCAATCTCAACACAGGAACGACTTTTTGTGTAGTTGTTCCCGTGTTCAAATTGGAACAATAAATTACACTAATAATGGTTGATTTTATACAAAAACTTCAAAGAAAAAAAAAGGAAGCTCTTTCAATTCTCTTACATTTCTTCTCAGCAATTTGAATTCAAAGATAATAAGAAAGTCAAAAATTTGTTCCCATGTTAGACGTTAGAGAAAAGACAGGCACTTTCAATTCCTTTATTGCATTTTTTTTAAAGCACACATATATAAATCCTTTCTTATAAGAAAGCCATGTGATTGGACACTCATACCTAAAGTCAATCTCACCATTCTCTTATCTAATGGCTAATATTGTTCCCGTAATCTTAATTCACAAATGAAGTGTTGAAATTGCATTATATTTTCATTGCCATTTAGCACTTCCATAAATTCTTCTTCATCTTCCTCCATCATCGTTGCAAATGTAGAAAATTGTAATGAAATATAAATTGAGAGAAAAGTAGCGGAAGCAAGAGAAAAAAAAAAATGAGATAAGAGAATTTGGGGTGGTTTGGCCCAGAGGTATACTCCTAAGGGTTACGTTGTGCATTTGTGCTCTTATTGCTTAATGTGTTTAGAAAACAAATCGCCTATATTTATAGGGAAATTGTGTTTAAAGCAAGGACTCTCTTTTGTTTGGTATAAAAATGTTAAAAATAGATATAAGAAATACTTGAGAATAGGGTTGATAAGTTTTGTTATTAGTTTTTTTTTTTTTTTTTTTTTATAACCCTTTGTCATTTAAAGGAATAATTTAATTAATTTTTGTATAACTTAAACAAACTAACACCAAATTTTACAATAAGATTCAAGTCATAATGATTTAAAGTTTAAACACGTTCTTAAATATTCGTACGTGGATTTTCAATATTTATATATCAAAGCAAACGAGAATCCTTACAATGATGGCCAAAGAATAATTGGTGAAGAGTAATGCTACATATTATATTTCATCTCATCTTTATTTTGTAAGTTGGCCTGATTGTGATGTCTAATGTGGTCATTTTCATGGTTGATCCATGGTTCAAATTGGTCGTCGCAGGATAATCAAAATTAGAGGTAGAAATTAGTGCGAACTTTTGTATCAGGAGCCAAGATTGACTTCAAATAATCAAGACGTGGCGGAGCCAAGATGTCCATTTAGTGGGGGCACAATTTTTTTGATGAATACAAAAATAAAGTTGAACAAAAATAATTAAGAGTATTAAAAAAAAATATAAAAATTTAATTGGAGCTCAATAAAATCGTGGTTTTTCTCGATAATCTCAGATAATTACAATTATATATTTTATACCATTAAAATATGCAACAAATATATATTCATAAATAAGAAAACATCATATATTCATAAAAGGGTGGAAATCCAAGAGGAAAACGAAGGGAAATAGTTAAAAGAAAGCTGAATGGGCTTCATCCTCCATCCCCTTAACTATTTATAGATAGGCATCCCCTTAAATAGTTAAATATGGTGTGGGGATAACCACGGCTGTTATGATGTGATCATCCCCTAACGCATCACTATTATTGATCCAATCTCAACACGGGAACGACTTTTTGTGTAGTTGTTCCCGTGTTCAAATTGGAACAATAAATTACACTAATAATGGTTAATTGGGACACAAAAACTCGAAAGAAACTTCAAAGAAAAAGAAGGAAGCTCTTTCAGTTCTCTTACATTTCTTCTAAGCAATTTTAATTCAAAGATGATAAGAAAGCCATAAATTTGTTCCCGTGTTAGACTTTAGAAATGACAAGCTCTTTCAATTCCTTTATTGCATTTTTTCAAAGCACGCATATATAAATCCTTTCTTATATCAAAGTCATGTGATTGGACACTCACACTTAAAGTCGATCTCACCATTCTCTTATCTAATGACTAATATTGTTGCCCGTAATCTCAATACACAAATGAAGCGTTGAAATTGGATTACATTTTATTTTCTTTGCCATTTAGCACTTCCATCAATTCTTCCTCCACCACCATCACAATTCTAACTTGTGGATATATTACATTTTCTTCTCCATTTTGCACTTCCATAAATGCTTCTTCATCTTTCTCCATTGCAATTGTAGTAACTTGTAATGAAATATAAATTGAGGGAAAAGTAGCGAAAGCAAGAGAAAAAAAAAATGAGACAAGAGAATTTGGAGTGGTTCAGCCCAAAGGCATACTATCAAGGGTTATGTTGTGCATTTTTTATTTTTTTTTTAACCCCTTCTCATTTAAAGGAATAATTTATTTAATTTTCATCTAACTTTAACAAACTGACACCAAATTTTATAATAAGATTCGAGTTATAATGATTTAAAGTTTAACCACGATCTTAAATATTCTTACGTGGATTTTCAATATTTATATATCAAAACAAACGAGAATCCTTACAATGATGGCCAAAGAGTAATTGGTGGAGAGTAATGTTACATATTATATTTCATCTCATATGTATTTTATTGGACTAATGTACTTAGCAGTGCCCATCAACCTTATCAACTCAAGGAAATGAGACTCTAGTATGCATGATTGATATTCGAATGATTCTGAAAAATGAATGCTCGCATCACAAAAAGGCCTGACCAAGAACCAAGTGATTCCTCTATCTCCCACATTTTCTCTGCAACCAAACATAAAGACATCATGCGTGTCTCTCTTTTGTGAGTTGGCCTGATTGTGATGTCTAATGTGGTCATTTTCATGGTTGATTCATGGTTCAAATTGGTCGTAGTAGGATAATCAAAATTAGAGGTAGAAATTAGTGCGAACTTTTGTATCAGGAGCCAAGATTGACTTCAAATAATCAAGACGTGGCGGAGCCAAGATGTCCATTTAGTGGGGGCACAATTTTTTTGATGAATGCAAAAATAAAGTTGAACAAAAATAATTAAGAGTATTAAAAAAAATATATAAAAATTTAATTGGAGCTCAATAAAATCGTGGTTTTTCTCGATCATCTCATATAATTACAATTATATATTTTATACCATTAAAATATGCAACAAATATATATTCATAAATAAGAAAACATCATATATTCCTAAAAGGGTGGAAATTCAAGAGGAAAACGAAGGGAAATAGTTAAAAGAAAGCTGAATGGGCTTCATCCTCTATCCCCTTAACTATTTATAGATAGGCATCCCCTTAAATAGTTAAACATGGTGTGGGGATAACCACAGCTGTTATGATGTGATCATCCCCTAACGCATCACTATTATTGATCCAATCTCAACACGGGAACGACTTTTTGTGTAGTTGTTCCCGTGTTCAAATTGGAACAATAAATTACACTAATAATGGTTAATTGGGACACAAAAACTCGAAAGAAACTTCAAAGAAAAAGAAGGAAGCTCTTTCAGTTCTCTTACATTTCTTCTAAGCAATTTGAATTCAAAGATGATAAGAAAGCCATAAATTTGTTCCCGTGTTAGACTTTAGAAATGACAAGCACTTTCAATTCCTTTATTGCATTTTTTCAAAGCACGTATATATAAATCCTTTCTTATATCAAAGTCATGTGATTGGACACTCACACTTAAAGTCGATCTCACCATTCTCTTATCTAATGGCTAATATTGTTGCCCGTAATCTCAATACACAAATGAAGCGTTGAAATTGGATTACATTTTATTTTCTTTGCCATTTAGCACTTCCATCAATTCTTCCTCCATGACCATCACAATTCTAACTTGTGGATATATTACATTTTCTTCTCCATTTTGCACTTCCATAAATGCTTCTTCATCTTTCTCCATTGCAATTGTAGTAACTTGTAATGAAATATAAATTGAGGGAAAAGTAGCGAAAGCAAGAGAAAAAAAAATGAGACAAGAGAATTTGGGGTGGTTCAGCCCAAAGGCATACTCTCAAGGGTTATGTTGTGCATTTTTTTTTTTTTAACCCTTTCTCATTTAAAGGAATAATTTATTTAATTTTCATCTAACTTTAACAAACTGACACCAAATTTTATAATAAGATTCGAGTTATAATGATTTAAAGTTTAACCACGATCTTAAATATTCTTACGTGGATTTTCAATATTTATATATCAAAACAAACGAGAATCCTTACAAGGATGGCCAAAGAGTAATTGGTGGAGAGTAATGTTACATATTATATTTCATCTCATATATATTTTATTGGACTAATGTACTTAGCAGTGCCCATCAACCTTATCAACTCAAGGAAATGAGACTCTAGTATGTATGATTGATATTCGAATGATTCTGAAAAATGAATGCTCGCATCACAAAAAGGCCTGACCAAGAACCAAGTGATTCCTCTATCTCCCACATTTTCTCTGCAACCAAAAATAAAGACATCATGCGTGTCTCTCTTTCGTGAGTTGGCCTGATTGTGATGTCTAATGTGGTCATTTTCATGGTTGATTCATGGTTCAAATTGGTCGTAGTAGGATAATCAAAATTAGAGGTAGAAATTAGTGCGAAATTTGTATCCGGAGCCAAGATTGACTTCAAATAATCAAGACGTGGCAGAGCCAAGATGTCCATTTAGTGGGGGCACAATTTTTTTGATGAATACAAAAATAAAGTTGAACAAAAATAATTAAGAGTATTAAAAAAATTATAAAAATTTAATTGGAGCTCAATAAAATTGTTGTTTTTCTCCATAATCTCATATAGCTACAATTATATATTTTATACCATTAAAATATGCAACAGATATATATTCATAAATAATTAAATACAAAAACAACTATCAAGAATAGCAATATAAATATTAAAAAATTAATTTGAAAGAACAATCTAAATTTAAATATAAAAATTTAATTACATACCTCAATTTTTATAAGAAAAAGTTGAATGGACCCGGTTAAAGAGTTGAATGCTTGAAGTTTGAATGTTGAATGGAACAAATTTACTGGAACTCTTGAAGCAGAAGATGCCAAATGTTAAATGGAGAAAGGAATACTAGAAAAATTTGAAGTCTTTGAAAAGAAAATGCGGTAGCAAATTTTTGGAAGATGTATATCTGATTTTGCAAATATCACACACATAATAAAAAACAAACTGAAAGCAAGGGAACAGGGAGATTTGAGAATTTCTTTTTGGATTTGATTGGCACATGGCTCTAAAATTGGTGTCTCACGTGAGGTGAAAGTGTGTCTTTGACTTGTGTGTTAAAAGTGTAAACATTTACTCAGCATTTTAACTTAACAAAAAATACATTTTGTTTATTTTTTTTTGCTAAGAAATTGAGATGTGATAATTTAGTTAATTTTTTAGTTATTTGTTATTTATTTTGTCTTATTTTGAAAAAATGTGATGGAAAGTTTGATTCTTTTATATGACTTTTGTGCTTGTGCCCGTGCCTTGTCTTGTCAATGGTTTATTTGAGAAAAACAAATTGTCTTTTCTTCATTGTCTACAATGTGCAGTCAGAACTTTTTTTATACGTCAAGAAAATAGTGGAACAAGTGAAAAAACAAATTGTCTTTTCTTCATTATATACACGTTAAAGTCAGAACTTGTTTTGTACGTCAAGAAAATAGTGGGAACAAGTGAAGGTTGGTTCTGTAAACGATTTCATTTCGATTTTAGTTTAATACTGTAGTAAAAATTGATTAATATGAAAAAAGAAAGATTTTTTTTTAAAAAAAAAAAGTGAAAAAGTAAGAATGTTTAGTATGAAAAAAAAAAAAAAAAATTTGTTTTATAGTAATTTTTTATTTGAATAGTAATAAAAAATTATTGATGTGAAGTAAAAAGTAAGAGAATTTTGAAAAAATAAAAAAGTAGGTTGCCTTTTGCCTTTGCCAAAACCATTTAACAAACAAAGTCTCAACTAGTCAACCAACATGAAACTTTATTTAGTGAAACAATGTGTTTTAAAAGAAAATAGAAAATTAATTGTACATCTTCAACCTTTCGTTCTTCAAAAGCAAATTAAAAAATCAAAGTCAACTCAAGTCCCAAGGTACAAGTATTCCTAAAATCATTTGCCCACCAGAGTTGCTGAGGAGGAAGGCAAGGGGGAACTAAAACTTTTAATTTGAAAGACAAAATTATATATATATATTTGGGGGGACGAAAATTAAATTTTAAAGGTTTATTATATAAAAAAAATATATTTTTTGAAAATTTTTTTTTTTTGGGACCACCTACCCAAGCCATAAGATGGTTCCCCCTACCTAAATTCTCTATCTGAAAATACCAAATTCTTTTATTTTATTTTAATTTTTAATTTTAATTTTTAACATTCCATTCAATATGGGACTGGCGTCAACCAAAGACTTGGGAGTGAATTCATACATTTCCACCTGTTCTTTTTCCACCATCATCGATCAAAGTGTAGAAAATTGTAATGAATGAAATATAAATGGAGAGAAAAGTAGCAAAAGTAAGAGAGAAAAATGAGGTAATTAAGAGAAGTTAGGGTGGTTTGATTATGACCAGCACCGCCCCTGGTCATAGTCATTTAAATAGACACACTATGTATTAGTGTGTGTCTATTTAAAATGACTATGACCAGAGCCGCCCCTGGTCATAGTCATTTGCATAGTGTGGTCATAGTCATTTTAAATGGACACACACTAATACATAGTGTGTCTATTTAAATGACTATGACCAGGGGCGGTGCTGGTCATAGTCAAACCACCCTAAATTCTCTTAGAATGCTACACTAATCATTTTAAATAAGAGAAATAATAGGGACATAATTTTAGCTCAATTTTTTTTTTTTTTTTTTGTGATTATTTTTTAAAATAAATAAAAAATTCTTTAAAGTAATAATATCCCATTTAAGTGTTTTTTTATTTAAAAAAAAAGATCTTTTTCTTCATAATAATGACTTTTTTTTTTTAAAAAAAAAAAAAATACCAAATAAAAAAAAAAAGACATGTTATTCTTTAGAAATTTTTTAATTTTTAATTTTAAAAAAATGACCACATTAGAAAAAAAAATTAGGCCAAAGTTATGTTTCTAAGTTGTGTCGTTATCATTCATCTTTAAATAAATATGTGGTGAGAATGAAAGGATGGTCTTTCACCTTTTTGGCTTTACTTTATATTTTGTCTGTCCAAAAAGAGGGCCAGAAGATGAAGGAAAAATGGTTTGTGAAGCAATACATATTCACAATGCTAAGATCATGCTAGAAAATTAGTTTAATAATAATAGGCCTTAATAAGAGCTGATCATGGGCACTCCCATATAATATGAGAAACAGTTTCTTCCTCCCTACAACAGAAAATGCACCGATCATCATGGACAATTTTTTTCTTTTTGAGATTGACTTTTTGTTGGGAGTATACACGCTCGCCATATAAATACTTTCGTGGAATTTAGAATTTTCATATTCCTTGTTTTCGTGCTATCTCGATTCCATCCATCCCCTACCAAAGAATCTTGCCTCTCCTTTTTGAGTTATTGGGGTCAAGTCATAGCTATTTGCTATAGATTTTCTTAAAATCATGTCATGTGAAAATTGTATTGTAATATATCATAGTATAAAAAATAAGTTTTTGTATTTTTTTTTTCTTTTCCTCATGTTTGCACCAAGTTTCTTTCCCCTCATAAAGAGAGAGAAAATAGAAAAATGTACGTGTTAATTAGAAGTCTAATGAAAGTTGTATTAATAATAAGGGTTAAATACTCTTATGCCTTTAGGATTTAAAAAATTTTATTTTTTCCCCTTTAAGATTTCATTTTTATTACAGGAGGTACATTTGGCTTTCATAAAGACGGAGATGGTACCTCCATTAAAATTTCGTCCAAAATTTAACAAAACGTCATGTTAGCACCAATCAAAAATTGCTACGTGTCATATAATTAATTTAAAAAAAAAAAATTAAAAAGATTAAAAAATTATAATTTTCCAAAAAAAAAAAAAAAAAAAGAAGAAAATTGGGGGGCCACCCCCTTGGCAATTTGGGGGGTGGCTGACCACCCCATTTGGCTGCCACCCCCACGATTGGATGGGGGTGGCTTGGCCACCCCTAAGGAGCCCAAAGGGTGGCCAAAACCACCCCGTTTGGTTTCGACCACTCCCTTTGGCCATGAGCCACCCCCATCTAGCTAGTTTGGGGGTGGTCAAGAGCCCAAGGGGGTGGCCGAAACCACCTCCAAACCCACTAAGGGTGGTTTCGGCCAACCCTTGGGGCCACCCCCATTCGGCCGTGAGCCACTCCCAAACCGGCCAGATGGGGGTTGTCTGGTGGCCAAAGAGGGTGGTGAGCCACCCCCAAATGGCCAACGAGGTGGCTATGGTCATTCCCAATTTTTTTTTTTTTTTTTGAAAAAATATAATTTTTTAATCTTTTTAATTTTTTTTTTTAAAATTAATTATATGACCACGATGTGATTTTTGAATGGTGTTGACATGTGTTAAGTTTTGAACGAAATTTTAATGGGTATATCATCTCTGTCTTTATGAAAATTACAAGTACCTCTTGTGATAAAAATGAAACTCTAAAAGAGAAAAAAATAAAATGTTTAAACCCTAAGGGGCACAATATTGAACCATAATAATAATACTAATTTCATTCTCCTACAAATAATTGGAGTTTTTTTTTTTTTTTTTTTTTTTTT
>NC_081548.1:6775312-6785462 GCF_901000735.1 Corylus avellana | reverse complement strand
CAACATCCGAAGTGTTTTTTCAACTTTGCAGCATTCTTAGTTCTAAGGAGGAAAAAGAAATTAAGAAGAATAATAATAAAAAAAAAACAATGATTATATGACAGAAATAAAAATACGGAAATAATAAAATAGTGACATAGAGATTTACGTGGTTCGGTTTATAATCTATATCCACAAGATCAAACCCTAATAAAGTTGCATTAAGCTCTTATTTATCTGAATAATATTTACAATATAACATGCTTCTATTAAGAGAATCATGTTGGATACAAATAAACTTTTACTCTAGCTAGGTTAGCTAAGTGATAGTCTTTAACTATTTACTGTAACTTTGTGATAGTCTTCAAGTATGACTCAATGATATTCTTCAACTGTAAGTGAATGTGACTATTATTTTCGCAACTGCTCATGGTCTAGCAAAAGTAGCAGTAAAACAAGCTATGGATAAAGTTTAGATTGAAGAAATTCCAGAAGGCATCCGTGATGTTGTAATATTAGAGCTCCGTGCTCTAGGCATGTAGAGCTTTGTGCTCTTTTGTTCGAGTTTTTACGCACGTATTATTCAGTTTATGAATGAAGTTTGAAATTTTTACAAAAATAAAATAAAATAATTCTACTTAGTTAATGCAGGGCTTTCCATTGATGATTTCAAATTATATTTTAGATGTTGATTTATGTACAAATATATAAAAACTGCAATATTCATAAATAAAATCAACATCCAGACGTTGACTGTTTGGATTGTAGGGGTGCATGATGATTCTCTTTTTCTTGGACCCATCCTGACCCTTCGTTGATCCGTCCGCGTGTTACAGTGGAGAGCTGGGAATGTGTTGACGTGGTACAGTGGATCTGATAAAATGCTATCCGAACTAAATTTTTCATAAATCCGTTTGTTGGAATTTCCTACAAAAATTTAATAAACTAAAAATAATGTATTTCTTATATGTTAATGAAAAGAGTAAAGATATAAAAAAGATTTGAGTCCTCTTAAACGTGATGTGACATTTAAAATTACCAATAGATCAAAATTCAATAATGATCATCTTAAATTCAATAGTGATTTCAAAAGTCATATCACATTTGAAAGAACTCTAAGATGACTCTTCTTATATCATTACTCGAATAATAGAAATTTTCTTTAAACTAGTCTGAAAGAGGCATCCTCCAATCCATTTAAATTAGTGTCAAGTGTCTATAAACATTTAAAAAGTTAGTCTAAATTAGTAAGCCGCTATTAATGACTTTAAGAATTTAATGTACATTTTAAATATTTATAAACACTTTGCATTATTTTAAACGGATTGGAGAATATTTCCTTCAAACCAGTTTGAAGGAAATTTCTGTCCTTACTCGAATGATACATGTCACTTTTATAAATTAGTTGGTATTTTGTAAGAAGTTTCTATCCAAATATTTATTTGTTAGCTTTTTTTTTTGTTTACTCACTAAAAGTTAGGATCAACTCCAACCCTAAGTCCGACCTGATACTATAAAACATGTTTTTTCTTTTTTTTTTTTTAAAAAAAAGTTTTTTTTTTTTTTTTGTCCTTTTTCTGAGTTTTCTATTTTTCGAAACAAAAATATTAACAAATAATCTAAAACACAAAATACTCATAAAACATTTTAAATTACTTGTATAGTTTAAAGATGAGAACTAAAAAGTTAATTTTAGAAGGGGATGGCCCAATATATATATATATATATATATATATATATATAGACCTTAAATGGTTCAATCTTAGCTGATTAGCATCTCTTAGTTTCTATCACATATCAATTTAAAATAGTGAGGAAGGAAAGAGAGCCAAACAAATAAACCCTGAAAAATTTACAAACTGACGTGGCAGATTGTAAGTGGCAGACAAGGGAAAGAAAATTGCATTTTTTTTTTTTTTTGTTAATTTAAAAACCCTTGCCACGTCAGTTTAGAAATTTTTCTTAGTTCATTTATTTGGCTCCCTAACACTTCTCAAACAGAAAATAAAAGTACACCATCTAAAAATCATTAACAAACATATATATATATATAAAGGACAAACATTTTTACAATATCAAAATATTTTTTACAAAACAAAATTAAGAAAACACTTTTCAAAATTATTATCAAACATATCCGACTGTCATGTGATTGCCAAGAAATAAAACAAGTTGGTAGCCCAATAGTTATATATGCTCCATCATTCTTTCTCCATTCATGCTTGGAATGGAATTTTGTTGTTCATAAAAAAAAGAGAAGAAAAAAATATTATTAACCAAAAAACTTATAAATATTTCTTCAAGATTAAGTTGAGTCATAGTTTCACTCAAAATCATTTTATGCCGAAACAAATAGAACTTACATTAGAATTGAATTAAACTATAATCCAACTTAATCTTGTAAGAATATTTATAATACCTTTTTCTTTTTCTTCTTCTTCTTCTTCCTTTTTTTTTTTTTTTTTTTCAATAATGAAAGTATTAATGAATAGTAAAAAAACATAAAGCACTCAAAACTACTTTCATCTTTATATCACGTTATAATAGTTTTGTTTAATAAAAAAAATAAAAAATATGAACAAATAAAACCTAAAAAATATGTGCCTGACCCTCTTCTCCGCCTTTTTGTTAATTTAAAAAAATAAACAAATTTGTATATCAATAAAATTATTTGATATTCTTCTTTGTCCATTCCATCTTTTCACATGCCCAATCTATCTCCTCAACTCAAAATCCAGACCAAAATGTGTTTCACATTCCATCTTTTTGTTATTAAAAAAGTCTAAAAAGGAGCAGGAGAATTTAAAAATGAGGTTGTAGTGGTTGCCAAACTTCAACATAGAAATCTTGTAAGGCTATTGGGATTTTTGCTTGGAAAGAGAAGAAAAGATACTTGTCTACGAATTTATGTAGAACAAAAGTCTCGACTACTTTCTACATGGTTTGTCTCTTACAGGCATATATCTAATTTTTTTGTATGCCATATAAAATTAGATACGAGTTTTTCATTCAAGAAAGGCTCAATTAACAATTTGATTAACTATTAAAAAAATTCATTGAGTGTTGTAGAACTTAAAAGAGTAGAACAATCTAAATTTTATTTTCTTGATTAAATGAATTATTTTGATATATAATTGACTTTAGTTCACAATTCTAACGTCAATATTGAATTTTGGTGAATACATAGACATTGAAAGACAAAAACAACTGGATTGGCCAACACGTTACAAAATTATTAAAGGGGTTCACTACAAAAAAAAAAGAAAAAAATAGATGATTTTTTGCCTTGTCTACAGTAACACACTTTTTGCCATATCACTAATTATTGACGTGGTAATTATTGGCACGTCAAGAAAAAATTTATTGACGTGATTGTTATTGACGTGTCATTTTTGACACGTCAATAACTATTGACGTGTGATATGACATGTCAATAATTATTGACGTGTCATTATTTCACATGTCAAAAATTAATTAATCAATAATATTAATTATTTGTTTTAAAAAAATATTAGATAACAAAATTTAATTGGTACCTATATTAGGTAACAAAATTTAATTGGTACCTATATATATATATATCACGTTTTCAATATTGTAAGAGTATTATAAACTAAAAAATTAAAGTGTTTTTTAGTATTAACAATCTAGAATATTAATACATATATGTAATATCTTAGTCTAATTAAGTATATAATATTTTTTAAAAAATAAGTAATCATATAATTTTTTTTCTCTTATTATTTTCAATATTTTCTTGACGAGTCAAATGTAACATGTCAATAATTTCTTGACGTGTCACATTTTGACATGTCAATAATTATTGACGTGGCATTTTGGCACGTCAATAATTCTTGACGTGTAAAAAATGACACGTCCATAACGATTATTTTAATTAGAATTAAATATTAGATAACAAAATTTAATTGGTCGCTATATTAGGTAACAAAATTTAATTGGTATATGTATAAGTATCCTTTATTAAAAATTTAATTGGTACCTATATTAGGTAACACAATTTAATTGGTATATGTTGTTGTAAAACTGGTTAATGCATTAGCTATAAAATATATTTAGACAATGATAAATATGTACTCTTTTAATTTATTTCGAAACAATTATTCTCTATCACTATGAGAATAACTTCTATAGGGTCTTGGCACAAATTAAGGCCTTTGTACCCTCCAATAAGAAGGCGACACATCAGCGTGGAACACTATAACAAAAATATATTGTTCCACTTAATCTTTTTTCTTGAATACTTAAAATAAAACACCTTTTAGAATAGCCTTTTCATATTTTTCTCCAAAACTACTGTTGCCACCAACCTGCCACCAACCTGCCACCAGAGACAACGCCAGAGATGATGCCAGCCGGGTAAGAACCAAGTGTTAACAGAATAAATTCTATGATATCTATGATATCCATATCAGTAGCTAAGGATAAAGCCACAGTTGAAACAGATATTCAAAAGTGTTATACTAGAGTTCAAACTCATAGAGATAAGGTTGTTATTGAAGATGAGGGCAGTTGAAGATAATGTTATATCAAATCTTATCAAAACTTTTGAACTTGTAAATCTGATCTTTACATTTGTATAGTTATCTTTAATTAATATACTGCAGTTGTAAATCTATAAATATATTTTGAATAGAACTTTACTGGTATCGATTGAACTAGTCTCATTTCATATTTTTATCTTGGTGTCAGAGCCATATTGGCTAACCCCTTTCTATCGATCTTTTCTTTGTTTCTGTGAAACATTTTTCAATGGCTTTCTCAAGCTCTACTGTTTTCTCCTTACCTAGCCTCAATCCTTCAAGACTTGTCAAACTCGATGGTCCTAACTACTTAAGTTGGTCCACACAGTTTCTTCTTGTACTACGTGCTCATGACCTTGTTAGCATCGTGGATGGCACAGAAGTTTGTCCCCCTGAATATTCTGTTGATGCAGAAGGCAAACCAACATCTGTCCGCAACCCAAAACTTCTGGAATGGCAGAAAAAGGACCAGTTCATACTGGCCTGGATCAGTTCCACTCTCATTGAGAGGATCCTATCTACCGTATATGGCATGAATACGGCTAAACCAGTTTGGTCTTATCTTTCTAAAAGATTTGTTCCCAACTCACGCACCAGTATTTCTCATCTGAAATGTGAACTCCAAGCACTCCATCAAGGTTCCCAAAGCTGTTTAAACTTTCTTCTCAAGGCCAAGAGCTTGGCATATCAACTTGCTGCAGTTGGCAAGCGTGTGGATGATGAGGATCTTTTTTCCTATGTGGTTGGAGGTCTTACCTCATCCTACCATCCTTTCATCACCACTTTGAGCTTCATTACAAGGAACACACCTATTTCTTTTGATGACTTCCAAACAGAGTTGCTCAATTATGAGCAATTGCTTGACATTTCTCAGAAGGCTATTCAACTAGAAGGAGGTCAACTTGCCTTCTTTACATACAAGAGCAAACCTCAATAATCGCAGCAATATTCCAACAAGAAGTTGCAGTTCCATTCTTACAACAAGCAGCCAAATCGATCATTTTAGCAATCATCCCAATGTTTGCAGCAATCCTCAGGCACTCCACAGCAGCAGCAATCTCGATCCACTGGTACTCAACCATTTATGCCTCCTAACAGAGTTCCCTGCCAGATTTGGGGAAAGCCAAGCCATAGTGCTCTAGATTGCTATCATAGGATGGATTACTCATATCAGGGTCGTCATCCTCCTTCTCAGTTGGTAGCACTGGCCGCACACACTCATGATGATGTTGATCCCGAGCAACCATGGTACCTTGACAGTGGTGCTAATCACCACATAACTTCAAACCTTGAGAACTTAAGCCTACAGCAACCTTACAAAGGAGATGAGAACGTGACAGTGGGGAATGGAGGAGGCCTGCAAATAGCAAACACTGGTTCTTCTTTAGTCTCCACTTCCAAATCTAAATTTTGTTTACACAATATTCTCCATTGTCCATATGCTTCATCTAATTTATTGTCTATACAAAAATTTTGTAGAGACAATCATTGCTTCTTTATACTCACTGCTACTTGTTTTATCATTAAGGACATGCTGACCAAGGACATCCTCCTGCAAGGGCCGAGTGAAGCAGGTCTCTATCCTATTTACTTGAAGCAGCTACAGTCCAATAAGGTCAAATCCAAGGCTGCCTTCCTTTCATCAAATGAATTTTTATTGCATTTTTCTGCATTCCTATGAGTTACAGCACCTCTTGATGTTTGGCACTCTCGACTTGGACACCCAGCTGAATCTGTTATTCATCAACTCTTACAGAAATCCTTATTACCTTATTCTGGTTATGTAAAACTCAATAAGTTATGTGATTCATGTCAAGTGTCTAAAAGTATAAAATTATCATTTCCTACTTCTACTTGGATCTCCACACATCCACTTGAATTAATTCATTCAGATGTGTGGACATCTCCTATTGTATCAATTGGTGGCTGTAAAAATTATGTTGTTTTTATTGATGACTATTCTCGCTTCTCGTGGTTGTTTCCTTTACAAAAAAATCTGAAGTTCTTTCATGTTTTATTAAATTTAAAAATTTAGTTGAGAACTTTTTCTCTTGCCGAATGAAACAACTCCAAACTGATAATGGTGGAGAATATGTCTCGGCTATGTTTAAAAATTTTACAAACATGAATGGAATTTTACATAGATTGACTTGTCCAAACACATATGAACAAAATAAAATCTCAGAAAGAAAACACCGCCACATCACTAAGACTGGTATGTCCCTCTTAGCACAGTCCAATCTGCCTTCTTTTCATTGGGTAGATGCATTTTTAACAGCCACTTATTTCATTAATCGTATGCCCACTCCTATTTTGGATAATGTTTCCCCTTATTTCAAACTCTTCCAAAAACATCATGACTACTCAGTATTGAAAATTTTTGGATGTATTTGCTATCCCTTACTCCAGCCATACACATCTCATAAATTAGATTTTAGGAGTAAAATGTGCATCTTTATTGGTTATAGTAGTGGTCAGAAAGGGTATAGGTGTCTTGATCCCAAAGATAATTGTGTCTACATTTCATGTCATGTTATCTTTGATGAATTCCAATTTCCAGCAAAAGACACATCTGCTTCAGCCCAACTTGCAACGGAGACTCCTATTGGTATAGCAATTCCTTCTCCTCCAGGTATCTTATCTTCCTCTCATTTAAATACAACTTTATCTCCTGCTCATACAAATTCTGATATTGTTGTTGAGAATAGTACGTCTAGTACTTCACCTTCCGAGTTTGTTATTGACAGCAATTTGAATTCTCCCATATCTCTTGCTCATATCAATTCTGATTTGGTTGTTGAGAATAATATATCTCCTCCTACCACATCTGACTTGATCCTATCAACAACTCAACCAATTTCTCCACACTTCTCCTCTAGCCCAATAGCTCAGCCGCAACCCTCTAGGATGGTTACTCGATCTCAAACAAACTCCTTAACCTCGAAAAATTATCCCAACTTTCAATTATACTCTTCTACTAAATATCATTTTCAAGCACTTACCTCTATCACTCTTCCACTTGAACCCAAAACCTATACACAACCCATGAAGAACCAATGTTGGCTAGATGCTATGCGTGCTGAATATGATGCATTACTCTCCAATAAAACATGGACATTATGTCCTAGGCCTTCATGTAAGAAAGTAGTTCGCAACAAATGGGTATTTAAACTAAAGCAAAAATCAGATGGCAGCATTGATAGGTATAAAGCCAGACTTCTGGCTAAAGGATTTGATCAAGAAGAGGGTACGGACTTTAATGAAACATTCAATCCTGTCATTGAACCAGCTACAATTCGGTTGGTTTTAGCATTGGCGGTTCACTTTGGCTGCTTTATTCAACAATTAGACATTTTTAATGCCTTTTTGCATGGCTTTCTTGAGGAAGAGGTATTTATGGAGCAACCCAAAGGATTTGAAGATGCTATCTTTCCTAATCACGTGTGCCACCTTCATAAGTCACTATATGGTTTGAAGCAAGCTCCAAGAGCTTGGTTTATGAGTCTTTCTCAAGCCCTCTTGGACCTTGGTTTTTTAGGCTCAGCGGTTGATACCTCCCTATTTCATTATCACCACAAATCGGTTCAGGTTTTTGTGCTCGTTTATGTGGACGATATACTAGTCACAAGCAATTCCTCTTCTACTATTGTGACTCTCATCTCTCGGTTGAAGTGTGAATTTGCTGTTAAGGACTTGGGTCCTTTAACATACTTTCTTGGCATTCACGTTACAATAGGTCAACATGACTTGTTTTTATCTCAAACAAAGTATATTACCGATTTGTTACATATGACCAAAATGGAGGGTGCAAAACCAGCTTCTACACCATGTGCATTAGGAGGCAAACTCTCACGATTTGATGGAGACCCCTTCGCTGATCCTACAGATTATAGGAATATGGTGGGCGCTTTACAATATTGTATGCTTACAAGGCCTAACATTGCCTATAGTGTCAATCAATTATGTCAGTTTCTTCATGCACCAACAACACTTCATCTCACTGTCACCAAGCATGTATTACGCTATGTCAAAGGTACAACTACTTATGGATTGCATTATACAAAAGGTTCTTTGCAACTTAATGGATATTGTGACTCGGATTGGGTTGGAAGTCCTTATGATCGAAAATCTAATACGGGTTATGGAGTATATCTTGGTCCATGTCTTATTTCTTGGGCTGCTAAGAAACAAGCTGTGGTTCCAAAATCCAGTACTGAAGCTGAGTATTGGTCTATGGTTCTTGTGGTTGCTCAAATGTATT
This sequence comes from Corylus avellana, assembly GCF_901000735.1. Taxonomy (NCBI): domain Eukaryota; kingdom Viridiplantae; phylum Streptophyta; class Magnoliopsida; order Fagales; family Betulaceae; genus Corylus; species Corylus avellana. The sequence goes on along the minus strand of NC_081548.1, from coordinate 6,776,681 downwards.
GGCTTCGCATGTTATTTAAAGAGTTAACCATTCCACTTGTTAATCGACCACGCTTATGGGTTGATAATCTTGAAGCTCTATCTTTATCTTTTAATCCAGTGTTTCATGCCTGTACGAAACACATTGAAGTTGACTACCACTTTATTAGAGAGAAGATTTTTAACAAAGATATCATTGCTCGATGTATTTCGACTCATGATCAATCGTTCGATATTTTCACCAAAGGCATGTCTAAAGATTGCTTTATCCTCTTACGTGACAAGTTGAAGGTCTTTTCTCTCCCTATCAACTTGAAGGGGGATGTTAACAGAATAAATTCTATGATATCTATGATATCCATATCAGCAGCTAAGGATAAAGCCACGGTTGAAATAGATATTCAAAAGTGTTATACTGGAGTTCAAACTCATAGAGGTAAGGTTGTTATTGAAGATGAGGGCAGTTGTAGTGTTATATCAAATCTTATCAACACTTTTGAACTTGTAAATTTGATCTTTACATTTGTATAGTTATCTTTAATTAATATACTGCAATTGTAAATCTATAAATATATTTTGAATAGAACTTTACTGGTATCGATTAAACCAGTCTCATTTCATATTTTTATCTCCAAGCTCCTCCTCCCTCTCTCTCACCGGCGGTAGTAGAGAAAATTTTTTTTCTCTGCTGCCAGGCAACAGAGAAAAGAAAAAAAAATTTCTCTATTCTTTGTTGCCCGGCAGCAGAGAAAAAAAAAATTTCTCTGCTGCCGGGCAACAGAGAAAATTTTTCTCTGCTATCGGAAATTTTTCTCTGTTGCTCGACAACAGAGAAAATTTTTTTTCTCTATTGCCCGGCAGCAGAGAAACAATTTTTTTTCTCTATTGCCGGGCAGCAGAGAAACAATTTTTTCTTTGTTGCCCGACAGCAGAGAAATTTTTTTCTCTATTGCCGTCGGTGAGAGAGAGGGGCGTCGAAGAGAGGGAGGAGGTGCTTGGTTCTTACCCGGCCAGCATCGTCTCCGGCATCGTCTCCAGCGTCGTCTCCGGTGGCATCTCCGGCGGCAGGTTGGTGGTTAGGGTGGTTTTGGAGAAAAATATGAAAAGGTTATTCTAGAAAAAAGATTAGGTGGAATACCATATTTTTGTTATAGTATTCCACGTTGATGTGTCACCTTCTTATTGGAGGGTACAAAGGCCTTGGTTTGTGCCAAGACCCTATAGAAGTTATTCTCTATGGCTATATCACATTTTCAATATTTTCGGCGTATTAAAACTAAAAAATTAAAGTGTTTTTTAGAATATTAATACATATATGTGTTCTCTTAGTCTTAAGTATGTAGTATTTTTTTTTTTAAAAAAAAATAAGGATCATATCATTTTTTTTCTCT
>NC_081548.1:6774885-6775284 GCF_901000735.1 Corylus avellana | reverse complement strand
TAACACGTCTAGAATTTCTTGACGTGTCACATGTAGCACGTCAAGAAAAATATTTTCTTGACATGTCAAATTTGACACGTCAAGAATTTCTTAACATGTCGAATCTTGACACGTCAAGAATTTCTTAACATGTCGAATCTTGACACGTCAAGAATTTTTTGACGTGTTAAATGTTGGCACGTCACTAAAAAAATGAGCGGGATACTCAACTTTTTCCCTTTTCTTTCTCTCTTCTTATTATTTATTCTTTCCCTCTTCTTTTATTTCCCCACACTCTCTCAATCTCCCTATTCTCTTTGCACGGAGAGCTCCCTCTAGAGGGAAGAAGAAAAAGAAAAGGAGAAGAGAAAAAGAAGAGAAGCAGAAGAAGAAGAAGAAGAAGAAGAAGAAAAAGAAAAG
>NC_081548.1:6770435-6774657 GCF_901000735.1 Corylus avellana | reverse complement strand
GGGGAAAAGAAGAGAGAGAGAGAGAACATGGAGAAAATAAGAGAGAGAGAGAGAGAGAGAGAGAGAGAGAATGGCATGCGTGCTGGAGAAATGAAATTGGTGGATTTTTTTTTTAAAAAAAAAAATTATTTATTTTAACAATTTTTAAACTTTAGTGACGTTTTGAAATTGGCATGTCAACAAATTTATTGACATGCCAATTTCTGGCATGTCAAAAATTTATTGACACATCATTAATTTATTAACACGTCAATAATTTATTGACGTGTCAAAATTGACACATCAATAAATTTGTTGACGTGTCAAAACTAACACGTCAATAATTTATTGATGTGTCACGTCAAAATAGTTTTTTGACGTGCCATTTTTTGACATGTCAATAATTTATTGACGTGTCAGAAATTGACACATAAAAAAATTCCCGTTTTTGACACCCACTTTTTTAACACTCGACACATGTCAATACTAACATGTCAATAAAGTTTAGTGACGTGTCAAACTACCCAACACGTCAAAAACACCCTGTAAAAAAAAAAATTCCATTTTTTGTAGTGGTTGCTCAAGGAATTATTTATCTTCATGAAGACTCTCAACTCAGAATTATACATTGTGATCTTAAAGCTAGTAATGTTTTATTAATAGGGCAAAGATTTTTGGAATTGATCAAACTCGAGGAACCCTCGTAGGATTCCTGGCACATTGTAAGTAATGTTACGTGCATTACATTGTTTATGTCAACCACAAGTGAGCATGCATGTCTTGTGGCTGACATTTTTGTATTAATAATGCTGGTTTGTAGTGGTTACATGGCTCCAGCGTATGCCATGCATGGTCAATTCTCTGCAAAGTTAGATGTATATAGCTTTGGTGTCTTAATTCATGTGATTATAAGTGGAAAGAAAATCAGTTCTTTCAATCAATCAAATGGTACCACTAGACACCTTTTGAGCCATGTGAGTAGTATGGGCCAAATGTTCTAATTTTTTGTTTCTTATGCTGATACAATCATCATCACATTTGTGTGGGGGAAGGCAAGTGATATTTTTGTAATATTACTTAACCAATTGATGCAGGCTTGGAAACTCGAGAGATGAAGTCATTAAATGTCTCCATATTGGCTTACAACCTGTACAAAATGATCCAGTTGATAGGCCAACAACAGAATCCATAGTTCTCATGCTAAACCGTTACTCGGTTCCTCTGACGTCACCTAAAGAACTAGCATATTTCTTTAGCAGTGTAGGAGAGCAAAACATGCAATCAAATGAGACAAATTAAGTCGGTCCAATCTAGAAGCAAATCACTGCCCATGTCTGTTGATGAAGCATCTATTATTGATGTATACCCTCGGTAGCATTATGGTGGCTAATGCCTGATCCGAAATGAAAATACAAAGAAAACAAGGTGCATCTCCCTCTATGCTTAGAACTTGATGCCCATTCGTAATTTTGTCTCTAGAGTATTTGAGTTATAAGTAGGTGTCTTTAATTGCAAGTTGTTTTATATTTGGACCACTCAAATTTGTGAAGGAGAAACGACATAGTGGAAGACTAAAGTAACTAATTAAAGAGCAACGTATTTGAGTTTGCAAGGAGAAGCGTCTTCATCTTTTACTCAAAGATAAGCTGAAACCAGCAGGTTGAGAAAAGAATACAAACTCCACAGAGTTTTGAGAGAATTTCTCTGATTTTATAATAATTCAATTAAGTCCATATTTTACATTACAAAGTAGCATATTTACCGAAGAGAAATACTTGTAGAGAAAGTAAACATGATCTTAGTAGCAATAGTAAACATAATCATAATAATAAGGAAATGAAATAATTAAAGTAAATCTAATCCTATTATGGAAAGGAAATAAATTCCTAATCAAATACAAATCTTCTACAAATAAAATCTTAATATAAAACTGACAATCAACGAAAGTAGTGACAATCTTTCCTTTGATACTTCCGTTATCTGAGAAAGGGTAAAATTTTGATCAAGTGGCGCTGCTGTAATATTATTTTTGATATTTTCCTTATTTTCATTTTTGCCGAAAATATAGATAAATATCGTCCTACATCAAGAAGTGATTCACGTCAATATTTTTTTTCATATTTTTCCAGTCTTAATCCTATAAATTTAATAGATCAACCATTAAATTTGTGGACTCATGTAGATCTCGTATAAATTTAATGGTGGATTCATCTATTCACTATGGATATAGTTAAAAGATGGTTGAAAAATGAATGAATTATATCATTTTTCTTGGTAGACCACACACAGATTTAATTGTGAATTCATCCATTTACTATTCATAGATGAGTAAAAGATGTGATGGATAATGATTTTTATCTTTTGTCAAAATGGTATGATGTGTAAACGATAGGTTGGTTGATCCAAGACATTCCTTGCCACTTGCTTATAGTTGTAGTGCTTACTGCAAGCACGCTGCACTTGTAGTTAGGGTTGAGCAAATTCACCGACTAACCGCTAACTGACTGACTTTCAACCGACATCGACCGTGACCGACTAGATGACAGACAGGAGGCAGCATGATTTTTTGCTATTATGAATTTTTCGTTGCGGTAGGCTGAAGAGGTTTTTCTAACCGAACTGATTTCACCGACCGACTTTACCAACAAATTTTCAATTTTTCCATATACTGACATTACCGAACCGACTTTACCGACCGCCATTCGATGTCGATAAAACAAAATTGGCAGAATAAGTCAGTAAAATTTTTGACTTTTTCGAAAGGCGAAAATAAAATTTTTCTATCGAAACCAACATTACCGACTGACACTTAGTCTTGCTTGCAGTAGCCAGTAGTAGTGAAGAATCGAAGATTGCATTCTATGCACAAAGTAACAGTGATTATTTCGGAAAAACAAAAACAAAAAACAATTACTATAAAATATGAGAAATGTTAAGGATCTTTTTTATCCTTACAAAATTGATGTGCCTTTTAAAATTACCATTGAATTTGTGGTGGATTATTATTGAATTTGATCTAATTGTAATCTTAAAAGTCACATCAACTTTGAAGAAAGATCAAAAGAGAATAAAAAGACGATTTCTAACATTATTCATAAAATAGTCCTTAACCTTTAATTCCCACATTCATAGCAGATCGAACCCAGCTTCGAGGAGTAATTCTAAAACTCATTCTTGTGTCACTCCACATTATTTTTTGAATGACACAAGAGTAATTTTTAGCATTGCTTAGCTCCCATTTTCTTAATGAACAAATAAAGTTCAATCCAAACTCACAGCCAATTTGTGGGTGGGTCCAAGGTTATTTATTTATTTTTTATAATTTTCAGTTTTTATAAAAGGGGTATTGTGGACATTTTAATTAAAAAAATGGGTGAAATTAAAAAGAGTTAATTATAGGATATCGACATTGCAAATTTTTAAACTTCGAAATTACTTCATGAAGTATAAGTACAGTTTCACCAATTTAATTTTAACCATGGAATGGATCTCTCCATTTCCCTTGAATGAAGAGGACCGTGATATTAATGGTCATATTATTCTATGCTTCATTTTCTCGTCAATTTAATATAGATTTTTTTTTTTTATAGGAATTTAATATAGATCTTGATTTGAAATAGTCAAACACGTGATTCTCAGAAGCTCATCTTCTCATTTTATAGCAACGTATTCACGAACTGTACACACAAAGTTAAGTTTCACATAATGCAAACTTATTCATTTAATCAATAGTTTAATAATAGTATAAAATGTTTTCAGATGATACTTGACTTATAGGTAAATATCGATTTAGTATCTCTATCACTATTCCGTCAATGAAACTAACGAACTGAGATGTGTTATAACAAAAACATGCCACATGTCCTAACAAAAAAAAAAATTAGAAAACTAATTAAAAAAATTTAAACTTAAAATAAAAAAAATAAAAAAAGAAAAAGACAAATATGTGTTGGCCCGGCCACCCCATTTTGGCCAATGGGAGTGGCCAACCACCCCCATTTTGACCATGGAGAGTAGCTCTAGGGCCGGAATGAGATAGCCAAAATTAGTTCGGTTGATGGAATGTGACAAAAGTATTAAATTGGTCTTTCCCATAAATCATGTATCATTTGTGATATGATTTGAAACCTAGGTATGAAAAATTAAAAAGTGAAAACCTAAGTACTAAAAAGTTATTAACCCTATTGTTAGAATAGTTTTCAACACGGTGGATGCACTTTTTTCGGGTCTTCAATACGTCGTC
>NC_081548.1:6768903-6770335 GCF_901000735.1 Corylus avellana | reverse complement strand
CCCGAGCCTATAAATAGGCTCCTACATAAGGTACTGAAGGATCTTAGATGATGAATATTGAAATATTCTCACATATTATTGAGTTAGAAATTTTCTGACTTTGGCATCGGAGTGTCCCCGGTTCCTCGGGGATCCCCTTGACAATATTATTTTTTGTAGTCATTTGGAGTGCACGACAACGTATTGAAGACCCCGAAGAAAGCGCATCCACCTTGTTGAAAACTGTTCTAACAGTTTGGCGCCGTCTGTGGGAACGATTATTCATTTCTCAAAAAAAAAAAAATATTCTTCACGGTGTGAGCACGCATTCCGGCGACAACCAACCGGAAGAATTCGCTGATTTGCTTTGTCCATAGCAGATCTGCATAGATCTGCCTCCCACGTCTCAGATCCACCTTTACTGAGCCAAGTGGAATTACAACCAGATCCACATCTCACATACATGCTCAATTGAAACAAGAAAACAGCCAAGCAGCCAAGCAAAGTCGTGACCGCCGGAGGTCAACTCACATCGCCAACACACCCCCTGCCGGAGACCCAAAGCTCACTCCGCTGGACCAAACGCCCCTACCGGAGGCCCAAACGCACGACCGGATTACCGGAGCCTAGACTTGCAGCTCCGCCAACGTCGCCGACCTCCACGCCTGCAACATCTCCGACATGCCACTGCCGAAGTGCTAGACCCGCAGCACCTCCAAACCCGAGCTGTCGCCATCGTTGGCTTGCACCGCACGCCAGTGACCGTCGATCGCCGGAGTTTCCAAACCTGACTGCCAGAGTGCTGGACCCATTACGATTGGTTCTCGATTTCCCCTTTGCTGGCACTTTCGACTATTTAGCAGCCAGAAGGAAGAAAAAAAAAAAAAAAAAAAAAAAAAAGGAAAAAAAGAAAGTGTGCTGCGCAGGAAAGAGAAAAGAAAAAAAGAAAGTGTGCTGCGCAGGAAAGAGAAAAGAAAAAAGAAAAAAGAGAAAAGAAAGATGAAAGAGAAAAGAAGAAAAAGAAAAGAATAAAAAAAATATAATAGCATGCAAAGGGCTGTACGTTGGAGGAATTTGGAGAAGAAAAAGGGCATTTGGTAACAGGTTTTTCTTATTCATTTATATTCCTGTTTCGGTTTTGGAATAACTTATCCTGATTTAAGTTTATATTCTTATTCTGATTTAGGAATAGCTTATCCTGATTTAAGCTTATATTCTTATTCTGGTTTAGGAATAGGCTATCCTGGTTCAGGTTTATATTCCTATTTTTGTTTAAAAATAGGCTATTATGGTTTAAATTCCAAATTTGGTTTTGATTGGTTACGAGTATAAGGTAATTTTTATTCCAAATTATTACATTTTGGGGATACTCTATCCCGGATAAGAAGAAAAGGAAAAAGCAAAAAGGAAGAAAAAATTCTGCCATGGTGGCTACACGAACGGAAATAGCCAA
>NC_081548.1:6744756-6768803 GCF_901000735.1 Corylus avellana | reverse complement strand
CTTATGTACAAACTATAAACCAAGGGCAAGGCTTAGGTGTGTTAGTTTTGAACTACCGCACAGTGCGGTAGTTCAAAACGACTTCGTTTTAGTTAATAAAAAAATAATTTTTTACATTAAATATTAAAATAATTAATCATTAAAAAATAAAAATATTAAAAAACTAAAACTCACCCAATCTCTGACTCTCCCATCTCTCTCTCGCTTTCTCGCCTTCCTTCAATTTCTGTCTCAATCAACTCTGACTCTCCCATCTCTCTCTCTCTTTCTCAGCCTCTCCCTTAATTTCTGTCTCAGATCAACCCTCTCCCTCTACTCTCTATGTGTTTCTGAAAGCTGCTAAGGAGAGGGGGATTAAATAAAGAAAAGAGAATGAAAAGAAAGTCAAGAAAGGAAACAGAAAAGATGAAGAAAATTGGTGATAGGAGAAAAGAAATTAGACGATGGGCAGAGGCCCTTGGTGGTGGTCCGGCCATCCCCAAAAACGAATTTTTTTTTTTTTTTTTAATCTTTTCTTTTGGCCCTTGGGTGGGCAGACCACCCAGAGCCAGTATCCAGCTCGAGGATTGCTCTGAGGCCACCTTGGCCAAAAATGAATTAGATCACGACCACGCCTATTTTGACCAAAACCATATGATTTTGATTTTAATTTTTTTTTTTAAAAAAAAAATTTAATAGTTTTAATTTTTTAATATTTTTATTTTTCAATTATTGATTATTTTAAGATTTTATGTAAAAATTTATTTTTTTATTGACCAAAATGCGGTCGTTTTGGTTTAATTTTCCTTGCCCATAAATCAAATTAAAGAAACTGAGAAGCACACTCCCATCCATGCATTAATCTTAGCAACATCGATTTGTTTAGCTGTAAAAGAAAAGACAATATAAAGAAATTTAAATGAAAAAAAAAATAAATAAATAGAAAAATACGTAAAGATTATGCGAACCATTAAAGCCCTAAGACATTTCGCTCTTATACATTACAAAATACTCATATTTATAGGAAAAATGAGACAGATATGTATGATAATTAAATATGATTACAATCATATCAATAAAATCAAATCATTACAATCAATTACAATTAAATATATTAAATCAAATCCCATAATATCATCTAACATCATTGTGTTAAATATCAATTATTTCTAAAGCTTAAACAGATAAGAAGTAGTAAATTTAATTATATAATTAATAATTTTTCAATCCATTCACATATGAGTTCAAACTCTCACAACACGTAAAATATATAATAAAAATATAAGAAAGCACACCAAGTTAAAATTCGAACTCAAGATTGATCTTTGTTTTATTCTAATATCACATTAAATGATCACCACTTGTCTAAAAAATTAAAATTTTATATTTAAGCAATATTTAACACAAAATGGCGGCAATAATCTCAAAGTTAAAAGCCGGCAAGCAGTCCAAAATGTAAAAGATAAGGCCTAGCTCTTGAACAACTCCAACAAATTAAATTAATTAATTGTGCCATTCAGCGTTGCCGTCCATAAACGGTCAAGAAGTGAGATCTTTGAATTATAGATACCCACCATTTCTAGTTCTTGAGACCAACAACACAATAAAGAGAATCAATGGCATCTTCCCAATATTTCTTTATCCTTGCAATCGTAGCAATTCTTGTCCCTTCAATTTTTGCCACAGAATTTGTGGTTGGTGATGACAAGGGTTGGACCATTAACTTTGACTACCAAGCTTGGGTTGAAGGAAAGGAGTTTCATGTCGGTGATACTCTTGGTAAATTAACTCTATAAACTTTTTGTACTTACCATATTTTTTTATATAATTTTTTAGTTTTATTTGCTCGTGTTTGTTTTCAAATCAATATTTTATTAAAGTATTGATTCAATTTACATGTTTCTATCAGTTTAGACTTTTAGAATAAGTGGCGATTTAACATGATAATAGAGCCATAGGTCATGAGTTTGAACTTAGATTCTGTCAGTTCACTCCAATTTAATTAAATATTTTAGATGTTGGGTCTCACCTATTAAAATGGGGTTTGAAACTACACATGAGGATGAACGTTAAAGTATTGATTATATCTCATCCGAATAGAAAGTTTTTTCCTTTCCAAAAAGTGGACAGGGAACGTCTCCCATAGCATTACTCCAATTTTTGTAAAGGAAAATCATTTTCATTCGGATTTTGATGCATAGCATTACTCGACTTTGAGGCTATCTTGTTTTTACAGGGTTGCTAGAGGATCATTTTTGTTTCTTATTGAGTTTTCGAAAAAAAAAAAATATATTGTAAATGTATTTATTTAGGTTTGATTGATGATGGAAGAATTAATTTTTTGGTGCAGTTTTCAAGTATAAAGACGGAGTTCATAATGTTCTTAAAGTCAATGGAACTGGCTTCCAACAATGTGTTGCACCATTGGGAATTGAGGCCCTGATTAGTGGAAATGATGTGATTACATGTTGTGCAAATTTATTTAACTCGCAAGTGCACGAATCAATTGTAGTTTAATAGATTACAAGTGCAATGTCGAACCCACAGAGAATTGTATTTTTTAAAGAGAAATTTAAATCTAAACTAATTAAATCCTAACCTAGTTCCAAAAGGGTTTTGAATTTTGGTTTTAAAATTAAAAGATAAACATAAACTAAATAAAAAAAAAAGGTAAAGACTAAGGTTTAGGAATCCGCACTCACCAAATCATAACAACATACTCCATGTTCATCAATATTTATCCGAAGTTCTCACAATTTAAATCTTATGTATGTTTTACTATGCTTCAAAGAATTAATCAAAACCATCCCATGTATCCATTTATTGACCAAATCACAAAAGAAATTCAAATTTAATTGAAACACCAGATGTATCCGTAGAACAAATCACAAGGGATATCCAATTTTTATGAGTTAAAAGCCAAGCAATCAATCATATGAATTATCTTAAATCATCACATGTATCCTTGAATCACAAGAGATATCCAAGAATCACTCCACACATTGATTAGAAGTAAAACAATTGAAATATAAAACTCAATAAAATCGGATAAATAAAGACTTACATAAAAGTGATGTCGTTCTTCATCGGTGAGGCTTCATCCCCAACCTTAGTTGGGAATTAGCTTCACATAAAAATAAAACCTAAACTAAAACGAGAAAAACTATAAAATTTTGCTCTCTGGACTTGTGTCTCTTTCCTTAAATGCAAAGAAGTCTACTTATAGGCTTAGAAAAGTCCTACAAGCCCTATTAAACCTAGATAATTCGGAGGTCTGTCTCCCAGTCAAAATAGCAGTCTGAAATCGAAATAGGATTCGTTCAGATTTGTGTCTCTTAATTGCGGGGCGATTTTGGCATAGTAACCTTCCAAATTAGGAAAATCCTATTTCACAATGAATTGTATTATTTTGAGTTAGCTTTCCAATGCCACTTGAATCTCTTCAATCTAGTATTTGAGTAGAAAGTTACGGTCAAAATACTGAGACATGCCCAGAATCTAAATTTGAATCCGATCCGAAAACTTATCAAATCTGATCTTTTATCTAATTTAATCTGATTTAACCTTTTTCTTGGATTTAGTTAGACTTAACCACATCATCTAGATCTTCTCAAAGTATGCTTTCTTCCAAACTTTGCATTTTTCCCTTTAAAGCTGTAGTTTTTCTTTAATGACCTACAAAACACTAAAAACACAAAACTAACACAAAATATTAAATAACGACACAGCTAAAGGATTAACAAATGTAAATAAAGGGGTCCAAATATACAATATTTGGCACTTATCATTACACTAGCAACCTCGGGAAGAAAATGGTATATTTGTGGTGTTGTCAAACATTGTGAGAATGGAAACCAAAAACTTGCCATAACAGTGTTGCCTCAGACAGTGTCTCCAGCACCTTCTCCTGTTTCAGCATCCAAGGAATGCATTAAACCTATATATTATGGGTGGATGATGGTTGTTTTTGGCATCCTTGCCATGGCCATGGTTTAAAGTTAGATCAATAGTACTATAGTTAAAATTCTCCTTTCATGTTTGTGGAGTGTATTGAATTCATTAATTGTTTGCATTGTATTGGATCTGAATTTATTGATTTATAGTAGTATGTGTGTTCTGAAATATAAACCATTTGTGCTCTATATTTGTACCAAATACTATGTTTGAGCATATTTGTTAAATTATCTTGCAAACAGTAGGTGGGGTTTAGGCAATTTAACATTATAAAGAGGGGGTGGAAATGGCTTTTAATAGAAGTTTTGGCATTTTATCAACTCAAGCATAATTTGATTGTTTATAGGACAATAATGCTAATACGTACAAGTTTATGCTTTTAGGCTTTATTCAAAAGATGAGGATCCACTATAATTTTGCTTTCCAAATTTTAGAGGAGGCTATAAAGCTCACCTGCTTTGAGCAGCCTCGAGGAGTAATGCTAGAAGTTACTCTTGTACTCTTCTTATTTAGTCACTCTGAAAATGATATGGTTTCTAAAATCACTATTGGGCTTGTAATTGATCATTATTGAATCTAATCAACTGGTGATTTTAAAGCCATCTTATTCATAAAGTGAGACAAGAGGAACACAAGAGTGACTTCTAAAATTATTCCAACCTCAGGTGTAGACTAGGATTCACTACTCGAGACAAGTGGACCCCACAACCTTCCTCTCTTGTACTATATAAATTTCAATAAAATTTGAATAACCTAATTGTTCACCAACATGAAGATAAACTTTGGCCACCTGCATGAAGATTCTAATCACATGCTAGCAAATTGCGAAGAGATAAATTATTAGTTATCCCAAAAATTTAAGCTGATAAGTAGATATAAATTTAATCACTTAATCATTGTGAAATATATATATATCTTACAACTACTCAAATTGAAACTTTTGAGATCTCATCACAAAAGAGTAAAAATAATACTCATTTTCCTCTATAGCAAGCTTTTTGAGCTTTTTCTCTTGCATCAAATTTTCTGAATCATCAATCATATTTGGAGATCTCATTTTTCTCTTAGAGGAGCATCTGTTTTCTATATTGTTATTGTCATCCTCATCATCACTGACAGTAATGGCATGATCCTCATCTTTTCCATCTACAACCCTTTCATATACTAGATAGACCCCTATTTTCTTCACAATGATTTTAGGCCCGCAATCTACAAGAACCTCTACTTCATCACCATCCTCAATATCATTGGTAGGAACAATATTGCCTAGCAATAGGTGATCTTCAAGAGGGAATGGGCCACCAATTCTTGCTGCCAAATTAGTTAGAATAGTATTCTTGGTATGGTTGATATATGAGATGCTACCTTTATATGAAGATAATACTTGAACACGTGATGCAAAGAAAACACATACACCAACCTCGTTCAATGGCAATCAACAGTAGGTACTTTAAAATGTACTGAGGGTCCCTCACACTAATATGTGAACCAATCGGGAATTTGATTACCGGGGAGGATAATGCCAAACCCTCTACCAATTCCACACATAACCCATTCTTGTTACATCAGCAGAGGATGATGTATGTTAAAGTATTAACTAAGTGATACGAGATAACATGGTATCATAACAGGGGTCTTAAGTTGAAATCCTCCTCCACACATTATTCTATGGGAAAAATACATTTTATCCCCTTGAACTATCCGCCAATTTGCATTTTGAACTCCAATGTTTAAAAAGTGATAATTGACCCCTCAAACTTCCAAATTGTTGCCATTCGACCATTCTAACTTCTTCTTTTTCCCAAAATGCCTCTATCCCAAGTTAAAAATAAAAAATAAAAAATAAAAGGGAAAAATATATAAAAAAAAAAAAAAACCCCCCAAACTACCAGCCGTTTTCGATTTAGCCCCCCAATGTTCCAAAAGTGATAAAGTAACCATCCAAACTCTCAAACTATTGCATTTTGGCCACTCCGTTAGTCAAAACTGTCAGTTTGGACGAAAATTGCAAAATGACATCGTTTTGTTATGGTCATTTTTTAATTGCAAAAAGACCATTTTTTTTAAAAAAAAAAAAAGAATACCAAATAATAATAAAAAAAAGACATGTTATTCTTTAGAAATTTTTTTAATTTTTTTGTAAAAAAAAATGACCACATAAAAAAAAAAAAAAAATTTGGCCAAAGTTGTGTTTCTAAGTTGTGTCTTTATCATTCCTCTTTAAATAAATATGTGGTGAGAATGAAAGAATGGTCTTTCACCTTTTTGGCTTTACTTTCTATTTTGTCTGTCCAAGAAGAAGGCCAGAAGATGAAGGGAAAATGGTTTGTGAAGCAATACATATTCACAATGCTAAGATCAGTAAGATGCTAGAAAATTAGTTTAATAATAATAGGCCTTAATAAGAGCTGATCATGGGTACTCCCATATAATATGAGAAACATTTTCTTCCTCCCTACAGCAAAAAATGCACAGATCATCTTGGACAATTTTTTTCTTTTTGAGATTGACTTTTGTTGGGAGTATATCATGACACGCTCGCCATATAAATACTTTCGCCGAATTTGAAACTTTCATATTCCATATAATTTTTCAAATTGTTTTCGTGCTATCTCGGTTCCATCCATCCCCTAGCAAAGAATCTTGCCTCTCCTTTCCGAGTTATTGGGGTCAAGTCATAGCTATTTGCTATAGATTTTCTTAAAATCATGTGAAAATTGTATTGTAATAATATATCATAGGATAAAAAAAATAAGTTTTTGTATTTTTTTTTTCTTTTCCGCATGTTTGCACCAAGTTTTTGTCCCCTTATAAACAGAGAGAAAATAGAAAAAAGCACGTGTTAATTAGAGGTCAGATGAAAGTTGTATTAATAATAAGGGTTGAATACTCTTTTGCCCTTAGGATTTAAATACTTTATTTTTTTCCCCTTAAGGTTTCATTTTTATTATAGGAGGTACCTGTGGTTTTCATAAAGACGGAGAAGGTACCTCTATGAAAATTTCGTCCAAAATTTAATGGAACGCCACGTTATCACCAATAAAAAATCATTATGTGTCATATAATTAATTTTTTTAAAAAAATTAAAAGATTAAAAAGGTATATTTTTCAAAAACAAAAAATTGTGGGTGGCTACCTTTTGGGGGGGTGGCTGGTCACTCCCTTTAGACATGGGGGTGGCCTAGCCACCCCATTTGGCCGCCACCCCCATGGTCGGATGGGGGTGACCGGGCCACCCCTAAGGAGCCCAAGGGGTGGCCAAAACCAACCCCGGTCAATGGGTTTGGGGTAGTTTTGGTCACCCCCTTTGGCCATGGGGGTGGCAAGCCACCCTCAGTGTAACACCCCGATATTTCTCTTCTTTTAACTTGTAAATAAACTCAAATGTTACGCTGAAATAATCTCATATAGCGGAAAAACTGTAATTACAAATACAAAACAATACTGTTAAAATATTTTTCTTTATACAAAAATACTCAAAGCTATGTTGTACAAGGCATTTATACAAATCTATTCGACAATCTAAACTCTAGACAAAACTTAACCAACTTGGAATCTCTGTATATCTCAATATGAATCTCTAATCACAACTGCATAATTACCTTGATTTTTCATTCCTGCAAGCACTACAAAAACTATGAAGTAGTGAGTCAATTGATTTTCGACAATATAAATCATTGTTGTATCATATGTATAAAAATGCCAGACAAGTTATAAAACCACAAGAATCCGTATTATTGGATATCAATATCATACTCAAGAAATAAGAATACTTACAGTAGATTACATGAATGAATTGTCAAAGGTAATTACTTGAAATCCGTTTTGCTGCAGTTGGTCCTTACCCATAACTACCCCTTCATTAACTCTCTCTCTCATTGACTCTCTCTCTCCCCCCAAAACTCTATTTCTTTTTCCTCTCTCACTCTCGGTTTCTCTCCTCTCTTCTGTATGAGTGAGGCATTTAAATAAGAAAAAGGAAGGACTAAAAGAGTAATAAGAAAAGTGGAAGGGGCAGTGCTGTCGGCAGAAGGAGAAAAGAAAGAAAATAATAGAAAAGAAGAATAAAAAGGAATAAGAAAGAAAGAGTGGGAGCATGTGAGAAAATTGGGAAAAGTAGGCATGAAAGTTAGGTTTCACTCCAATTTACTAAAAACAAATCTAATAAAATCTTCAATACTATTTTCACCTAATTTCCCTTAATAATCTGAATTCCACAAATTCCTCACTCATAAAATCAATCACCAATTATTACAATCATACTCCAAATTATATCAATTAATCATCAATTATCATATTTCTTAAATCTCTCAATAAAATAATCAAGATATAATCTCTCATATAAAATCAACATCATGATATAATAACCTCAAATCAATATTCATTCCAATAATATTCATAAGATCTAATAAATTCCTCAAGAATAAATATTATTACCTAATATCATCAATAAATATCTCTACCTCAAAATAAATGTCATTACCTAATATAAATAATATATCGTCAAATAAATATCTCTAAAATAAGACTTTAAAAAATCTGGAATGCTACCCTCCTTAAAGGAATTTCGTCCTCGAAATTAAAACCCATAAATTATCACCTATCTTCAAATCGAGCGACCCAAATTAAAAACAAATCATACTTGAACCATAACTTACTCAAGTTACTATATAATTTTTAAATTCAATCTGTTCATAGAATAAATACCATAACATGTTCCATACCCAAGCGATGTGAGATGACACAAGCACTCTTCTTGGACACCAGTGTCACCATTGGCAATCTTCAGGGAATTTCTTCATTCTCGGCCCTTTACTTTTGGCCCTCATACATTTCATTGTGTCTTAATTGACATCATTATAATATAACCCACTTTTGGCATTACCAACGTATGTCCACTAGCGACCCTCATAGGCTTGTGCACACTCCCACCATCTCAGGTTGGGTAATGCTCTGATACCATTTGTAACATCCCGATATTTCTCTTATTTTATCTTGTAAATAAACTCGAATATTACGCTAAAATAATCTGATATAGCGGAAAAACTATAATTATGAATACAAAACAATACCGTTAAAATACTTTTCTTTATACAAAAATACCCAAAGCTATGTCGTACAAGGCATTTATACAAATCTATCCGACAGTCTAAACTCTAGACAAAACTTAACCAACTTGGAATCTCTGTACATCTCAATATGAATCTCTAATCACAACTGCATAATTACATTGATTTTTCATTCCTGCAAGCACTACAAAAACTGTGAAGTAGTGAGTCAATTGATTTCCGACAATATAAATCATTGTTGAATCATATATATCAAAATGCCAGACAAGTTATAAAACCACAAGAATCCGTATTATTGGATATCAATATCATATTCAGGAAGCAAGAATTCTTACAGTGGATTACATGAATGGATCATCAAAGGTAATTACTTGAAACCCGTTCTGCTGCAGTTGGTCCTTACCATAATTATCCCTTCACTAACTCTCTCTCTCTCTCTCTCTCTCGCCTAAACTCTCTTTCTTTTTCCCATCTCACACTCGGTTTCTCTCCTCTCTTCTGTATGAGTGAGGCATTTAAATAAGAAAAAAGGAAGGAGTAAAAGAGAAAGAAGAAAAGTAGAAGGGGTAGTGCTGTTGGCAGAGGGAGAAAAGAAAGAAAATAAGAGAAAAGAAGAATTAAAAGGAATAAGAAAGAAAGAGTGGGAGCAGGTGAGAAAATTGGGAAAAGTAGGCGTGAAAGTTAGGTTTCACTCCAATTTATTAAAAACAAATCTAATAAAATCTCCAATACTATTTTCACCTAATTTCCCTTAATAATCTGAATCCCAAAAATTCCTCACTTATAAAATCAATCACCAATTATTACAATCATACTCCAAATTATATCAATAAATCATCAATTATCATATTTCTTAAATCTCCCAATAAAATAATCAAGATGTAATCTCTCATATAAAATCAACATCATGATATAGTAACCTCAAATCAATATTCATAAGATCTAATAAATTCCTCAATAATAAATATTACTACCTAATATCATCAATAAATATCTCCACCTCAAAATAAATGTCATTACCTAATATAAATAATATATCATCAAATAAATATCTCTGAAATAAGACTTTTAAAAATCTAGGACGCTACACCCACTGCCGGATGGGGGTGGCTCGGTCACCCCCAAGGAGCCCAAGGGGATGACCGAAACCACCCCCAAACCTACTGGGGAGTTGTTTTGGCTACCCCTTGGGCTCCTTGGGGTTGGCCCGGCCACCCCCATCCGACAGTGAGCCACCCCCAAGCTGGCCAAATGGGGGTGGCCTGGTGGCCAAAGGGGTTGGCCAGCCGCCCCCCAAATGGCCAAGAGCCACCCCCAATTTTTTTTTTTTTTGGAAAAAAATATAATTCTATAATCCTTTTAAAATTTTTTTATATAATTAACTATATGACTCGAGGCGATTTTTAAATGATGTTGACGTGGCGTTTCGTTAAATTTTAGACGAAATTTTAACAGAGGTACCATAGCCGTCTTTATGAAAACCACTGGTACCTCCTGTGATAAAAATAAAACCCAAAAAGAGAAAAAATAAAGTGTTTAAACCCTAGGGGCAGAGTATTAAACCCTAATAATAATACTAATTTCATTCTCCTACAAATAATTGGAGAAAGTTTTTTTTTTTTTTTAGTTTTAAAATTGTTTTTGATAGACCCAACATCCGAAGTGTTTTTTTTAGCTTTGCAGCATTCTTAGTTCTAAGGAGGAAAAAGAAATTAAGAATAATAATAATAATAATAATAAAAACAATGATTATATGAAAGAAATAAAAATACGAAAATAATAAGATAGTAACACAGAGATTTATGTAATTTGGTCTATGATCTATATCCACAAGATCAAGCCCTAATAAGGCTGCATTAAGCTCTTATTTATCTAAGTAATATTTAAAATATAACATGCTCCTATTAAGAGATTCATGTTGGCTCCTATTAAGAGAATCGTGTTGGATATAAATAAACTTTATCTCTAGCTAAGTTAGCTAGGTGATAGTCTTTAACTATTTACTGTAACTCTGTGATAGTTTTCAAGTGTGACTGAATGATATTCATCAACTGTAAGTGAGTAATATTCTTAAATTGTAACTATTATTCTGGCAACTACTCATTGTCTAGCAAAAGCACTGGTAAAACAAGTTATGAATAAAGTTTGGATCGAAGAAATTCCAGAAAGCATCTGTGATGTTGTAATATTAGAGCTACGTGCTCTAGGCATGTAGAGCTTTGTACTCTTTTGTTCGAGTTTTTACACTCGTATTATTCAGTTTATAAATGAAGTTCGAAATTTTTACAAAAATAAAATAAAATAAATTCAACTTAATTAATGCAGGGCTTTCCATTCATGATTTCAAATTACATTTTAGATGTTGATTTATGTACAAATATATCACTTATATAAAAACTACAAGATTCATAAATAAAATCAAAATCCAGACGTTGACTGTTTGATTGTAGGGGTGCATGATGATTCTCCTTTTCTTGGACCCATCCTGACCCTTCGATGATCCATCCACGTGTTACAGTGGAGAGCTGGGAATGTGTGGACGTGGTACAGTAGATCTGATAAAATGCTATCCGAACTAAATTTTTCATAAATCCGTTTGTTGAAATTTCCTACAAAAATTTAATAAACTAAAAATAATGTATTTCTTACATATTAATGATACGAGTAATTCTAAGTGGCCTATTGGTATCTTATTTGTATAGTTGTGTCCCATTAAGAATGTGATTGCGGTTGATGTTGCTCATTAACAAATTCTGTCAAATTTTCAAATGGAGAAATCATGTTTATAAAAGGATGTAGATTTGTAATTTTCTCATTGCTGTTTATTTTATTTTATTTTATTTTTATTTTGTGATTGGCCTTTCTATAAGATCTTGTAGCTCTTGGCTTTTCTTGTTATTCTTCTCAACTGGTTGTTGATTTTGAATGGAATTGCTTGATCAAAATAGAGAATTTCAGGTCTATTTGGCTATGTTCTTTATGTGGGGATGATTAAATTCATGGTGATTTTTATATATAGGTAATGCCATTATTTTCAATGAAAATTCAGAAACCAGAAGTCCTTCACCAGGGATGGGACGAGGAGGCATAGTAGATAATATTAATATCTAGTTACTCATAGTGGAGAGGTATTTTTGTCTTTTCACTTTTTGAGGAGACAAAAATACTTATCTACTATAACTAACTGGATATTATCTAATTCATTTTAAATGAAGAAGATCCTAATCCTTATTTTTAGAGTGCTTTTTTATTTTTAATTTATTATTATTTTTTTATAAATTAAGTACAGTCCACTCTTCTAAAGTTAAATTCATTCCTGTCCTTCAAAGCTTTTAAATAGTAGTTGGCAATCAGCCTATCACATGGAACTGAACAGTAATACATTTCTTGCCATTTGCCAATGCGTGTTGGGCATGATTTCTCCTATTTTGCAGAGGAAAAGTTTATGGAATAATTAACAACTCTCTCATGGGCATCCTTTCCTTATAAAAAACAGAATTCATCTACATGTATTGCTGGGAAATATCGTTGAGTTGATAGGTTGGTTGCAAGGGTGACCATTTGTGATAACGTTTTGGATTCGAATTATGTCGAAATAAGGATATAAGATTCTATAGGTAAATTTTAATTCCATTTATTTAATTCAACAGGTCAAACCTTTAACCTATTAATTTTGTGTGGGTCCTTGTCGGGCTCGAAAGTCCTGACAAAAATTGTAAATCCTAATGTTGCGTGTCAAGTTCGAGTTATATCGAGACATTGATATAAGATTATATAAAATCAACTATTACCTTACTCTTTTATTTAAACGGGTCATACTCCTTAATCATAACCTGTTAATTTTGTGATTATTTAGAAAACAAAAAATAATATATGAGAAATGTTAAGGATTATTTTTTTATCCTTCCAAAGTTGATATTCTTTTTAAAATCACCATTGAATTTGAGATAGATCAATACTATTGAAATTTGATCTAATAATAATCATAAAAATCATATCAATTTTGAGAGGATAAAAAGACAGGTTCTAGCATTACTCATAAAATAGTCCTTAGCCTCTACTTCCCACGTTCGTAACAGATCGAACCCAGCTTCGGGCTCTATTGCCTTCAATTTTCCTAAAGAACAAATAAAGTTCAGTCCAAACCCACTGCCAAGTAGTGGGTGAGTCCAATGTATTTTTTTTTATTTTTTATTTTTTCATTTTTTTAAAGGGGTATTTTTGACATTTTAACTAAAAAATTGATAAATTTAAAAGGATCAGAGATGAAAGATGGGGAGATGAAACATGGGTTACTGATTGACGACATTGCAAATTTTTAAACTTCGAAGTTATGATTGCAAAACCGCTTATAGTATGTTTACTTCCAATTTTTGCAAAACCTCTAAACTTCCAATTTTTAAACTTTGAAATTATAATTTCAAGTGGCCCATGTAATTAAAAGGTAGGGAAACATAGGAAGTGATCTGGGTTTGAACTTATAATCTTTGCTTTATTCTGATATCACATTAAATCACCACTTATCTAAAAAATTTAATTAATATTTTATCACAAATGACAGCAAGAATCTCAAACTTGTCAGCAACCCAAAATGTATAAGTAAAGGCCTCGTGAACAATAAAAAATTAAATTAATAGAGAAACTTCATTTTAGACTCTTGAACTACTACGTAATTTGATATACCCCTCGAACTTTGAAACTTCACAATTTGAATCATTGAACTTTCAATTGCAATCAATTTGAACCCATCCGTCAAATTTTAAACGTTAAAAGTAATATAATGACGTTTATACTCTTGGCTATTTTATAAAATTTCAAATTTACCAATAATTTCAAATTAAAAATTAAAAAAGATATATTCTATATAAAAAGAAAAATCACAAGGTGACCCACGATTGGGCCACCTTGTGACCCCTTTTTTCTTTAATTTCAATTTCTTTTAATAAAAAGAAAATTGAATGGTAATTTTATCTTTTTAGGGGTTTTAGCAGTAGAAATTGACAAAGGGGTTCAAATTGATTGTAATTGAAAGTTCGGGAATCCAAATAGAGATTTCAAAGTTCGAGGGGGGGTATGTCAAATCGCGTGTTAGTTCAGAGGTCTAAAGTAAAGTTTCCCCTAAATTAGTTGTGCCATTTGGTATTGCCGTCCATAGATTGTCAAGATGTGAGATTTTTTACTTAATTTGGTTTATAGTTTGTACATAAGTTTGCATTATGTGATAATTAGGATATTTTATATTATTATTAAACCATTGATTAAATGATTAAGTTTGCATTATGTGATGATTATGATATTTGATAGGGTTAATAACTTTTTAGTACTTAAGTTTTCACTTTTTTCATTTTTTCATACCTAGGTTTCAAATTGCATCACAAATGGTACCTAACTTATGGGGAAAGACCAATTTAATACTTTTGTCACATTCCATCAACCGAACTAATTTCACCCGCCTCATTCCGGCCAATGGCCAAAATGGGGTGGCCTGGCCACCCCATATTTGTCTTTTTCTTTTTTTAAGTTTTGATTTTGATTTTTAATTATTTTAATTAATTTTTTAATTTTTAATTTTTGTTTGGACACATGGCATTTTTTTGTTATAACACATGTCAGTTCGTTAGCTTGATTGACGGAATGGTGACAGAGGTACTAAACCGGTATTTACCCATAAATTAGGTATCATCTATGATACGAATTAAAACCTAAGTGGAAAAAAAATAAAAAAGTGAAAACTTAGGTACTAAAAAAGGTATTGACGTTATTTTATATTGTTATTAACTATTGATTAAACTTAAGTTCGCATTATGTGAAACTTAACTTTAATAAATACTTCTCACCGTACACCGGTACACTCATATTAATACCAGTGGAAGGCCAAGTAGATGGAACTAGGCTCTCTCTCTCTCTCTCTTTTCGATTATATATTGTGCACGGTTAAAAAAATTGGTATCAGAGCCATGGTTACCTTCTTGGGACGGGTGTTTGGACGTGTCGGGTTTATAATTGTATCTCCGGCCATCCGCAACTGTTGATGTGAGACACTATTGGAAAAATAAAAAGACTCACAAGCGAGGGAGAGTTAAGTCAATGTGAAGAGACTCACAAGTGAGAGGGAGATTGTTGAGAGTGCACTTGTGAGTGTTGTGTCCCACATAGGTAGACCTTAGCCCATTCGCTTAGGCTTTTGGACTAGAGTTGTGTTCAACTATGCATATTAATGTATTTTTGGTAAAAACTGCATAACCGCTTTATCTCCCAACACCACAATACCCTTTTTATAAAAAATGAAAATTATGAAAAGTAAATAAATAACCTTGGACCACCCACAACTTGGCCGTGGATTTGGACTAAACTTTATTTGTTCATTAAGAAAATGGAAGCTAAGCAATGCTAAAAGTTACTCTTGTGTCACTCAAAAGATGATGTGGAGTAACACAAGAGTGACTTCTAAAATTACTCCCTGAAGCTGGGTCCGATCTGCTATCAATGTGGGAATTAGAGGTTGACAACTATTTTATGACTAATGTTAGAAACCGTCTTTTTATTTTCTTTTAATCTTTTTTCAAAGTTGATGTGACTTTTAAGATTACCATTTAATCAAATTTAATAGTAATCCATCACAAATTTAATGGTAATTTTAAAAGGCACATCAATTTTGTAAGGATAAAAAAGATCCTTTACATTTCTCATATTTTATAGTAATTTTTTTTTGTTTTTGTTTTTTCGGAAATAATCACTCTTACGTTTTGCTTAGAAGGCAATCTTTGATTCTTCACTACTGCTGGCTATTGCAAGCAGGGCTGAGCGTCAGCCGATAATGTTGGTTTCGGTAGAAAAATTTTATCTTCGCCTTTCGAAAAGTTGAAAATTTCATGGACTTATTTCACCAATTTTTTTTATCGACACCTAATGGCGATCGGTAAAGTCGGTTCGGCAATGTTGATTGGTAATGGCAGTTAGTAATGTCAGTATGTGGAAAAATGGAAAATTTGTCGGTAAAGTCGGTCAGTGAAGTCAGTACAGTTAGAAAAACCTCTTCCACCTACCGCACCGAAAAATTTGAAATAGAAAAAAATCATGCCGCCTCCTGTCAGGCATTTAGTCGGTCACGACTGGTGTCAGTCGAAAGTTGGTTAGCAGTTAGTTGGTGAATTTGCTTAGCCCTAACAACAAGTGCAGCGTGCTTACAGTAAGCACAACAACTATAAGCAGTGGCAAGGAATGTCTTGGATCAACCAACCTATCTTGTACACATCGTATCATTTTGGCAAAGGATTAAAATCATTATCCATCACATCTTTTACTCATCTACGAATAGTGAATGGATGAATCTACTATTGAATTTGTGTGTGGTCCACGAAGAAAAATGATATAATTCATTCATTTTTCAACCATCTTTTGACTATCTCCATAGTGAATGGATGAATCCACCATTAAATTTATATAGGATCTACATGAGTCCATAAATCTAATGGTTGATCTATTAAATTTATGGGATTAAGACGGGAAAAATATGGAAAAAAATATTGAAGTGAATCATTTCTTGATGTAGGACGATATTTACCTATATTTTTGATAAAAACGAAAATAAGAAAAATATTAAAAATAATATTAGAGCAGTGCCGCTTGATTAAAATTTTACCCGTTCTCAGATAATGCAAGTGCAAAAAGAAAGATTTTCACTATTTCCGTTAATTGTCAATTTTATATATTTTATTAGGATTTTATTTGTAGAATATTTTTATTTGATTTGGATTTTATTTCCTTTCCATAATAGGATTAGATTTACTTTAATTATTTCCTTTCCTTATTATTATGATTATGTTTACTATTACTACTAGGATTATGTTGACTTTCTGTACAAGTATTTCTCTTCGGTAAATATGCTACTTTGTAATGTAAAAAAGGGACTTAATTGAATTTTTATAAAATCAAAGACTCTCAAATCTCCGTGGAGTTTGAATTCTTTTCTCAACCTGCGGGTTTGAGCTTATCTTTGAGTAAAAGACGAAAACGCTTCTCATTGCAAAATCAAAGACATTGCTCTTTGATTAGTTATTTTAGTCTTCCACTACATCGTTTCTTCTTCACAAATTTGAGTGGTCCAAATATAAAACAACTTGCAATTAAAGACACCTACTTATAATTTGAGACAAAATTATGAATGGGCATCAAGTTCTAAGCATAGAGGGAGATGCACCTTGTTTTCTTTGTATTCTCATTTCGGATCAGGCATCAAACACCATAATGCTACCGAGGGTATACATCAGTAATAGATGCTTCATGAATAGACATGGGCAGTGATTTGCTTGTAGATTGGCCCGACTTAATTTGTCTCATTTGGTTGCATGTTTTGCTCTCCTACACTGCTAAAGAAGTATGCTGGTTCTTTAGGTGACGTGAGAGGAACTGAGCAACTGTTTAGTATGAGAACTATGGATTCTGTCGTTGGCCTATCAACTGGATCATTTTGTACAAATAAGAAGCCAATATGGAGACATTTAATGACTTCATATCTCGAGTAAGAGTCTCCCAACGTAGTTAATTCATACAAACACATATTATAAAATGATATATCTCTTAACATGTAAGAATTGTTCGTTCTTTTAATAACATCTGAGAAACACATGTTTTTTTTAATAGTTTTGGGACACATCACTTTATTAGATGCATTATATGAATTAACTACAAACCAATTTATAACACATTTCTGTCGTTAATATGAGAGGACAGTTAAGCCATGCACTTGCTAGCTAGGCGATCTGGACACCTGGCTACGAAGCATGTGGACAATTTTCATGTCCTCTCACTCTAGCTGCACAGTAATTGCATCTTAACCAAATCCTATAAAATTAAATCATTTATATTTTACCACCACCTTCTTGTATGGCATTGTACTTCTTTCTTGCTCTCCTTCTAAGGAAGCAATAGCCCATAACGAATAGCATAGCACAAACAGAAATCGGAGCAACAATGACAATAATTGCCAAAAATGAGATTTGACATTTTCGTGCATAAACAATATTATTCCCGTTTCATTTATAAGCTGTGGGGTAGAATTGTTTGTAATTATAGTTGTATTCTAAATAATAATAATAAAAATAATATTTTACTGACAAGTTGGCAATATTTATTAATTATAGTAACCTATGTTCTTAAGTTGAGCTAAACGTAGCCATAATTAGAGTCCAGAAATGTTTTCTTCATTGTTTGTTATAATACTAATTATATCTCAGAAGTTTGGCATGAAACGAAGTAACTTTATCAAAATTGAATGCTAAAGTATTTTTGTACATCCCCGTTAAAGATGTTTTGCTAACAGTTTCTTTGAAGATTAATTTTGATGTTGCTACTAATGCTTCTTTTTCAGTCACTGCTAAGCAACTCAGTGGGTGAAGTCATCTCAGCATTGACCAAAAAACTTCATTCCACTTATGTAAAAATGGAGAATCCATGGTTGCTCTTACAGGGATACATTATGCTATCTCACAAGGCTACAACAATTTGTCGATTGAAGTTGTACTCTTTGGTTTCCATTTTAGCTATTAACAATCAGAACCTCTTCACCGAATAGACAATTTCTCCAATTATTCATCGCCGAAATTAGTTGAAACTACATCATTTTCAAGTTTGGAATCCTACAAAAGTTTTTCAGGAAAACTGGTCTTCAGGTATCTAGGCATGGAAAATGTGTTGTATTTAGTTTTTGGGGAAACTTCACTTAAAACCCCTAAACTACTGTTCATTTTGAGAAGACCCACCAAATTTTAAAAGCGTCATTTCACCCCACTCCCCCCCCCCCCCCGAACTTTCCAATTTGAGGTGACAGGTGGGTCGGGTTTGGATGTTGATAAAATGACCTTTATACCACTGGCATTTTTACAAAATTCTAAACTTACCCTTAATTTCAATTTAAAAATTAAAAAATTGAAGGGTAATTTGATCTTTTTTGTGGCAAAAATTGGCGGATGGGATCAATTGCATCAAAATAGAAAGTTTAGGGGTGAAATTGAGAGTTTTCAAAATTTGGAAGGGTCATCTCAAAATTTATGGTAGTTTAGGGGTCATAAGTTAAATTTTCCCTTATTTTTTTGTTAATATTTTGGGGTGCCTTCACTCAAGAACCCCTAACTTCCACCCGATTTGATAAACCATTCTGAACTTCAAAATCTTTCAATTTAGTCAACTGAACTTTCAATTGCAATCAATTTGGACCCCTGTGTCAGATTTTAAATGTTAAATGACGTTTATACCCCTGACTTTTTTTATAAAATTCCAACTTTACCCTTAATTCCAAAACTTATTTTATTTAAAAAAAAAAACGAAAATCAGGGATATTTGGTCTTTTTTGGCATTTCTAACGGCAAAATTTGACGGAAGGGTTCAAATTGAGAGCAATTGAAAGTTTAGGGGACTAAATTGAGAGATTTTAAAGTGTACGGAAGTTTGTCAAATTGAGTGAAAGTTTAGATGTCTTCAGTGAAGTTACCCCTAATATTTTTAACTTAAGGACAGAATGAAAAATAGATTCCCTTTTCATCCTCAAATTATAAATAAAAGAGTGATGGAATCAACTGTAACTATTCTATAAAAAAAATAAAAAAACAAAAACAAAAATAAAAAACTTTACCAGAACTAGGTGGTGGAGGAACAAGTGCTGGATGTTGTGTTTACTGTCAAGTAAAATAGGTACACATCATACCAAAGATGAGTCCTGCTATCAGGTTGCCAAGAGTCAGACAAATGTCTGCCAAAGTCTGATGTGGCTTCATTAAAATAAAAAAAAATAAAAAATTGTAGAAAAATCTCTCTTCCTAGTCTTACTGAATTTTGTTTTGTTTTTTTTTTTTTTTTTTTGTTAAATTTTTGTGAGTTAATATTTAGTTTCTAATGCCTCAAAATTTATTTTTGGATTTAAAACTAAAACCTAGAGGTGGAAGGTTAACCTTTTAGGAATTGTATCATCCAAAAGGTATTCGATCATCCTAAATTTAGTGCTAATGCCTCAAATTTAGTGCTAATACCTTAAATTTAGATTCTCCTTTAATATTTATCTTTCTTTTTTTTTTTCTTTTTTTTTTTTTTTTTTCAGAAAAAAAAAAAAAAGAAAAAGGGGCAAAATGTCTAACACTTGGCTGCCTCATGGCAGCCGTAAATCTCTATTCACCAAAGATAGCAACTTGAATGCATTACTCTACCACTTTTCATTCCTGTGCAGCAACGCGACAGATTCTTCTTCGCTATCTGAAGACACCTATTGCAATTGTAACCCGATAGGTCCGGCATGGACTGCACAAGGGTGTATAGTGTTCGTGAAGCTGTGAAATTTGCTTCTTTTGTCCCAAACTTCTTGGCTCCAAACGCAACATTCGAAAAGCTACTTGCCAAACCATTCATTGTTGCCGTCACTAGCTTGTCAAACCGGTTAGGGTCTGAAACTGTATCCGTGCTCGAAATAGAAGAGGTAGGTTCGGAGGCCATGGTGGAGAAGATATACAAGTTAGAGTAGCGTAAAATACACTCCGAGTACCAAGCCATGACCACTTTCTCCTCGGTGCAGTATCCGACTATCTCCTTGGTTGCCACGACGACACAATTTTGGCAGTCTGCGGCAGGGAGGTCACCGCGGCATAGGAAGAGGCCGTAAACCATGTCGACAGAGTTTCCGACGGAGGCGTAGTAGAATTCTAAGTTGCTAGTGGCTTTGGAGGAGAGGTAAGCGAGGAGGCGAAGGACGTTGGATTGGTAGTTGCTGTTGGCGGTTAAAGTGGTTGTGTTTGTGCAGATATGGTTGTAGACAATTGGAGCAACTTCAGTTGGAGTTTGGCTAAGGAAGCTGATAAGCATGGAGAGGAACAAAAGGGTCATTCTGAGGTTGTAGCCCATGATCAATATATCATCACCAACCTAGATTGGAATCAATTTTTCTCATAACATTTTACAATACTCTATTAGATACGATGAGCATGGTGTGCCTGATTGACTTGACCCAAGTCAAGAAGTAAAGTCAAGCAGCCCAGAAAATTTGTCCAGTCAAAGTTTGGAAAATAACTCACCACTGAAATTGGGGAACAACCAAAATTCTGAAGAGTTTAACTTTGGTTAGAGCAACCTTAAAACCCATGTTTTACAGCCCCCCAATCCCAAGCTGACACCTAAGCAAAAGCTCAAAAATTGCACCAAGATAATCTAAGCCCAAATACACTTGATTAAAAAGAAAAAGTAGAAGCTAAAAAAACTTGTGCCCCTTCGTTAACTTGGCCAGACCCATGGCGTGGGTCTCGCCACACCGTGGGTCACCTCTCTTCGGCATCAGTTTTCGGCCTTTAGGGTGATAAATCGCTAAAGGATTAACTTCCCATTTTTAAGTTTTAGATTTGAATCCAAAAATGAGTTTTGAGGCATTAGAAACGGATTTTGGGGCATTAGAATTGAGTTTTGAGGTGAATTTCGTCGGGTCATGGCGGGTTGTGAGGTGGGTCACAGCGGGTCATTGTTGTGACCAACAATGACCCGCCTAATGGCTGGCGAGACCTAGGCCAGTGGGTCTGCTGGGTGCTATGTTTTTTTCTTTTTGGTATTTTTTTTCACTTTGATTTGCTGTGTTTGTTGAAATGATGATGTGGCACATGCTGATTGGGTGCTGCAAAAGTGGTATTTTGTAGAAGGTTCGGACCATAAGGGCTCTCTTTCTAAAATTTTTCGAGCGCAAGCGTCCCTTTGGCAAACCCTTTTGGGTGATAGATTAATGGGGTATATACAGTTTTGAATTTTTTGTATTGAAATTTTAAAAAGTTTTATTTTGTAGTTATTTTGTTATTTGAATAATAATAAAAAATAAATTATGTAGTATAAAGAGTGAAACAAGTAAGAATGTTTTTATATTATTTTTTTAGAAAAAATAATGTGAACAGTAAAAAAAAAAAAAAGAAAAAAGGTGAGGGTGGGGGAAGGGGTTTGCCAAACAGACCCGACTTCATTGGCCCACGTGGATTGGCTCGACGAGGCAGCTGCAATTTTCAATCCATGTAGTATGTCACCGGGAGTTCCTAACAGAGCCAGGCAGTGAAGTGGAGCTTAGAAGATGAGCTGGAAGGGAAGAGCAGTTGAAATCTGTTATGTAGTTAATGTAGTAATTCTGTTAGGAGATTGTGTACGTGTGGATATGGTAGTTAGTTAGAGCTAAAACTGTAAACAGAATTGCCTCAACTGATTAAGCCTTATAAAGGCTGGTGGAGTGCAAAGGAGGGAAGACTTTTTTGCATTTTGGCAGAAACTGTCGGAGATTAGCCATCTCGAATTGGCCAATTCCATTCAATAAAGAGTTGATTCTTCCATTTCCATTCTTTGTTCTAGAGAAGTATTATGTTTCATAGTACAACAGAATTAGATCGGTTGGAATTGAAACAAATTGAAATTAGATTTAAGCTAAATTTATGTCCAATCTGAATATACTTTAATATTTGAAATAGTCATTCGCATACCAAACTTTTTCTTAGTGTGTTATTAAATTTCAATTTTTTTTCCTCATCAATATGGAAAAGGGGATACGTAATTTTTAGTTAGACAAAAGAAATATAATGAGAAGGGAATAATGAGAAAAAATATCTGTGAAGTCGTTTGTCAAACAAAGCCTTTAAGTGCCAGGGTTTGTGCAGCTTTCATGGGTTAAACAAAGACTAGAGGCAAATTAGAGCAGAATACGGGGTGTGACCGTGTGAGTTGCATCAATTAAGTCTTACCGTGGGGCCCAGTAGTCTTGGTCGGTTTTTAATTTGGTTTTCTTAGATTCGGATTCCCTTCCATTAAGGGGTTAATTGGAGATTCTCCAATTGTCCATTTGGACCGTTCATTTTGATCCAATGCTCTACAGAATGCCACATGTCCCACTATAATTAAATAATTAAATAATTAAAAATAAAGAAAATAAAATAATACAGAATGCCACCCAATATTATTTTATAATTATTTTATAATTTATTATTATTTTAATTTTTATATTCTTTTTAAAAATTAAATGATATTTTATTACTTAATTTATAGTGGGATACATGGCATTCTATAGTGCGTTGGATCAAAATGAACGGTCAAGATAAACAATTGGAGAATCTCCCCAATTATTCCCTCAATTGGAAGGGATCTGGATCCCGTTTTCTAAATTGCAGCGACTTTAATTCTTGTTCCAACTTGAGCACTAACTGACGAAAACTTTGGCTCAACGTATTAAAGTGACATTTGAGAATATTAGCACTACAAAAAAACAGGCATTTTCTGACGTGGCTACAGTATCATATTTTTTACCACGTCAGCAATTTTCTGACATTTAAAATTTAAAACGTCAGAAATTTTTTTTCAGACTCACGAATAGTAGCACATCAGAATTTTCTGACGTGTCTCGACAGACATGTCAGAAAATTCTGACGTGTAAAATATTTGAACGTCAAGAAAATATTTCAGATTTCAAAAGATAGACATTTATATAATTGCTGACGTGGTGAGACCTACCACGTCAGAATTTTTCTGACGTGTGGATGTACCACGTTAGAATTTTGCTGACGGGTGGATATACCACGTCAGCAAATTATATATATATAGCTTTATATATTTATATAGATAATTATTTATTATTTTTTTGAGTAGATTCCTGACGTGCCATGTGTGGCACGTCAGAAATTCCTGACGTGCGACATCTGGCACGTCAGAAAATCACCTCAAGTGGCCCAACAAAACTCAAAAAATAGGCGGGATTTTAAACTTTTTTTCCCTCTTTTTATTTCCACCCTCAACTTTTTCCCTCTTCATTTATTTTCCCCACACATGTGCATTCTCTCTCCTGTATGTCTGAATCTCCTTGCTTTTGTGCACCGACTACACGGCACCTCTAAAGGAAGAAGAAAAACAGAAGGTGAGAAGGGAAAAAATTGAGAAGCATGCAGCAAATCGAAGCAGAAGAAGAAAAAGAAAAGGAGAAGAGAAGAAGAAAAAGAAAAGGAGAAGAGAAGAAGAAGTAGAAGAAAAAAAAAAAAAAAAATTGGAGAAGAGAAG